>NW_009648241.1:547612-589631 GCF_000708025.1 Charadrius vociferus | reverse complement strand
TAAAAGCCCTGTTTCTTTTTCATGTATTAAGTTTGCAACAAAACTTTCAAATAAAATACAACTTTTCTAGAATGGGACTACCATGTATTAGAATTGTAGTTCACGTTGTTCTCATCTTCACAAGTCTTTTGATCTCACTGGTTAGATGAAAACTTCCATGGTGCATGTCTAGCCAGATTATGACAACCACCTGCAAGATACGCTTTCTGGGAAATAATCTCCTAGAGATTATGGTTTCACAGAATAGAATAACAAGACAATGGCTCAGGACTCAAGCTTCTATGATACACTTTTACATCACTTTAGAATAGAAATATTTTCAGCCAAACTATTTTAGATACTGAGAGAAAATTTGCAAAAGAGCAGACAAGTAGGGGGTTAGATGGGAATCTAATTCTTATCAAAATTCATTTCAATGGAGAATTCTTGACCCGCCCTATTAAAAACAGTTGCCCAAAACTCAATTTTGTTAAAGACAAAGGCAAAAAAAGCAACATCATTATTAATATTTCTCATAAATAAATATCATATTATATGTTGATGTCTCTGTATAAACAATGTAATAAATAGAATAAAGTAAGATATAATTTGCTGATCTGTACTTGAAGGAACACAGCTGACACCTTCTCTCTGAGTAAAACGTACGCTCCTAACTGAGTATATACAATGATTTAAATGAGTTTAAAAAAAAAAAAAAATACTGGTTTTCAAGCATTGGGGTAGTTTGGGTTTTTTTGTTTTGTTTTTTTTTTTTTTAAAGAGCCTTATTACAAATGTTATCAGGAATTGGAACTCTAAGCTACTGATAAACCTGTCATCTGATAAATTGTAAATGAAGATAGCTACAAATTTATGCAGTTGTAACTCACAAATATATCCAATGTTAGTTCATGATTTGGTATGCTCATTGACGATACTATTCTTTCTTTTCACACCATTCAAGAGAGTAATAACAATATAAGATGCCTCTCTTCTCTCTAGGAAATTCTTTATCAGCTGGTTGTCAATACTGAAAGTCAGTTTTTTTCCCCAGCATTCATTATTCAGTGATGGCTGTGGTTTCAAGTCCATTCTTTTATACTTATGTGCATAAAGCAACAACTAGAGAGGTTCAGCTTGCCAGAAGTATCCTGAAGCAAAATCATCAATTCCAAAGCAATGATGAGTTACACAGTACCCAACACCTGTTCAAGCAGTGGGAGATAACTCAGCACAGGTGTTAATGGGAAGTCCAGTTTGCACAACTGCAACTTCATACCCTGGAAATTCGAAAGGTCATCATCCAGATTTTACAAAGACAAACTAATTAGCAAAAAACTTTGTAAATATGACATAATAAAAGTAATTTTACCGGATACTTAGATTTTAGATAGGATTGAGTTGACTACAGAATATGGAGAGGTCTAAGCTAGCTTTCAGTGTGTCTTTAGTTGTTTAATATGGAAAAGTATTCAGGATTGCTGTTTGGAAGTAAAAACTCTGTTGTATCTAAATTTTAATAAGTCTGTATATAACCCACTGTATCAGAAGATTTGCATAGAATTCAGAGCAATTGAAATATTAAAAAGAAATGTGATAATGGAACCTACTCAAAAGAAGGAAAAAAAAAAAAAAGAAGCTGATTCTAACTCTATACACGCAAGTTTCCATTTAGGTTGAAAAGAAACAACATGGGGGTCATCCACTCCAAATCCTGCTCATAGCAGGGACAAATTCAGTTAGTGAAAGTTACTTGCTCACTGACCAGCTGAGTTTTAAATATCTCCTAGGAGGAGATTCCACAACCTCTCTGGGTGATCTCTTCCAGTGATTAACAAGCCTTACTGAGGACTTTATTTAAATATACTTGGACTTTGACTTTTTGCACCTTGTATCCACCATCACTTGGCTTTTTGCTATGTGCATCTGCCAAAAGTCCTTATAAACACCTGTTAGGTCATAGCAACTAGATCCCCCTTAGCCCTTTCTTCTTAAGGCTGAACAAACTCAGCTTTCTCAGACTCCTGGGTCATGTACTCCAGCCTCCAACCACCATGGCAGCTCTCCTCTGGACTCAGTCTACTTTGTTAGTGTCTATCTTGTACTGGGCAGCCCAGCCCTGGGTGCAGTAACCCACCGGTAATCTCACAAGTGCCAAACAGAGGGGAGTGACCACTTCCCTCAACCTGCTGGCTATGGAGCCCACCCCACCACCAGCCCCAGGGTGCACTGCTGATTCATGTTGAAGTTATTATCCTCCAGGAGCCTTTGTCCTTTACTGCAACCCCCACAACTCTAGTGTTTCCCTGAGGCTAGAGCTGGCTCCCAGGCCATACTAGTGGATGGAGTTATTCCATCCCAGGTGCAGGAGTTATGAACTCATGAGGTTTCTATCCATCTGTCTCGCCAGTGTCTCAAGGTTTTTTCTGAAGTGCTTGCTCTTTAGTGTATTGATTGATCTATTCAATTTGGTGCCATCATTCAAATTTGTTCTAGGTAAAGAAAATAAAACTGACAAAATGGAAGAACGTCTCACATTTAAATACCTGACTGAAAGAACGAAAACAGAAGGTAGGAATATTTTCTCATTTCTCTCAGTCGAGTCCCATAGGGATCTATGATAAAGTGTCTGCTGTGCAACATATCCACTACAAGACTGAAAAGAAGTTAAACAGTAAAAATTTAGCACTTGCTGTCAGTACTGAGTTACCAGCAGTAATGAAGATACTGCTTAGTTATGGGGAACTACAATCTGAAAATTAAAAAAAAAAGAAGAAAGGGAAGGGGGCACCAAACTACAAATCAAGAGATCATTAATGTACATAAAATTACGAATATATTGAAAAAATCATGAGATAAAATAATTTCTGTTTAGTAATGACTCTTGATAGTTGGGAATGGGTTATTCTATGATGCAAATAATTTTGTCAGCTTTTTAGATCATAAGAGTAGCTCTGTTGCTCAGAAAATTTTCAGTATGACCGCGGAATTTCCTATTGATTTGAATGTCCTCTACCAGCTAGTATAACTGCCTCAGCCAAAGTGATCTTTAGTTTGATCTGGCTTGAGCAGTCTTATATTCAGTGTCAAAAAAGCCATTATATACACAACCTATCAATGCTTTTTAAAGTAATGCCCATACAATTATCATGGGGCGGATTCTAATCCATCTAACTCAGTGATCTAATTTACACTTAAAGTCCTCTTTCTAAAAAAAAGTACCAGTGCTCCTGATGTAGTCAGTGGAAAGCTGCAAGTGTCCTTAAAGCCAAGTCTGAGAAGCTCAAGATCCATTTAAAGAAGTGTGATAGCCATTTTCTGTCATTTATTTATCCTTTAGCCATAAAGCATGTCATACTCGTGCCTCTTATCATTAGTTATTAGTATGTTCATCCATTGCCTTTTAATGTATTGCCATTAAACTGGATGGCAAACAATGGGCAGAGAAAATTATCTGGTCAGTGCCCTAGGGATGTAAGAGTAATGGATGGATGGACAGTAATGATTCATTTACTGCAATCAGTGCTACTCTCAGTCACTTTTGTGATGCAGTATTGGTTCCATAGGAGATATCAGATAAGAGGGAAAAAAGGTAAAAGGAGATAAATCTATATAAATGGGAAGGAAATGGCAAATAGTTGTGGCTTCAATGCTTCTGTTTATTACTTTTTTCTAATGTTTTGAAATAGATGGATATTAAAGGAAGCACTAAAATTGAATTTAACGTTTGAAAAAGGTTCAAGGTTGCTGTAGACAGGTTTTAAAGAAAATCACCTCTTTCTGCAGTTCATTTACAACACCAGGTCTCAAGGCGAAAACCAAGACACCTTGCTCAAGACCACAAAGCAAGGTGAAGCAAACAGACTTAGGTTATGTTCTTTCCTCCCAGAAACATGATGAGTTTCATTGGATGTAGAATTTCTTCATACCAAACTGGTGTATTGAGAAAAAGACATTTTGATATAAGACTCTCAGATCAGCTGAGAATGAGAATAATCCCACTGAATACAGTAAAATTACTTATGTACTTCAAACTGCAGCTGTGTATAAGAGCTCTTCTAGTAAGGACCTACTGAGCTGGTTTAAAGCATGGCAAAGTCCATAGGACTTTTACAAGCTTCATTAGGGTTCTGCATAGGCCTTTTCTTCAAATTCTCTCTTGACCTCTAACTCTTATATATTCTGATAATGCATTACTTGCTCTTAACTTCAGCTATTTCAGCTGAAGAAGAATAAAATGCTGATCTCTTTTATTATTTTCTTTTTTTTTTTTCAATAGGACACACTGTAAAACCTAAAGAAGAGACAAGATTAAGTAGAATTAAGTAGAAAGTTCAGAGACTTTAATGAGATGGTTTTACTTAAATGCTCATTTACAAAAGAACTTTCTAGTCATTAGAATTTTGAACTTGTTAAAAAATAATTAATTAGTGCATTGGCACAGTATTTTTCAGATTTCTTCTTCTCTTTTGGTTGTGTTTTGATGGTGCAATGTCTGAAACAGAAAACTGTTTTACAAATAGTTTCTGGAAGAATTACTAAGCAAAACCAGATTGAACAGGAGGTATTGAGAATGGCATATATTTTTTATTGATAGAAGGATGTAATGCTGAAAGAATAATAAACACTGTTTAGATAGCAGCACAAGAATATTTTCAACTGTTTAATAAAAACAGTTTGTTACTCTATACATATAACAAGAAACAGAATGCTATTTTAGCTTTATAGAATTTAATTTGCTTGTCTTCTGAAAACAGGCAAATATAGCAGCTGTGTTTCCAACCTTCAACTTTATAAACTTTGCTCTAGTCTAGCAAAACATTCTGTTAAGTTCTTGAAATTGGAGGTAAAGATGTAATTTCTTTACATATTCAGCCATGGAATTATGAAGAAGATAACAACTGAAGGTTTTAAAACTATATCTATCTAGTACACTTCTTGCAAAGCCTAAGTGATGCATGTAATTACATTTTTTAGTTCCATATAATATTTTCTAGCATACAGGTATGCATATTACAGCTCTCTAGCTAGACATTCATTCTCTGTGCCTTTATCTAATTGAAGATTTTAAAAATACAGTTTACAATCAAACAATATCAAAGTAACCAAGGAATATAGACGTAATCTACCGTTGCAGAACTGAACGTAAAGCTGTATCCCGATAAGACGTTGCAGTGGAGGGACGCCTGTTCCTCTGTAGCACATGAGAAGAAGCATGGGCAGAACAACTACCTCTGCTAAAAAGGGCTTGCTATTACTGCTGTTTCTAGCCATTTTCCTAGTAAATCCGTGCCTGCTGATCATGTATAAACACAGTGATTTTTTACTATGAGGATAGCGCAGTGAATCAGTCCAAATAACCAAATTCTCTACCACTCTATCATTTATGTTAAGTCAGGTCCACAAGCAGTTATTTACAGGGTAAACTAGATACATCACTCCCTGGCAGAGGAAAGTTATGCATTTACCATTTTTCTCCTGTGGAACTGATTTCTTTGTTTCTCATGTGAGTTTCTGCTGGATGGTTTGGGAATGCAAAAGGTTATGCATTGCCCTGGAGTTCAATAAGATTTGGACAGATTTATGGATGAGTGGCATGCTCAGGCATAATATGGACAGAACACAGCCCACAGTACTCCCCAAGATCAAAGTCAGTTTGAAATCTCTTCCTTTGTTCCCATCTCTTATTAAGAAGAAACATCGCATAGTGTCCTCCAAAGCCTTGGAATTCTTCTGCCCTGTTAAAAGCCCCAGACAACCACCTCCCACACATGGCATGTGCTGAGCGCTATCTTTCATGTGGATGCAGCCAGTGTAAGACAGGAAGAGAGGGTCCATAAAAATTTTTGTTTAAGAAAAATAATAGTACAGTCAAAGCAGATTTTTTTCTTTTTCTACCAAGAAGGGATTTAAAAGTTGTCTATAGTTCATAGTAATTCACAGTATTTGAAAAGTTTAAGAAAAGAATTGGTGAGCCAAGCTGAAGCATTGATCTATGAGCCAGGTTAACACCTGGAAAGATAAAGCGTTAGTGTTTGGTTTTTGTGAAATGATTAAACTAAGTTAGCTTAATTCAGAGCAGCAGGAGCAACAGATGCTGTTGCCTGAGTTTATTTTCTTTCGTTTCCAGATGGGGTTAGAGAAATAAACATTAGAACATAAAAAAGATCTGTAAAGGTGCCTTTCTAGTCCTTCAGCATAGCCCAGCATTGATCACTACAGTACATACCATGTGACTTTGGGTTTTGGACTTGGTCTTCCTCAAGCTAACATTGCTGTGGAATTGTTTTAAGGTTTTTTTCAGAGTAAAGTCAAAGTAACCAACTTGCACATTGCAGTTCTCCACAAAAAAAAAAAAAAAATAATCTCTCTGGCATTATAGAATGACAGCAATACTCTGTGGACCACTGAAATTTTTTTTCTTTTTTCTCTTTTTTCTTTTTTCTTTTTTTTTCTTTTTTCTTTTTCCTTTTTCCTTTTTTTTTCTTTTTCTCTTTCACTTTCTTTTTCTTTCTACCAGACAATGCTACCCAAATGACCTTCTTGATCATCCTAGTCACTATAATACACATTACTGACACATTTCAAGCAAAGTTACCCCTGCTTTGCAGAAGGGGTCCCTAGAAAGACAGGAAACACAAGTGTGTCAGGAACTTTTTGTTTTACAGTAAGAAATAAATTTCACACCACTACTCTGCTTATAATTATGGTGATAAGTCTCACATAGTTACCTTCAAATTGCTTTTCATTACTTAGTTACTCCATCCAACCAAGAGCAGTGCTCAGCTGTCCTGTGCCCTGCAGAACTGAAAAGCAAAAAACAAGTGCTCCCCAAACACTAACAGTACGAAGCTGCTGCAGACAGCAAGTGGGAAAAAAAGCAAAATGCAAATCAGAGTCTTCATCCCCAAATTTCAACACACATCATCAGACCGATCTTAACAGAGCAAAGCTATCTGATGCTCCTTAGAAAATCAAATTGTATTCGCTCTAACAGTAATTGTTCTCCCAATGCTGCAGTAAGCTATAGCCAGAGAACGTTCTTAACCCTAGGGTCCTCTCATGCTTCTCCTAAATTAAATAAATAAATAAGTAGTCGTAGTTGCCTCTTGTCTGAATAGGGTTTTAAATATTTTTTTTTTAATTATTATTATTTGCATGCCTAAACTGGTACCTGAAATTAAATAATTTTAAAGATTTAGCTTTCTGAAATTGCTTTTCCAATTCCTTTTTGAATGCAGATGCTTAATCTCCTTGAGGGGTTCTGGCACATTAGACACAGACACACAATGTTCTTCTGTAGTGTCATTTGACCATGGGGTTGACGGGGTGTCTTAAAAAAAAATTACCAAGTCCTAATGGTAGGTATGTCCACTGATCTCCACCCCATATTACAAAGGGAATGGAAGAGGTGCCCAGAAAGAGCTCCAGCCAGGACAGAATAAGGGGAAAGTTCTGTGAACAATCAAGCTCAAAGAACAAGTTTTTGTTGACTTAAGACCAACCAACCAACCAACAAAACAAACAAAAAAATGACAAACACATTAAAACATTAGAATCAAATCCTGGGAAAACAATTACATGAATATTACTGCAAGTCCTTCAGTTGCAGGTAGACCAGGGAGGGATTCAATTATGGCTGTCTTCAGGTATTACCAAACCTTGTACTTGCCCAGAACAAGACTGCTGCATATGACTGTAAAGATGTTGCTTATTCTGTCCCTGGAAAATCAAAGCTGCTGTTGCTGAGAGTGATATTGGAGTGTCTGGAGAAACCATCATTGATGGAGTCAGAACAGCTACTCTCACTAAAGTCAGCTTTCCATCTCTGTCCTCCCTTCATCTAGGTGGGAACAGCAAGTCCATATTTTCCTGCCTTACTATTCCAGATCCTCTCCTTCTCATACGAACCCTGTTATTTGTCCACCTGCTTGTGGCAGCAAACCCCAAAATTAAGTTTAATCTTACCTTGCTGAGAAACCAAGGTCAGGCATTAGGTTTAGTATTCTCTATCGTTTACAAGTAATCTAGATTCTTCTACTGTCCTGTCTAAAATATGTTTAATTAAGTTGTGAGTTGTTGATTTCAGGTGACTTGATCATAGTGACAGGTGTAAATAGGTCATTGGTAATCAGGGGCTCAGAACATTGGAAGAAGTCTAAGAATGACTACAATTATGCAAAATCATGCAGAACCAATAATAATGAAAAATAAATTGTCCCCTCACTCTGAATGTACAGACATAAGTGGAAACAAAATGGAGAAACAGAACCATACATATTAATGAGACAGCACCATCTAATCAAAACCCATTGTCTTCTGCCAGCTCAATCAACAAATTATTATAGAAGATAATGTTACATTTAGGAACTCTAAATGTTTATAAACAACTTCAATTACTATACTGCAGTAACTTTTCTTCGAAAGCAATCAGGTTTAATATTTTATCAGAAGAAAAGGAGACATTTTTATAAGATCAAACAACTGCATTGATAAAGATATTTAGTTATGCTGAATATAAATGTTTAGTTTTAAGTTAATGTATGTGATTTTTCTGAGTTTCGCAATAGCATAAATAAATAAACACCGAGTTGCCAATGTTAAAAGATTGTTCAGAATGCAACAGTCTTAAAACCCAGTAGAGTTCCTATGAATCTTACAGACATTTCTGCAAACTATTTTAAAAGTCTCTGAAATTTAACACATTTCTTTGCATTCAATGAATCCTGTAAATGCTTACAGGACTTCTTTTGAATCATCAGATAAATGCTAGTGTCTTACCAGTGTTAATAATTGGGGTTTGTTGATTCGACACTTTAAAATGTTCATTTTGTGAAGTTACCATGCTGTATACTTTCTTTTCTTCCAGTCTTTAATTCCCAATGGATACTGTATTAAATGATTTTTTATTTCTTTTATTCCCCACTGAACCATGCAGTTTTCTTTTTAAATTTCTCATTATATTGTAAGTTCTAAGGTCATATACTGCCTTTAGGATTTTTGATAGATTATGTACTTACATTTGAATTTTTCATACAGTAATATGTGTATGTGTGTCTGTGTATGTTAGAGATTTTACATACGTTTGCATCATGTATTGATCACAGTTACAGTCAACTCTTCTGCAGAGCAAGCACCTTCAGTCCACCCCATGCATCCCTGTGCATAGTATATTTAACAAGTTAGAAATTCTTCTGTATGCACATATTTATGCATAAAAAGCATAGATTTTGTTCAACTTGAAACACAAAAATTTCTCATCTCTGAAGATTCCATTTCAACACACTTCACTTCATAGTAAAAGAAGCCTTTGTTTCTGCTGCTCTGATACTAATTAGGCAGTGCTGGTTTGGGGGTTTTGTAAAGTTGTTTTATTTTTGAAACATCATATGTTACCATATTTTTATTTTAATGAAGCCATTTCCATATGCAGGACCCCAAGATCTATGTAAGAGGAAAGACAAGCAAATGTCAGCAAGTATTGTAAGCACTGAAACAGTAAAAAAATTACTTTTTTTTTTTATTTCTTAGAACAAAAGTTAGAGATTTTACAATGAGCTGTTAAACTGAGTTCTTAAGAAATATCAAAAGCCAAAAAACACCCTAAAATAGTAATTGGCTTATTATCAACATTTGTATAAACAATCAAGGTGCGCCAGTCAGTTGCAGGAAAAGCTATTCAAATTCAGTCGATGTGTTCTATCTCTGTAGCCAGTGATCAAGCCACTGAATTTACTGAAGAAAACAGTTGGGCTAACACTGACAGCTTGACCAAATTTCTCTGAAGTGTGTTTAAAAGCTACAAGTATATCTTTATTAGAAGCAAACTAGCTTTCAGGTACAACATTTAAAAGACATTAATATAGAAGGGAATTTTCATCTCCAGTTCCTATGAACCTATAACTAATTGAAATAAATATGTATAATTGCATATGGCTGTAGTCATTCCCAGCAAGATTAACCCATGCCTCTGTATTCCCCTTGGCAGCAGCTCTGAAAACAGCTTATCATTGAGTGATGGGACTATGAAATCACCTTTGCTTTCTTCTCCTTTGCTGTTCTCTTCTCTTTTTTCCCTGTCCCCACAAGACAAATTATCTAGTGACAAGCAGAATTATTCAGAAATGGTAAAGGCCTATCATGTTATTTAAACACTGAAGAGAGGCAGAGTGATCTAAGCCTGGGAGTGACAGCTGTGACTGCAGGGATTTGTTGCCAGCTCTGGGAATGGTTCGCTCCACAGGCTTGCCAATTTTTCTAGCCTATCTGTAAAATGGAACTAACATTTTTGATGCCATAGCACTAAGCATTTTGAAGTACTTTGAAGCTGCAAAGAGCTTTAATAGTGTTAAGTATCACGTTTTAGCTACATAGACCAAAGAAGAGAGTTTGGAGAATATTAGTTTTTTTTCCCCAGAGAGACCCTATAATGCAAATTAAACCTGATTCTGGCCCAACTATGAATATGAAAATTGTGACGGACAGAAAAATCGTGTTTTCAAAGGATATCCATGTCTAAGCAGAGGAATATTACCCTATGGTTTCTTTGGAACTTGCTTTAAGTAATATGATTTCTTTTTTTTTTTTTAAGTTTCTTTTTCTGCCTGTTTCTCATTTTTTTTTGTCTCAGTTCCATGATTAACTCCTCATATTTACTCTTTGTCTCCTCGAAGTTTAAGAAATGTTAAAAGGCAGGGACTGTATGAAATGGTTCACATGCAATTTTTCCCAGAAAATATTAAACAATGGCATTCTGAGGCATAAATAGAACTGAAGCCATCAAAATAGGAAGCATGACCCTGTGGTATCAGAAGAGGGCGACTACAGATGTCCAAGTCTATAGAACTATTTTTCAAGGTACCTCCATGCAAAATTCCCTATGCTGAATTAAAATAGAATCAAAATGGTGCAGAAAAGCAATTAAAATGATCCAAGAAGTATGACAACCTTTTATATGATAGCAGTAAAGACTTATCTTTCCAGTCCAATGGAATACAGCACAGAAAGATTTATATTGATATAGATTGAGGGAGGTACAACTGCATCATACAGCATCTAGCAAAAAAACCCAAATTTAGACCTGGAAAGCAAAGTAGGACATAGGATACAGGGCATCTTGTATCAAATTATTTCCAGATCATGGAAATTTCCTTTCCAAAAAGATATTGCTATTCTGCATCCTATTATGGACCTTGTTTAGCTTGCTCAGGCATTTTTACGCTCCATTGTATGGAGGAGAATGTCCCTAAAGGAGCTTGATTTGTGTAAACAACAAAATGAAGACAGAGAAGGTGTCCCAGTTTGCCATAGGCATATATTTTTGCTTTAATGCAAGCAATAAACCAAAGGTCTGAAAATTTGTATTAGGGAACACATACCTAAGCATATGTTGATAATGGTGTAAATGGACCTGAAAGGCCTGAGTACAGCTTATTTTGGAATAACTATAATGGAGGAAATATAAAGACACAAGGCAGATAATCAAATAACCTTGCAGTATCAAATTTAGTGTTCTAAATGCAATTATGAGTAATGGATATTTGTAGGAGGCTTGTTAAGACAAAGAGTGAAAATGTAGAAAAATAACACATGCAAGTGTAGCCACTGTACATGCAATACCATAATGAACTACTAATACAGTTTTTTTCACATTTCTGCGTGTATTGAGGTATGTAAGCAAACATAGCACAGAACCTTCGCGAAAAGAATAAGGCAAGCATAGTAGTTCTTCACCTCCTGTGTAATCTGAGACTAAAGGTGAAAGGAGAACAACCATTCATCATTTCTCAGCACCTGAAAACTAGGAATACCAGGTGAAATTATGCAGCATTGTGTTTCAGGCAAAATGAAACATCTTTTTCCACATGGTGTTTAAACAGAGAAACTCCTTGCCACATGATTATGTGGATGCTGGATATAGATTTAAAAACTGAGACACATAAATGGAAGGAGAGGCTATCTGTATTTACTATACATAAAATTGTTAATACTGGAACTGGCTCAGAAAATCCCATCATCTTTAGAAGCATTCTGGAATTCCATGCTCAGTCTACAGAAAGATTATCAGAAGACAGAACTGAACTTCTGAGGATATTGGGGCCAAGTGCTGTCTCAAGGGGTGCACCCTGGCGAAAAGGTCTGCACCCACAGGGGTAACAAGTAAGCCCAACATATTCTTGACAGCTTAATCCTTATGTTTCTCTCCCTTAAGGATTCCTCTATTGTCTTATGAAACATCACCAACACTACCTAAAATGCATCACCTCCAGGCAGCCAGTTTGAAAAAACCCACTGCGAGAAAGTTTTTCGGTCTGTCACTTTGTTTTCTGAACTTTGCCTTAGCTTTTGCTTTCTTCTGGGAAGAGACTGAATTTATGTGACCTAGTCTCAGTATCAATCTGTGAGATATGGCTAAAACACTTTACGATCAAAGACTGATTTTAACAAGGGCAAGGTTCCTATTAGGAGTGAAGACCTAGATGAAAGATGAATTTCTTCAAACTTAAAAAAAAATAAAATAACCAAACCAAACCATATCAAAACCAAACAGAACACCCCTTCCCCCCAAAAAACCCTAACCAAACAAAAAACCCACAAAGCAAAACCCAAACTGGATTTGAGATTTAAAATAAAATTTGAGCTCAGTCTGATTGATCTTTTTTTCTGAAACAATTTACCACTGAAAATCAGTGTTTTATAACTGATACACCAACAGACCTATAATTCTACAGATAAAGTTGGTAGTGCCATAATATATCATGGCTTTCCACTGAAAACAATTAAGTTCATTTTGCTATGTTGCCAAATTGTAATTTACAGTACATCTGTAAACTCTCAGAGGTAAATAAGGATTGGTTATATCACAGCTAATTAGTAAAATACAAATAATGAAAACTCACACCTTGTCTGTTGGTTTTTTTCTTGAAAATGTCTTGAAAGTCCTACATTACTTCACAGAGCATGAGATTTATGCATTTGGAGGCTATCTGTATTTTCACCCTTTGCCTGTACTCTCTTCTTCACAGCTGTCATAAATATTCTGCAACAGTTCAGAATTTATGACACTAATTACATCTAAAATGCTTGTGTAACTAATATGTAAGTCTATTGTAAGCTTGTGCACAGCTAAATGAACTTCTAGAGAAATTGCAATGATTCTTAATTTGTAAATTATATAATTATACTGAGTTGTATTAGATCTAAAAAAAAAAAATTCATATACTGTACAATCCTTGAACTAGCTTAATGAGTACATATAGTGATAGAACTGATTCATAGTTCCTGCTGCTCTATGGCATAGGAATTACAGAAGATGATATCTCATCAATCCACCTCAGCACTTTATCAGTGGGTAGCATATTTCTTACAGTCAGAAATACCAACTCAAATGTATTTCAAACCGGTTTGCAACTGCATTTGTAATTTACTTCATGTGCATTCAAAATTAATGATTTGTGTTCAAAGTAGAGAAGTAAAGAATCAAAAGAAATCCAAACCTATTCTATATATTTCATTCAAAATATTCTGCTACGTCTCAGAGAGGCAATGTATATTCTCCTTTTATAGCAAATTAGCCTATATTACATACCAGGAAGAGAGGCATAAACACCTAAAAAGTCTGGGCAGGGAAGGCAACATTCTCCTCTTTTTGCCCAGCTCATCATGGCAATCTGCCATTTAAAGCTATCTACTCTTTGCTTCTCTGAGGCAAAGAAACAGGGCCTCAATACTCCTACTCTCCAACTGCGGAATATCCAAAGTTTGGATGTCTCATGGTTTTGAGTTTGTCGGTGTTTGTACTAGTGCCAGTACTGATATCTTGTATTTTCAAGGCACTCTGTTGGGATGTAGAACCTTTGTCTAAATCCATTTTAAGATTGAAAAGCATCTTCTCCTTACCACAAATAAATAAAACTTCCTCCTCAAACTCCTAAATAGCTTAGGTAATTTTTTTTCTCACAGTCTCACTAACGATTTCAGCTTTCTGGTCTTAGTAAATTTTTCCACAGACCTTTCTGAAACATTGAAGTCATATTTAACAAAACAAAACAAAACAAAACACCCACAACAAAAAACAAACAAACAAACAAACAAAAGAAATGGAACATTGCTTGAAGAAGAAACTGACTTTTTAAAGTTCAATGCCCTTCAGTCTTGCTCCTCTCCATTGGAAGTTTTCTGCAAAGGTGTATCTCTGTTAAGGGAAGCAACATAGTCCTGTTAGACTCCTTAGGACTTATCAAGCCTAAACTACTACAAATGGTTGAAAAGGTGGACGAATTAGACCCCGTCCTTCAGTAATCTTAGACCTTCTTTGCCAGGCAACTCTATGGTCAGTTCTAGTGGATGCCTACTGATGTCCATCACATGATTTATTTTTTCCAAGGCCAATCTCTTCTTGGCAGCGTGTTTTTCTTTCTTGAATCTTCTTAATCAGCAAATCTGCATTTGATAAAGGGAATATATCTCTTTTATCAAAATTATTCTGTCTGTGCTACCATCACTTTGGGATCACAGCCTACCACTAGAGACAAAAATTAGGATAAAAAGATATATTTCCAGATTGGAATTGGCTGCTTGCAAGAAATATGTAGAGTGTTTTATAAACACATGCTAAATTCCTATGTTGTACAGGCAAATTTTCCCAAATTGTCATAGTTTAAAATATCAGAGTTCTAGCAATCATCTATCTATATTCAGTAACAATATTTTGGAATTTCCTACTCCAAGTATCAGTTCCGATGCAAGAAAATATATTCCATCTGCCTTGAGTACAATATACAAGAGAGGGAACAAGTTGGCTGACAACAGCCCCTTTTCTCCTCAGACTACTGTGCTGTTGATGGGAGTGCATCCTCTTCTGACAGAAGAGGAAAAGTAATTATGATAAAGGCAGACACACAAAAAAAAAAGGGAAAAAAAAATCTCCCTTTCTGAAACAACAATCTCTGCACAGATGAAAGAGGAGCTATCAGCCTGGCCTCCATGAAACATAAAACAAAGGCAGGTGCTATACCAAATATTCCTGTAAATCTACTGGGAGGTATTTGACTTAAAAATAGCCACTCTGAGGTAACAATAGTTCTGTCTGTATTTGTTGCCCTAAACCAAAGGCTTCTGGCTATATGGTACAATTTCAGGAACTACTTTTCACCCCTTGGGCAATATTTTACAGCTGCACTCCCAAGTTCCAGAGTCTATTGGGAAGATACCAATAATGAGACTTGTGAGGGTCCTTTCCAGGGATTACAACTCAAAACTGGATTGGATAGGATTTATGGAAAGGCAGAGTTCAGGCTGTAGGACTAGGGGCATAACTGAGATCTTGAAGACAAAAGGAAGGAGAGTGAGATGAGAACCCACAGAGGGAGACAGTCTTAAAAGAAGGGTTTCCAGCAGAAACAGGTAGGAAGGCAGGCAGCCTACCAGAAGGATTCAGAAAGGAAACAGGTTAGTAGGATATATAGGAAACATAAGAAAGGAGGGAGGAAAGAGACAGAAGTGATTATGTCTACAGCATTACATTCAAGAATCAAAGTGAGGGGAAAAAACACAGGCTGTGTAGGAGTATTGGTTAAAGTGATATCATATACTACCATCCCTTGTTCCTTTTCAGAAATGTACTGGCTTACATTTTCCAGATGTATTTTCTCAGCAACTGGCACTAGTCGATCCTTGCAGTTTGTGAGGAAACACAACTCAGTTTGCAAGATCGCAGAACTTTACCCTGGCTAGGTTTATGCACAATGAAGTTTTATTTGTCCATTTTTCATTGAGACCCAATCTATCTGCTTTGTACATAGCAGATTCCCCTGCATTTTGGGTAAACACTAGATAAAGTTCAAGAGAAAACAAGCTTAATTCTAGTAAATGAAAGGGTTAAGGTCTTGATAATGAAATCAGAAATAAGGTTCCCATTAAGTTTCCCAACAGAAAAATGTCTAAAAAAAACCCTCTTTGGATAAAACTCAGCACTAAGGGGCATTTAAGTTGCTTCAGTACCTCACTTAACTCAGCATCTGGGCAACTTGTCCATAACTTAGTAGGGCTGGATCATCTTTCTGTTCAATGTAGACTGTACTTTTTGTTGGTTTTTTTTTTTTTTCCCCCCATTTATTCTGCTTCTTTCTTTACTCTTTTCTTGGTGTTTTATAATCCATTAAGAAGATAGTTTGAGTAATGGAAATCTCTTTCATAAATATGGCTTCAATAGCTAAAAGTTTTTCACTTTAAATACAAACAAAATCTTCAATGTTGCTCTTAGGACTCACTAATTGCAAATAAAGTGATCTTTCTTCTCTTTGGAGAGGTATTGCCAGACCATCAGATTGCTACATGGCTTTGCAGATGATAACTTTTAGAAAGTTTACATTATCCACACATTTTATTAAAATTAATCACTATCTCATTGTTATTTCTTCAAAGAGACCACACAGAACATAATGGATTAGCTGTCAGAGTTGTTTCTTCTGCATTCCCTTGCCTTTTGTCATTTCAGGACTTTCGGCATCATATGAGGGAACTCACCCCTGAAGAGAGAAGGGGAGCAGGACATTAACAGAGTCCTGCCCCAGTCTGAACATTAGAACAGATTACTGACAGACATTCTATGCTGCTAGGGAGTAACCTTAAATATCGGATCTCTAGTCCTCTACATTGATTAATTATATCTTCCTCCCTGGCTATATTTTACACCACTCCAACTGGCTTTTTAGAAGACAAATCTATTAAAAAGAGAGCTAATCCACAGTGTGGATGCAAGTTAGTCTCAATTGTTTGGTTTCAGAGTCAAAGATCAGCCTCTGATCAGCTGTCATTTAGCCACACTGACATAGTCAACAGAAGACTGCATGAAAAGAGAAACATTGTCAAAGATGTATAGGTGTTCAGGGAGCACAAGAGGTACATTAGAAGAAAGTGTTAACTGCAAGTTTTTTATAATAGCGCTTTGAAGCCATTGTGGTAGGTGTGGTAAAAGTACAGAACAAAAAAATAAACTTGGCCTGCACAAAGCTAGCAATTAAATTTATAAGACAAGAGGCCAAAATAGGATGTTGTCAGACAGCAGGGGAGGAAGAAAGTAAATTTTGAGTTGATGCTCCCCAGTAGTACTGGAAGGGCTAATTATTGGAAAGCAATAGATGGCACCAGCAATTTTTCAGGATCTTAAGAGCAAAGGAGGTTTACAAAGAAGGAAAACTAGTTAAAAGTAAAAAGCAATTAAAAAAAAAAAAAAAAGAGGAGAAAATAAGAGAAGAGATGACACTCATTGTCCTCAACTACACTCACAAAACCAGTTCCAAAATCAAGAAGTACTTTAGTCCTCAACTTGGAAATTTCTGACCATGTTCTTAGTGTTATTTCGTGTAACTTTTATTATTAATTCAGCAATTGTAGATTACTGAACTACTTAAGTAGTTTTCACTATTTTCCTAATTTTGTAGTTACTTAGTTGAAGAAGAAATAATCTCAAAGAATGCAATAAATTTGTAAGTATTTCCTAGAACAATTGGATGTAATAAATCTTCTTATATGAATTTAAAATCTTTATGCTGTTGTTAGAATTAATTGTTATGTATAAAGGGAAAGATGCCCATCAGTTACTCCTGGTGAGATTCCAGGGTGTATTAACTCTTATTGAATATGCAATCTTCAGAATGCCATTACAGTCAAATGAATAATGAGGACTCTATTTGCTGTGATTTCTGTTGCTATTAAACTGGCTTTTTGTTCTTTAAAGGAAACTACATAATATTGCTCTGATTTTTCTGATTTTTCATAATATTGTTCTGATTTTCTGATCCTCATTAATAGGAAGAGTGGATGTTTCTGTTCTCCCATCTGGAGGGTCACGAGTACACTAAAAGCACCATATGAAAGCAGTATGCATTGTATTATTTTGTAGAAGAAGGAAGGTTTCAAGGAAAAAGCTTAAGAGTGCTTGGCAAAAAATTTCAACCTCTTTCTTCAGTGACAAATGCAAGCACTCATGTTTCAGTCCAGTAGTCTCCTTATTCCAGTATCTTATCTCTAACAGTAGCCATTGCTGAGGCATCCTGAGCATGAATAAGAAAATTAAAAAAATATGCTTCTACTTATCACATACAAGCAATTACAATTACCAAATGCACAGAAAGTCCTATATCTGCACAGCCTGTAAGCTGAAGCTTAAAAATGGTGTCCTCAAGGTTGAACAATATTATTCACTGGGCTAAACAAACTGTAAAAAATAAGGATCTGTTTTAGGAATAGATTTGAATTTCCTTTTGGAGAAATATCCAGAAGTTTGTATTGCCTACTGTCCTCAAACACTCGGAGCAGGACTCATGTGGCTACGTACAGGTGGCAATCCCATTTAAGATGCTCCACTGTATCTTCATCTTGATATGAGAAAGAAATTCACACTGAGAACAATAACTCAGTGGAACAACTTCCCCAGGGACATGATAGAGTCCCCATCACTGGAGGTTTTCAAGGTGCAATATGACAGAGTACTAGATAATCTCATCTGGGCTCCCCTTCCACAGAAGTTTAGACCAAATGATCTTTCAAGGTCCCTTCCAACCTGGGCTGTTCTATGATTCTACACATGGTGGGTTGACCTTGGCCAGCTGCCAGACACCCATCCCGTCACTCCTCTCAACAGGACAGAGGGAGAAAATAAAGTAAAAAAGCTCATTGAGGATCAAGATAAAGACAGGGAAATCACCTTCTGGCTACCATCATGGACAAAACAGACTCCAAACTTAAGACAACACTGGGCACCACTGAGAAGAGTCTGGCTCCGTCTTATTTACTTCTCCCTGTCACGTGGTTATACATATTATAAGATCCCCTCTGAGCCTTCTCTTTTCCAGGCTGAGCAATCCAAGCTTGCTCAGCCTCTCCTTGAATATCAGAGGCTCAGGTCCCTTCATCCCATCAGTCTATGCTTGTCTTCCATTGGGGAACCCAGAACAAGACCCAGCATTCTAGGATATGTCTTATCAGGGCTGAACAGAGGGGAAGCATCACCTTGCTCCATTCTTTTTTTGTCCTTAAAAACAAGAGTAATTGTTGTGTTCTTATAGGCCTCAGGAACCTCCCCCAATTTCCATGACCTTACAAAGATAATCAAGAGTGGCCTTGCATTTACATCAGCCAGCTCCGTCATCACTTGTGAGTGCATCCAATCAAGTCCTACAGACTTCTATACATCTAATTTTTTAACTGTTCCTTAACTTGGTCCTCCTCCACAACGAGGGTAAGTCATCTTTGCTCTGGACTTTCACAGTGGTCTCATGGACCTGGGATTCCTGAAGACCAGACTTACTAGTAAAGACCAAGATGAAGAAGACTTTGAGTATCTCAGCCCTTTCCACATCCTTTGTCATCAAGCTCCTTAACCCATTCAGCAGTGGGCCCATGTTTCCCTTAGTCCTCCTTTTGCTGTTGATGTCCTGTAGAAGTTCTTCTTATTGGCTTTTATATCCCTTACCAAATTCAACTCCAGGTGCGTCTGCTTTGGCTTTCTGAACCTGATTCCCTCATGTTCATACAGTGTCTCTCTGTTCTTCACAGGTCACCTGTCCCTGTTTCTACATCTTGTAAACTTCCTTTTTATGTCTGTTTTTAGTCAGTATTTCCATGCTCATCCATGCAGGTCTGCTGCTGCTGGTCCTGCTCAACAGCATTGACCACTTTTCACCTTGGAGGAGGTGAAGCTTGAATATCAGCCAGTTCTGGACCCCTCTTCACTCCAGGGCTGTATCAGGTTATCATTAATGCAATCCAGAAACCTCCTGGATTGCTTATGCCCTGCTGTATTGTTCTTCCAGCAGATAATGGGAAGCCTATACCACCTTAGGTTCTGGGTTCATGTTAGGTTCCAAAATTTTAGAGATATATATAAAGTTAGGCAAGACGAATCCACTTATTTGGCTATTAGAGGATAGCTTGTAATTCCAGAAAATCCATAGTGCTGTTGTTAGTCCTACGCTCTTATACAGGAAAACGTAATAAATGGAATCACTCTCCCTTCTCCTTTTCTATCTTCCAGCCCACCTTCTGTGACCAGAAGGAAAAGAACTAACCTTAGTTCTAAATGTATTTGCCCAAGACTATTGTCCATAAAAAAAAAGTGTTTTTTTTCCTTTCTATCTGAATTACGCTTTAAAAAAAAAAAAAAAAGAAAGAAAATCTACACCAGGCCTGTTTATTTCCAGGAAGGTAATTCTGAACTATGTGATCCTCTGAATCAATAAAAGCATCAGCCTGAAGTTAAAAAGTTGTAAGCTATTTATCTCCTGTACTCTTCTGTAAAAGGGGGGGAGAGAATATTTTAACATATTGCTATTCACTCTAAAAGCTGAAGTATATGCACAATATTTTTTATTAATTGCTATTAATTTTTCATTTCATGACTGTGTTATGAAGCAAATATGAAGTACTGTCCAACTACAACAAATCCAACTCCAAATCTCCGAGTTTCTGTTTCCCCTGGGCTGTAATTGTAGGAGTTGGATAGCACTTTGATGGAAATCATCTGACTTTTTCTCTCTTCCTCAACTGGCCGGCAGCTTACTAGCAGCACATTCCATAAGGATTTCTTTGCTTGCACATACTATCTGCACCACATGAATCAGTTACTTATAGTGCTGCCCTCAGTGGACAAGTATTGCCCATATCAACTAGTTCAGAAACTCAAGTCCAGACCTTAAAAAAAAAAAAAAAAAAAAAAAAAAAGACTTTAGGGAAGAGAAGGAAGTACTGATGGTTGCTTGTGTTCTAAAATAAAGGGTAAAGGTGGAGGGAAGCCTGAAGTTATCATTGGTTCATTCCAGCTTTAGTCACTGCTGCTTATCAATAACTATGTATAGTCAGGATAGTATTTCTATGTGCTCCAACTATAACTCAGTGACTGAAAATTGCTGTATATAATAGGTCTCTCTCTTCCCAACCAGTAAACACTGAGTTCTAATTCAAAGCAATTTCAGTGGTCCAGCCCTGTACACAATAGGAATTGATGATCTGCTCTTTCACCTGTTTCTGTTCTTCATGACAAATTGATCTGATAAACCAGAAAATTAAACCGTGTCTGGAGGAGCCAGACTAAACTCCATAAAAAAAATGGAAAAAATAGGATAAATACTTATTTGGATCAGACAAGCACTTTGATGAAACCTTAACTATAAATCAGTGACTAATCATACAAGACAGTGTTCAGAATGACATGCAACACACTGATAAACACAGATGTGAAAACAAGAGCACAAATTCAAAAAGAAATAAAAGCTGGAGTTACAAACTTAGAGAGAGGGTGATTATTCTTTTAATTACATAACCTACCCTGAAATCTTCAACTGAATTAATGAGGGCATGCTGCCATCTTCTCCAAACACTGAAGAAAAAAAAAAAAACTAACAACAATAACACAGCAGAAACTAGAAATCATAACAGTGATTTAGGTGACAAATTTCGCACCTGGAATAACAAACAGCAAAAAGAGCAAACACTTCGAGAACATCATATATGCTGTAAAATGTCTACTTATAAATAATAGTTAGACATACTAGCAAAAGAGTGGATAAAACGTGTTAGAAGTTGCAAAACCTCAATATGGAACTGTTTATATATTGTCAAAGCACAAAATTTTCCATGCTGAACTAAGCTAGTAATATCCCACAAAAGATATATTATTCCTGAAAAGAGTGAAAAATGTAACCTAGCTCCTTACTGAGGAGGAAAATATTTCCTGTTTCACAAAAGGTACTACTTTATGTCTTGTAGAATCATACTGTATTACTTTTCTCTTTCAGAATTTATTGGGACTAAAGAAATTAGTGCATCCTTTCAAAATTACTTCATTCCACTGAAAGACATGAAGTGGTTAATCCTACAGTATCCTTCACTTAGGAAATTCCATTGACCTCAGAACTCAGCTCTGGATATAGACAAGAATGGTAACTTTTATCCACTTTTTCCCCATGAGCCCGTCCTGAGGCTTGCCTGAGTAAAAATGTCATCCATCTTTTTTATCAGGCTACAGAACACAAAAATCAGTGCCTCAGAGTCTTAGCTTTGTCTGCATTCATTTCTATTGGCTGCAAGAACAGTAATGAGTTTGCATTGAATTTGGATTTCACTGATTTAGGAAGAAAGATCAAAAGTCTTCACCTCACTGAAGCCCTGAGTTACACTGCAGTTATTTCCTTTTTAAACCATGTGCAGCAATTACTCTGCATCATAGCTGTAGCACTGGAAGGCTAGTTAAGTTTTGATTCTCCTTACTGCTCATATGTCTTTAAGTCTCAGACAGATATTATCATCCTAGTATCAGTGACTTTAAGAACAAAGTAAAAAGAATAGCGTTCAAAAGGTTCTAAAGAAAAAGGAAATGTCTGCTTGATTAGATTATGTTCCCTTAGGCCTTTATCCAAAGTCCACTGAAATCAATGGATTGACTCCTATATACTTCAGAAGGCTATAGGCCCTCATTTTCTATCTGTTCTTAGTGCTATACAAGCAACCACCTTTTAAAATTGTAAGATAAGGTGAAGTGGGGTGGGTAGAGCCTTCCTGTTCTTTGTGAGGAATCTAGGCAAACAGGAGCTTCAGAATTATGTAATAACAAATGTAACTGGAAAAAAAACCCAAACAAAAAACCAAATCACAAAATATAGTACCACAGCTCTTATTGTCCTTGGGAGAAAACAAAGATATAGGTTTAAAGTGTTTGTTACTCAAAACATGTAATCACCCACACTGCTCTTCCAGCATACCCACCACAGTTGAATTATTAAAAATGAGGATGTTACAGGTTTTTGAATCCTTTATTCTAAGTAATATGAAGAGACTAGAAAAAGCACCCATCTAAGTACAGAAATTTCCTGAACTGGCATGTTGAAAGAGATTAACTTCATCATCTCATTCCCCCTTCATCACCCCCTCAAAAAAACCAGGGATTTACTTGTATTTTGCAAACAAGGTTTCTCTCACTATACCTATCTTTAAATCAAAAGGGGGGGGGGGGGGACTGACAAACTGCTGTTTTGCCCTTTTTTCACAGCAAAAGAAACATTTTTCTCTAATCACTCACTGACTGAGATTCTGAGAGCTTGCTTGTTCACAGAAAAAAAAAGAAAAAAAAAAGTATTGCCAATAGGAGTATTATAATTTCCTAGCATTATAATTTGGCAGTATAAGCTTTATGTCAATCAGTCACCCTCTGCTACTTCCTATGAACGTGTCTGTTGGGAAAGGCTTTGATCCACCCTAGCACCTGAAGTTGAGAGAAGTATCAAAGTCACTTTACCACAGAGATGAAAGTGAACATTCATCTGTAACACAACAAATAGAAATAGATGAGCACAGAAAACAAGACACACAGCTAAGTGCTTTCCCATATCTAGTATACATAAACCAACTAACTGATGGCATTACCTGCAACAGAAAAAAAAAGGGAGTCTTTGTATTATAATAATCTTTGCAGGTTTAGAACTAAGATGACAGCTGGAGGAGGCACGGTTCTATTTTTTATCCTGAGAGTGTAGAACGCCAAGGGAGATGATACAGCACTCTCTTAATTTCTGTTCTGAAAGTGTTAGTTTTGCTCTTAAGTTAATATGGGCAAGATGGTTCTTGGTAATGTATTATGATATGCTACATAACCATTGGTTATTGAAGTTGGAATTCCAAAAGCCATTCTAATGGAATGGCTGTATTGCTTTCCCTGTACACTTGACATTTGTTTTTGACAAGGTTAGGGAGAAATAAGAGCATTTATGGGGCTCACAAACTACGAATAAGTTAACAAAAACTTTAAAAATTTCATTTCAATTAGAGTAAATGTCAATTTTCCTACCAAATGGAAAAGATGGTTACAGATAATACAATAAGAATGAGTCTTCAGATACCGTCAACAATATATTACGGTTGTACCTGGTCCCTCCCACATACAAAATTGGCTGTGCAAGTACGTGCCCTGAAACTTGTGATGCTCCTGTGTTAGAGTATAATGTACATTAAAACTACAATTCTGCTTCACATCCTGTGATGCCAGGCACTCCAAACAGAGTAATTTATGAAAACTCAAATCTTTTCTCAGGTGTTCAGGCAAGTATCAGTATGGCTCACAATAAAGATAACTGGCCAGCAACATCTCAGGAAAACAGGAGTGACAGGAGAATCTGTGGAGCCATAAGCAATTCTGTGTCAGCATGGACCAGAGAACATGTTAAGCTCTTGTAGATGATTACAAAGACAAGACTGACCAAAACATTACACATCTTGCTGAAATTGCTAGGCAAAATGAATATTTATGAGACAACCTGCAGACTCTGCTTCCATTCCAACCTCATAATAAACAGGGCATGCTTTATGCAGAAACAGTAACTGCCTTGTTCCAAATACAGGAAATGCTCACTTGGCAAATTAATCTGTTAAAACTTCAGTTATCATATTTCTTAGGATGCATCAGGATTAAGTTGGAATGCTCAGCTGAAAGAATAAAAAGCAGGGCACACAAATGCAAAATACGCAAATGCCCAGGATAATTTTTGAACTGAATGCCACGAAAGTAGCTTATATGCATTCCTGTATATGTTATAGAATGTGATGTAGACAGTAAAATTCAACAGAATATGTTAAGCAAAAAGGAGATTTTTCCATCCTACTTGATAAAGAAACCACTGAGTCTTGTAATAGGTTTAATAAAGTGAAGAGAGAGCTTTCTAGCTTTAACCTGTAAATTTCTTGCACAGTAAAATGGGAAAACAGTCATCAGTGTCCACTACAGAGTTCTGTTCTGGAAAAAATATTCCAAAATGAGGAACTCCAACTATTTATCTGCAACAGAAACGAATTAAAACTTACTCTTCAGAGGAAGGATCTTCCACATCATCTTCAGCATCTTCCTACCCAATCTTTACTTACAACCTTTTATCTCCATTCTAGAGCATATCAGGTTTTTCTGTGCTTAACTCTGAGAGTTGTGGGCTTTAGGGCACAATTTCAAATTGTTAATCATAGATAAGGTCCCATGCCAGAAAGAACTAAAAGTGTCTGAACAGACTGAACAGACAGAAAGCGGTAATAATCAGTAATCACAGAACCACTCAATGGTTGACATTGATCAGTCTAACCTTCCCTGCTCAGAGAAGGGTCAGCAAAAGTAGATATCTCAGGATTCTTTCCAGTCCAGTTTTGAATAACTCCAAGGGTGGAGACTCCTCAGTCTCCCTGAGAAACCTGTTACAGTGTTCCACCAGTCTCATGGTAAAATATTTTTTCTTATGTTGCTGTATTTCAGTTTGTGCCTATTGCATCTTGTCTTTTCAATGGGCACCGCTAAGGGTCTGTCTTCATCTTCTTTATTTCTCCCTCTGCCCCCAATCAGGTATTTATGCACATTGATAAGATCCTCCTGAGCTTTCTCTTCTCCAGGCGGAATAGTCCCAGCTCTCAGCCTCTCCTCGTATGTCAGAGGTTCCAGTGCCTTCATCTTTCTGGCCCTTTGACAGCATGTCCCTGTCTTGCTAATACTGGGGAGCCCAAAACTGGACACAGCACTCCAGACATGTCTCACCAGTCCTCAGTAGAAGGGAAGGATCACCTCCTTCCACCTGTTGGAAAAGCCCTTTCTCATGCAGCCCATGAAGCTGTTGACCTCTTTTGCTGCAAGGTCACATTGCTGGCTCATGGACAAGTTGCTGGCCACGAGGAGCCCCAGGTCTTTCCTTGCAAAACTGCTTTCTAGACAGTCAGTCCCCAGCCTTGGTGCATGGCACTGTTTCTCCCTGGGTTCAGGAGGTCTTGGCATTTCCCTTTGTTGAACTTCATGAGTTTCTTGTTTGCCCATTTCTCCAGCCTGTCAAGGTGCCTCTGGAAAGCAGCACAAACACCTGTCCTATCAACAATATTCTGAGTTTTGTAATGTGATCTGCCTTCTCCCCACACAGATTCCTTATTCTTTTCTGGATAGAGGAACCACTCCTGTAGAATACCTGAAAAACATTGCTACTTAATCAAGAGAGACAGAGGCTTCTTTTAATTTGCCTATGAAATAAGAAAGACCTTTGTCTTCAGATACAGAACATTTTTTGTTGGAATAGCCAGAGTATCTATCCACTGTCTCTGCTGGGAGGAAGAAAAACATGACTTCTACCATAATCTCAGGATTCTATCCAAAGTCTTTGGGTAAAGACTCCATCATAACCTTCAGTGACTGAGAAGATTAACTGTCACATACGCCATAGACTTCAAGCTACTCTTTTACGAGTTTTTATTCCCCTACAAGCATACCATTTCAAAGACAGGATTAGGTATGGTATTCCAGCTCTTAAACTGCTGCATTGTATCACCCAGACATAGGCTAAAGGAGTAATATTTATAAAGACTGTGCTCAGTGAATACTCAGTTTCAGATCAGGAAAAGCTTCTGCCAAAGAAACATGCTCTTGGAAAAGAAATGTACTTTCCATTTTGTCAACTCAAAATACTGCATATCAGGCAGAGATCTATGATTTTAAAAGGCTCTGGACTATATATTTTCTCTGAAGAGGACAGGATTCAAAGTAGCATGCAGCTGAGACAGAATCTACCTAACAGCTATAGCTAGGCATTGTTCTTTGATTGAATGACATTCAGTTTTATTGCATTACAGTAGTGCAAATAACCTGAAAGCACATTTGTATCTGCAGTTTTGATTAAAATTTCAACTCTATCCTGAAATCTTTGCAACCGTCTCTTACATCCACCTTTAATAGCTCTCAGGGTTTCAGTTTTCCACTCAGTTTTTCCTTTTTTTTTTTTTTTCCGTTATTTTTTTTTTCCATTTCTGTTTCACATTTCCATTTTTTCCCATATTCATTTTCATTTCAATCAGTACAAGTAGATTGATGGACTTAGATAACACATCATAGAATCATGGAATCATAGAATAGTTTCAGTTGGAAGGGACTTTTAAAGGTCACCTAGTCCCACCCCCCTGCAATGAGCAGGGACATCTTCAACTAGATCAGGTTGCTCAGAGCTCCATGAACAAAGTAAATCTGATCCCATCAATCCATGACTCTTTACCAAGGGGTACGGAAAATAAAGGAAGACTTTGTCTTATTTCTATCAGTTGTCCACCATATGGTGTAAATGGCTGTTGTTAACAAAGATATCTTAGTCTTGTCCTCTTAAGAGTCACTCTTGAAATTGTGTTACTTATATTGGGTTTACATGGCAAGGGTTTTGGGAGGTTGGGGGAGGTGTATAGGGGTAGCTTCTGTGCAAAGCTACTAGAAGTGTGAGGAGTCCTCCCCCTGAGGAGGAAGGAGCGGCAGAGACAGCGTATGATGGACTGACCACAACCCCCATTCCCCACCCCCCTGCACTGCTTTGTGGGAGGAGGTAGAGAATTCGGGAGTCAAGTTGAGCCTGGGAAGAAGAGAGAGGTGGGGGGAAGGTGTTTTAAGATTTAGGTTTTATTTTCTCATTATCTTACTCTGATTTGATTCGTAATAAATTAAATAAATGTCCCCAAGACGAGTTTGTTTTGCCCGTGAGAGTAATTGGTGAGTGATCTCCCTGTCCTTATTTCAACCCACAAGCCTTTCATTATATTTTCTCTCTCTTGTCCAGTTGAGGAGAGAGAGTAATAGAGTGGCTTTGGTAGGCACCTGGCATCCCGCTAAGGTCAACCCACAACATTCCTTTAAACTAATGTTGGTCTAACTTTTTAAAGTTAGCTGTCTCAACTAACCTAGCAAAAATCACTGAATGTTCAGATGGAGACTCCTGTGTTTCACTTTGTGCCCATTTCCTCTGGTCCTGTCACTGGGCACCACTGACAAGAGCCTTGCTCCATCTTCTTTGCATCCCCTTTGCACAGGTATTTATATACATTCATAACATCTCCCCCAGCCTTGTCTTCTCCAGGCTGAACAGTCCCAGCTGACTAAACCTCTCCTCATACATCAGATGCTCCAGTCCCTTCATGATCCTTGTGGCACTTTGCTGGGCTCTCTCCAGTTGCTCCAAATCTCTGGGGAACCCAGAACTAGACACAACACTCCAAGTGTAGCCTCACCAGTACTGAGTGGAGGGGAAGGATCATCTCCCTCAGCCTGCTGGCGACACTCCTCCTAATGCAGCCTAGGATGCCATTATCCTTCTTTGTGGCAAGGAGATATTGCAAGCTCATGTTCAAGGTGTTGTCCAGCAGGACTCCCAGGTCCTTTTCTGCCAAGCTGCTTTCCAGATGGGTGACCCCAGCATACAGTGGTGCCTGGAGCTGTTCCTCTCTAGGTGCGAGACTTTGCACTTCCCTTTATTGAACTTCATGAGGGTACTGTCAGCCCATTTCAAGTTATCAAGCTTTTGTCTACAGAAATCGGAGAGAAACTACGACCACCAGAGAGAGTGGGAGTATATTTAAGATGATAGGCATCACCTTGTGCAAGTATCAGTCTCTTTCTGTCCACTGAAGTAGAGGATCTATCTATAGCAGTATCTAAAACCAGTCAGCTGAATTACAGCCTAAAGTTGCCTATTCGTATCCATAATAAAGGGACTGTAAAGGAAACCTGTGAGACAAGTTCAGATATAGGCATTACACTGTACCACATTTTGCCGGGCACTACCTTTGGCCAGATGAATCCTAACACATATTAATTCCTTATTGAATGTGACCTAGGAATACCTCTGGGCCATCACTTGTGACATCACTCGTGACATCACTGTCTAGCTAATGAAACAGTAAAGAGATTTAGTGTGTCATGGAGCCTAAAGAGTGGAACCACTCCATGAAGAAGAATTAGCCATGAGCCCAGGATGACCCTAACACAGGCAGTGCCCCCACTGATGGGGCACAGTCCCACTGGGTCTGAGAATGGTGGGCAGAGCAAAGGTGGTAAGAGAAGGGAACATTGATAGCCCTTGACAGAACAAGTGGTGCACCAGAACCAGGCATTCCATCAGAAGCAAAAGAAGACTGGGCCAGAGGCAGGTCTGAGGACAAGCTACAATGTACATCCAAAGGGTTCATCCAAGAGGAACAGCTTGAGACAGATTCACCTACACCATACCTCATGCAGTGAATGAAGTCCCAGTCCTGAACTGAAATGGTGCTCCTGGGCACATGGACAAAAAGTGTCAGTGGGGGTCCCAGGTGAGGCTGCTCAGGGACATTATGGCCTGGCACAAAATCAGGGAGAAAAAAAACCCAAACAAACATGTCATTAAATGTTTAGACTTTTTACAAAGAAAAATGTATAATTAACATGCATTCATAATTGCAATGGTTTGGGGGCAAAAATGTGTTTGTTATATGACACACAATTGGAAAAAAACATTTCATTTCATTTTTTTCCAGTCCAAACAAAATCTGGATTTATTTTCTTCTTAACTCTGAAATCCATTTCCCTGAATTACCTAAGTGGAGATAGAAAAAGATAGAATCCAATGTATCACATAATTTTTCATGTGACACGTTTAATTAACTAACACAAATATTGTAATTTATTAGCACTTTTAATAATGTGACCTTCAACTGTTCCTCGGGGAAAAACAAACACTATAGACAAAGACATTTGTTCTAAAATGACAGTCACTAGTGAAATATTTTCTGTTCAGTATTTACATACACTGTATTTCCAAACTAAGCATATAATGCTTTTATTTGGGAAATTTTTATGCACAACACATTATTCTTGTATTGTAACTAACAAAAAAATATATTTGACAATACTGCTGCATTAAAAAGGAGGTTAAATAAGGTAGTAGACTGAGTTTCATATTCATAAATGACAATTAAAAATCATACTTTCCACTTATAAGTTATTAAATGTTCTTGTGCTAACGTCCACCAAGTCCTAACTGGAATACAACCTTATGGTATGAAAACAACAGAAAATTGCTAGGTTTTTCCAGTAGTGGGTGTTTCAGGCCCTCAGAGGTGCAGCTGTTAGCTGTAATAGATTTCCAAAGTATAGTATTGGCTGTAGCATAGCAACATGAAGTTCATGTTTGCTGTACCAAAATAAAAGTTGGAACAGGCAATTTTCACATTTTCTTTTTAATGGTCAGTTAATGAGAAACATTAAAGGGAATCAAGTTCAGTTCATATAGCATTTAATTCTTCATTCCTGTTTAACAGAATTTAGCATAAGATAACCACACTTACAGTCTCTTTGAAAGAAAATCAGGTGATGAGTTCAAAGCTGATTTATTTCTTCAAGACTTTTCTGCACAGTAGTATGTATTTGGTAAAAAGACCACAGGAAGCTCAGGAGGAAATCTTAGCAAAGAAGTACACAAACACCTACAGTAATCCTGCAGTGGAAATACATTTGTCAGCCAACCACTATCACACATTAGACAGCGCAAAAGAAAAGACCTTGAAAGCATGGAGAAAGTTAAGGACCATATGTCCAGTTATACTAAGATCTTGGACACTGTTTCTTGCTTTCTTTTCTCCAGACACAGAAATTCATTTTGAGGAATGGCTGTGAAAATAGTTCCAACATGCTTCCAGCTTCTCCTTCCACAGGTATGGCCCCTGGAAGCTCATCAGTTCCTACCCTAACAACAGAGAACATTGTTGATGAATACCTTGGATTCTGAGAGTACTATGCTATGAGGAATGCTGCCTACTCAACAGACACACTGAGTACCTTACTGTATCAAATAATACACTTATCTCTAGTGTTTTTTCCAAGGACAAACAGTACCAGCAATTGGAGCTAGTTTAAACAGTCAGGTGAAACTGTGTTTAGAGATAAAATGACACATGATACATGCTTTGAGATGTTTACACTTAAGATTACACTCTCAAAAAGTCATAGTATAACTAAAAGAGCTAAGCTATATATGTACATGGCTGGACTTTATCCAGAAAAGTAGTCCCACCAAAGTCAGTAAGTCAAACAGAGTGAGCCAGTAAACCAAATGATACATTGTTGAACCATATGACTCAGAAGAGAGAACACATGACTAAGGCAGCCAGCAATGAATTCATCCTCCTTCCCCAGATTTTATTTTACTGCTTTGATTTTGTATAAAAAATTATAATTGAAGTATTGTCTTTGGATATTTTGATTTGATTTAAGGTAGCAAGCAGAAGCCTTATTTTATTGTTAAAGTGGTAATATTTCTCTAGTGGACATAATTGCTGTACGTAGATAAAGGGACTTAGATTATCATTTGCAAAGTATATCAGAATTCTTTTAGATTTGGAGTGTTATATACAATGGACATCATTCATTGTAGTTTCAATTATTTTGACTGATAACTCCTATTCCATTTGTATCAAGAAACACTCAAGTTTTTCTCTGATCTGTTTGAAGTGAGCAGCATTGAGATCTTTGTGTATTGTGTGCTATTCATAAAAACCTCATGCGAAGGCTAAAGAACACAGTTCAAATTTACTGTGTTCTTTTCACTTTGGATAAGCATCTAGATGCTTATCTGGGGTTTATCCGGGCCTGTCTGGTCAAGAAATCAGCCAGAGAATCTTAAAAGAACGTGTGTGCTTATGTGATATCCAGCACATCCTATTTTCAATCCATTTCATAAAAAAATAAAAAAAGCTGTTATGCTATAAGCTCACAGATCTGAGATTTCAGACCAACTCACCTACTTTAATTAACCCTATCACCACACTTCTGTGTCATGAAATATTTTACTTCCATTTTGCAAGGAGGATGAGCATTTTGCCTACATATAAACAACTATGTAACAGAAAAGTGAGATGTGTATACACATAGCAATTCTCAGTTTTCATTAACAACTGGAAACAAGACCTGCAAAAGTGCATCTGTCTAAAATAAGCCTTAATTTTTTCTTTTCCTTAGATTAATTCCTAAAGCCATTTTAATCTTCGTTTTTGTTTTTATAAATGAGAACACTGTTACTAATGTATATTTTTCAAAAGTGAAAATATTGTGGCTAATGTAAACACTTCTTTGGCAATAGATGGTGAGGTGACATGCTGAATACAATAAACCTTTCTCTTACAGCCTTCCAGGCAGAATCCACATGACTAGTTCTGGTACAGTCACCTTTAACTATGTGGTACATGTAGTTGTGGAATAGCCATTTAGTCCTAAATAATCATTCTGATCTACAGATGTCAAAGAGATTTTGTTATTATCTTCAGCATTAGAAGTTCAGTCTTTATTTTTGGAACCAATATACTTTACTCACCTAGACCTGTGGCAGTTTAAGACACCAATACCTTACAGGTATAGACTCATGAGGTTACAGTTGGCACAGCAGTCAACAGATGAAATCTGTCCTTCTGTCTCAGTCAGTTCTCTATGAAGTCTGATTGGTGTTTTGAACTGAGATGACAGATTTACACTAACAGATGCTAATATTAAGGTTAAAGTTCCCTTTTGCTGAGTCTTTAGGAGGGCAGAATCCTGCATCGAAAGGTTCATAACACATGGTCAGGGAAAACAACTTAAACCAACACAGCTTCACTGTTGAAGCATTAAGGTCTATAAAAAGCACCTTGTTACTGAGCAAAATTAATTGCAGAGGTTAATCAAGCTTTCTTTGATTTTCCAGTTTCATTCAGTCAGAGTTTTATATTATTTTTTTCCCCAGCATTTATCCAAACCTCAACAGGAATTTTTACCTTTCCTGAATTTCATGAAGAGTGGAAAAAAAATGTTAGGTAACGTAAAATACTTCAAGAAAACTTTTCCTTAATTTATGAACTGAATTTCTTCCCTTCTCTTTGCAAATTCAATTCAAATCCTCACAGAGTTTCTTGTATTTTTGCCTTGCAAATATGACAGCAATTACATTAAACCCCATAAATTTTCATACATTTTACATATTCCATTGGTCTTGACCATTAACATAATAAAAAGAACAAGAAAAAATCCTAAGGATATTTCTTAAGGTTTTACATCAGGGTTAGGTAAATTTACATACATCTAGGTTAAAGTCTTTACTGATTATGCAGACATTTTCTGTAGATTTCTCCTAGCCCTTACCATGTATTATACACATCACATCTCTAGAGAATTTAAGGCCAGGTTAATGTTTTAATAGATTTATCTAAATGAGGTCAAATTGTAATAAGATCTAAATAAAACGGCCCTTTGACTATTTCTATAACTTTCTTGATAGTCTCCTGTGTAGATGAGCAAAAGTAATCCTTTAAAAAGAGAAAAAAAAAGAAGAAAAAAAAGAAAGACTTTTGAAGCAGAGATATAAGTCCATGGGACATTCAAAGATATTCTCCAAGCCATGGGATTCTTAGTGCTACCAGCACATCAGAGGTGATTAACAATCCAAGTGTGGTACCCTCACAGAATGACGTTTTCAGTAATTCTGACATTAAAGCAATGGCCAATCATCAGAAGTCAATCCTGGCATTATTTGTGATAGAAACAGAGAATGAAGGTAACACTAGAAAGTGATGTAGCATACTTTATGGCTTGGTTTTGTGCTTTTGTTTTGCTTTTCCCCACAGATGTTCAACATAAAAAAATAATAATACATGATTTGACACTAAAAAAATTATACTAAACATACTGAAAAACAACTAACAAAAAAAAGCACCAAAACTTTGAATTTCTTTGACTGAATAAGTGGTTTGGGGACTTCTTTCCCTCTTCATTTCTCACCTCATTTTCCAGGACTGGTGTACTGGGTCTGGTTTTGTCTCTTTCCCACTCTGCCCCTGCAGTGAGTCAGCTGAGAGTGGGCAAGAATTTGGGAGGGAACACAACCTGGACACAAATTGACCAAAGGAATATTCCATGCCATATAGCATCATGCTCAGCAATAAAAATGGAGGAGAGTTTTTCTAGGGGATACTAGTCATTGCTCAGAGACTGAATGAGCTTTAGTCTAGTTGTAGGTGATGGTGAATGACCACCTTTGCATCACTTCCCCCCCTCCCACCCCACCCCCTTCCTCTTTCCTTTACTTGTTAAACTGTCTATCTCAACACATAAGTTTTCTCACTTTTGTGCTTCCTATTTTCTCTGTCATCCTGCTGGGGACAAAGAGTGAGCAGGCAGCTGTGTGGTGCCTAGCTGCTGGTCAGGGTCAATCCACCACAACTGGCATTAGAGGTTTTTTAATTGTCTTTACATCAAAGAAGGCGTTTCTTACTATCTTAGTTCCTCCACATCCTGTGCTCAGTGGTTCTTTCCTTTCCAACTTCCAGCTTTATCATCAATTTTATCCTTGACGCATGCTGAAATTTGATACTAAATTCAACACATCCAGCAAATCTGAGTTCTGCCAAAACTGTCAGGAAGCAGAGATTATGAGGATGAATCTAATCTTATAATTCTGTTACCATAGTCCAGTAATATCTTGCAAACCTCGTTCATGTGTGATTTTCTGAGTAAATTACCACTGCTGTAGAGTCAGTAACTTAATAGAAGAGGCATCAACAATTAGGACAAAATACCTCAGAAAAAGTACCATACACAATTTATATGATAACAAACAAAAAGGACAGTTTAGGCTTTTACTTGGGACAAATTTTATCTGTCATTTAAAGAAGTACTACAGAGTGACGGATTGTCTCAAAACTTCTTTTCATAAAAGCCCCTGGATTTCAGATGATGGCAGGAAAACACATAGATTCACAGAGATAGAGAATAACTGGGTGAAGGATATAAGAGATTCAGCAGAATGATAGGATAATAAAGATATGTATTCACTTTTTCTTAACAGCTACTTTTTCTGTAGGTAGCTAAACAAAATATGTCTATATAGCACTATGAGAAATGTACATTTTTTAAAATGAGAATTAGGTAGAATTTAGGATTGCAAATCCAATTGTATAGTCCCCCAGAATCTGTCCAAGCTATAGGAACTTCCAGGTGGACTGTTGTGCATTCAGGTATTGTCATCCTGGCGTCTACACCTGGCTGAGTTTGGAGGCATCTTTAGACTTGGTGTTCATTTGCCTAAGTCCTAGACTTACCAGGCTTAACCTGGTAGGCACACACAAAACATACATAACCCACACCAGCCATGACCCATACAAAACACTGGCCACACACATACACCCATTTTAATTCAGAACAGAGGGGAAAAAAAAAAAAGAAAAAAAAAAAACACCTAATAAAAACAGGGAGATCATAGTTCCACACTCTCTCTTCACCTAATAGTTCTTATTCTGGAAGGCGGACAGGGGTTACTGCTTTCCTTACACTGAGAACATTCAACGAGTGAAAAAGAGCCTAGTGCTGATGTCTTCTCCAAAAAGTGTCGGTTTTCTTCGTTTCCTTTTTTTTTCTTCTTTTTTTTTTTTCTTCTTTTTTTTTTCCCTAGTGACACTTCTAAAGAGTCGCAGAAGCAGAACCCAGAATGGTCACCTCCTTTTCAAAGAGATCCACAGTACCTGAGGTAGAGAGCTATCCATCTTCTTTCCACTGTGATGAACAGTTTTCTAGAAAGGTACAAAGAGGTGCTTTTAATACGTTAACTTCATTAACCACTTTTGTGGTTAGGGCATCCCTTTGAAAAATTGTATTTGTGAATGCTAATGAAGGAAGGATTGCAGGGGTATTCTTCCTTTAAATCTGCTCTTTTCCATGCATCCAATATTTTGGTAAAAAAAAAAAAAAAAAAAAAAAGGTGCACCATGACTATTTTTTTAAAAGTGAGAGCTCTATCTTCAAAGTAAGTTGTTTCTTCAGGAGAGGGCTTGCGGCTTGAAATGTCTAACAAAGGTGCCCCCCTAGGAATCCTGAGTTAAGCATCTGTACTCGGAAAAGGCATGGAATGCAAGACTGAGCCTTGGACCTGTGGTTGAACCAAGTCACTTACAGATGACTTTCAGGCAACCTGAAGACTGTTGACCCCCTTTCTGAAGCCCTCCTCCTTCCAGGCTTCCTAAGCTTAGGATGGGACAGGTAGCTAAGGATGAGGCACCAAAAAGTAAGGCTTAGCAATGTTAAGAAAAAAACTGAGATATTCCTTCAGATACCTAGGTCTTTCTGTATCAAAGTCACCTCTGGAAAGCTGCACACACCCCTTCAAGTTGGTATAGTAATAAAAACACATAATGAATTAACATTTTTAAATGTGTGCCAGCTGATGGTGAAAACGTACAAACAATGAGAGGCAGATAAGTGGCACTGAAATGCTCATTACAGTTATAACTACTGATGGCAGTATATCATTTGCCTTTTCTTTCTGTAGGAAATTCTTTAGGAGACAATGCTTTTCTCAGCGTAAATTAGGTGGGGGGGAAGAGAATGGCAATAGATTATGGCACAATACATAAAGTACTAGGGAGGGTGTCATGTACCAAAGTGGAGTCTCACCGTGTAGGTATTACAAAACCAACTCTATGTTTGTAACAGAAAAATATTGAAAAAGGGCCAAAAAGCAAAATCATGGAAGCACAGAATTTACCTTGTAAGCAACAGTCTTTAAAGACATACCAATGTAGGCTATAAAAGTGAATATAATTGTGTTCCCAGAAAGTGAGCCTGAGGATGGTTTGACATGGCCTTCTGTTACAGAAATGTGTTGAATAACATATAAGAAAGGAGCTGTCATAGGATTCTACCTAAGTGCTCTAGGGCCTGTAAAGATGACTTTCTTAGGAAGCTCTAAATATTTGTTCACATGTAGACAGAATTTAGGCTAGAACACTATCCTGTAGTTTTCTTTGAACTAGACTGCATTCTGTAAATTATGAAAAAGGGATTTTTCATTCAAAATCTAGTTCAGCCCTGAGCAGATTTCTACTGCCTTGTAAAGCAAAAAGCTGGAATATGGATTACTTGGGCAATGTTTTGAAAAAAACTTCATTGCAGAGATTAAATGAATCAATTTTCAAAAGATATCCCAGAAGCTAAGGCTGCCTCTAAGATGTGGGAGCACTTCTGACCTCCCAGGATAAGCTGAAAGCAGCTACCTCCAAGATGGGAAAAAAGTTTAAAACAAACAAAAAAAAGCACCGCATGTATGTGGGCTTGGTGGGATTTATAACCCAGATGTTAATTCAGATAACTGATACATTCAGCCTCTGAAGGGCACTAAAGCAGCGATGCACATGACAGCTAAGATGCAGTCATTCAGAACAACACAAAGTTGCAGGATAACGAACTATTTTAGATGTGTGGCCTTTGCCTCCTATATTAAAAAATCATTTTTTTTCATGCTAGGCTTGCTGACAGAAGATGTGGTGCAGTTTGGGAATTTCCTGTTGATTTCCATATGAAAATACAGAAATTTATTTCTCTCCGTAACTGAAGTCTGAGATAAAACATTTAATAACTCAACTGTTAAACACATAACAAAGATATTTTAGTAAAAAAAAAAAAAAAAAATCCTATGGTTATATCTTGTATCTATTATAGTATTTTTCAACTTACATATCTTTAATCTCTTCTATCAAGAAACTCCTCCTTTTGTGAATTATTTGCCTCTAGCAGTTTAAGAAATCTAAAAGCTCTATTTTTAATTTTTTCCACATTTTCTTTCTACTACTTAGAACTAAGAAAAAAATCCAAAAGGAAAAGAAATGCTTTTCAGTAAGGACAGTTATAATATTGGAGCCTAGCATTTTAGTTAAAGAAAATAGCTGAGCTAGGAGAACATTATAGGTTAATTTTCAAACAGAAAAAGCTACGCCTTGCCTTGTACTCAAGACTCCCTGAGACAAACAACCTTCACTAGTTTTTTTCTAAACCACTTTCTCAGTTTATTTTATCTGTACGAACGCTTGTTACCAGATGATCTGTTTAGCAACTTCATAATAATTTCACCTATTTAAATTTAAAACTATGATTTTTGCATTGGCACAGTGCTCTCATCCATATTCTTAATACTCTTCATACATTCTTAATACTTGTCATACAAGGTGATGAAATGTCAAATACAATACCTACACAGTGATGGAAAGCATAAAAAAGTTCATAGTCAAGGTAGAAGAATAGAGTGTATTTACCATAATGAATATTTCACAATTATGTCAGAAGTTGCACGTTGCTGATCCAGCCCTACCTTCCCTAAAGTTTTAAAGAGCTATACCTATATTATACGACTTCTGGAAACTGCCACTTTAGAGTAAATTTCCAAATCAAAAAAAATGATTATTTAAGGAATGTACTCTCCATGTATGTTTGCATGCTTGAAAGGGCTAATGGAAAGTTTCTATTAAGATCTACTTAACATCCCCTACATTATTACTTATACAGCATGAGACATTTGCAGATTAATAAAACAGAGAAGGAGCTTACAACTGAAAGGAAAAGCTTTTGGACTTCGCATCTTGTCACAACAACATCACCTCTGCATGTAGTCAAAGGGAAGAGAGTTCCTTCATTGCCTCTGGGGAAAATGCCATTTAACCTCAAGCAAAAAAGCCATTTAACCTCTTCGTGCCATTTAACCACAAGCAAAGACTCTTCCTCCACTGTTGCTGGCTGAACTCTGCAGTCTGCCAACTTGTGGGGCAGCACAGCCCACAAAAGGAAAAAGGAAAGCAAAAAGCAATTTTCCTATCTTCATTCCAAAGCATATACAACCCAAGGCTTTTGTGTCCCTTTATTTCCCCTCACCCCCATTTATCTAGGATAAAACCCTATAAGCTTTCTTTAATTCATTTAATTGTTAATCGTTCAGAACTTCTTAAGTTCTTTAAAGAATGGAATTTTATTTTCATCTTCTCAATACAAGGTCCAAGCATAAAAATATCTTTTCAATCTCAGCCAATGAATTATTCATGGTCCCCCAGGCAGTGTGCTCCATATCATGAAATAAATAACTGTATTTGATAACGTCATTATCAAAGAAAGCAGTTTTCTTGATGTGAACAGACCATTAAAGATAGACTTATCAGTGTTCTTTTCACTCTGATCCCTGTCCACAGTACCAAAAGGAGACACATATCTGCACCCCTATCTTGAGGAAGTACTTCTAGTGGGGAACTTTCAAAAGGAGATAAAAAGGGAGGAAGATTGGAGGACCTATCATGATTCTTGTTTCATCCACGGAAAGTACTGCAGCCTTTTCCATCAGGATAAAAAATAGCGTACTTTATGAGTGCATGAAGTTTCCATGGTTTAATGCACAGGAAGGGTTCTTTTTGATGCAAATTTGATGGGACGAAGGCTGAAGTTGTGTATGGGGGCACCATGTAGAGCGCACAATTTGGAATGTGAACACAAGACCCTCCATCTCTTAGCACTTTAGGCACGTGCAGCACACGCTTGGGCCTGGCACCTGGTTCACACTTGGCTGGCCACAGAGATGAGATGTGGATGTACTGTCCTAAAGACATAATGAAGCGCAGCGGGTGAGAAACTGACCCTTAGCTCACTGCGTCAGTCACTAATCAGTTAATCAGCATTTCTGTTACAATATTAACATTATGATGAAAGTTTGACTCCTTTTCATTTTCTTTTAACATACATCAGAACTGTTTTCCTTTCATGTAAGAGTTTTTTCTTTGTTTGAAGTACAGAAGTGAGAGTGTGGAGGGAAGGACGTCTTTGGCTTTTTACCAATCAAAATGAGCCAATCTGGGTTAGAAAAATATGAAGGCATTTCTGAAGAAGGGGGTATACTAATTATCTGATTAACTTCATTTAGCATTTCTCTTTAGCCATAAATAAATGTACACTTCAGTTAGACAGGTACTTAGACATTTCTGTCTAGAAAAATCACCTCTTTCCAAACATGAATATATTTACAAATGAAAAACAGAAAACTGGATAGAGAGGATAACAACCTAGGTGAACAAATGCCAAAGGAACTCAAAGGTGGTTTTGCCTGACTCTTAATTTACACTTTCTGTGTCTATACTTCCCGATACTTTCAGTCCAAGGATAGGAAACAGTAATAACAAAATACAGTGTGATTATGTGTCAATTTTTTGTTCTCTATTTCTAGGATCTCATGATCCTACAGGATTTCCTCCTGGCATCCTGCTTAAAAAGACCAAAAACCACTAGCAACAGACTGAATCCTTAAATACGTATTCAAACATTTTGAGGTTTGTCCATACAGAGTGTCTGCATTGAATTCTCACATTCGTGTCATTTGTTTGCACTAACACTGTTAGGCTCAGCAGGTTCATCCAGATTCAAACATTTTAAGTGAAGCCAAGATGGCAACTAGTGCAGATAGACAGCTGGAATATCTGTGCAAATGTTGTACCTTTCCAGAAATAGGTGGTTGAGTATTAAAACCACTAAATTTCATAGCACTTGACTTTATTCATTCTGAATGCTTGTACAGTACCCTTAATGCCTGCAGTTTGAAAATAAACTGACCAACACGTCTGAGTACCAGAATCTGATTTTTCAGAGTCCCAGAGTAGTCGCAAACCCATTTGAGATGAGCAATGGCTGCTAATGCTGACCATATCATATAAGCAAGAGTTAAGTATTTCATGTTAAGTATTTCACGATAAGGTAACACCCACAAGACTTGGTCACAAAGACTTATGTGGTAAAGTGGAACTTGGATTTCAAGCATTTAAATATAAGAACTACAATCTTGAAAAAAAACAATTCTGCTCTTTTCTGACTTAGAGGTATTGACTGTGCAGTGACTTCCCTGTTATTCTAGAATGTTAATGCATTTATCCAAAGACCACTGAAGGTAAAATACATAAACAACTGTTTGAATAGAGTCTTGAACAAAGCACTTTCTCATTCAGGTGAATGCCTGAACCACTAAGCTAGAGTTATGCTTCTCTTGTGTTCATTTTTGATACATTATTCTTCAGCTTTGTGTTGTGCATTGTCAGAGTTTCAATAAGAACGGTTAAAAAGTGCCATCGCCTAGCATAGCTTGTTGGCTTAGTTAAAGGATATTGTGGAGCTAGTCATACCAAAGTGGGAAATGAAGCCAGTTCTATTCTGTCTGGCTGAATAACTTGATTGTATAAAAGATGGGGAGCTGTTGTGGCTTGAATCCTTTTATGGATCTAATCAATGTTATTAAACTACTCTCTCTTTAAATTTTTAATTGTGACTCAGTGACAATAAAGATCCAACAAACTCTGTGATTGCTTTTATTATCCTTAGCTATAAACTCCCTTTTCTGCAGAGAAGAACCCAGAAAAAGACAGGTGTCTTTACAAAAATGATGCCAGGACAGCAAAGAAAGAAAAAAAAACATCATGGAAGGCACTTGTTGATGACAAGAAAACAGGTTGTCATGCAGCAAGTGCTTTGGCAAACCGTGAGGACCACATGGGGTGTGTCAAAATGTACCCAGCAGAAGAATTCTGTCTGCAAGTAGCCTGCGTACAGGCAATTATATTACAGGCATTGGCACCAAGGGACAAAATCAACCTCAGAGGAGTGAATCAAATAGAGCTCAAGACACGTGTTGTGAAATTGCCCCAAGAAATGGGCAAGCAGCCAATAAAGCATAAGGCAGCATGGTCAGAAATGAGTTGTGTCATGGCCTAACATATGGAACAAAGAAAAATCAGAAGAAACTCCTTCCCTATCTCCAAGTCTGACACAAAGGGTAAAGGTATGTCCTATTAGTCTCTTTCTCTAAGTGTCCGAGTATTTATAATATGCTTACCACTGAAAAGAAATTATTCATCTCTCGACTGAAGTCATCCTGAGAAAAGAGAGCTCCATAAAATCAGATAACGCATATAGTAGGAATGTAACTACTTTAAATCTTTCTTTGTATAAAATGCATGGAGAAACCAATTGAATGGTAAAAATCTGCTATTTGTTTCTAGTAGCTATTTAAATTTAGCAGAGGTATCTCACTGTTGTACAACTACAAGACAGTTGATACTGGTTAATTATGCAAAAAATTCTGTAGTTTCAACTTAACATTATGAAAGTAAATGGTTAAACATTATATATAAACCCTGCAGAATTCTTCAGGGATTGTAAAAATGCAAGCATTCTTTCAGGGACAGCTCAGTAATGAGAGAAGACAATGAAGCCATAATTTCTCATCTGTTTGTTTGTTTTTTCTTTTTTTCACATCTACATTCAAAAATTTTTGAATGTATATCAAATATAGATTCAAATGTACATTTCTGGGGTTTTGTCCCCAATTTCTTTACCAACTAATGGAGGAAATACTTAGGTCCAGCAGGA
>NW_009648241.1:540032-547595 GCF_000708025.1 Charadrius vociferus | reverse complement strand
GAATAATGATGTAGCTATGTCCTAACTGTTTAATAAGGAGGGAAAAGTTCAGGAGGGAATAGTAGAAATAAAAAACTTATGTTCTCTATGTGTAGTGTTTTTTTTCTTAAACAGAACAGAAAATGAAAAATTGCATTTGTTATCCAAGTTGCAACAAAAAGAGGGAGACTTTCTCATTTCACAAATGGGCCAAATGGCCCAGCATGCAATCCAAAGCTCTCAGAACCAACTTGAATGCTGCATAGCTATCCAAGTTTAAGGCTGTTTGCACTGACTGAACTGCCATTTTTTGAAAAAGCAAAGTTAATTACAACATACAGTAAAATTGTTTGCCTTTAAAATAACATTGTCTGACAGGGAAGTGGGGGGAGGAAAAACAACACAAAGGAACCTTTTATTCATTATGGGTAAAGTGAAAAATCCCTTAAAAAATTCGAGACAACCTATGTCAAGAGCCAGAAGAGCCAGGCTATGCAAAGGCCAGCTTTGCATGCATTTCAGGCAGAAGCAGGAATATTTACACGAATGATACCTTGTGTGCCCCAGAAATGGAACCGTTACTCTCAACAGCAGCTGTGTTCTGCATGCAAGCCACAACGCTCCTTTGTACAAGGTCAGTTCCTCTTTCTAATTCTTATTATTCTCAAAACAGCAGTCCAGCTCATTGATACGGTGAAAGAGTAATGTCAGATGATTGGCAAGTGTCTCACCAGCAGGAAGTTAGCTGATAAGCTTCTTAAGCAGTGAGCTCCGGTAAGCAGGAAGCACTGGAGCCAGCTCAAGGAAGTTACCCTTAAAATTGCTTTGCTCAGACCTCAACCTCAGCAGCCTAATTAGAAGTTGTTGAAAGGAAGAGTCTCTGGTGTGCATTTTTCTACAGACAAGGCTCAGGAAACGTGTTGCTTGGGCGGCAGTAAACAGACAGGGAGATAAATGTTTAAAAGCTACTATAAAAAATATCAGACAGTTCATGAGTACAAGAGTGGAAAAAACAGACTAATATAAGTGGTCACTGAAAGGTTTTGAAGGAGCCTGGGACAGGTCCCAGTGGAAAAGCAGCAGGCAAACAGGCGAGCTATGCAAATGAATATTGTCAATTTGAACATTTCCTATTTGTGGAACCCGATCAGGCCCAGAGAAAGGAATGCTGCATAATGAGGACTATCATATTTCTCCACATGATGTGCTGGATAGAAAGAACACTAACAGACCTTTTCTTTATAGTGATCTAATCATTTAGACAGGCACTTTCATTCTTTATGGAAAAGACAAAGCATATTAAATTAGGAGCATTAGATTGATCTAATGATAGGATGGCAGTGTGAAGAGAGAAGAGCTCAGAGATGTAAATGCATGATCTACTAGGGTTATTAAAATAACATTCTCCTGAGTCTTCTCTCCCTCTACCCTGAAGTAGTGACTAGGGTTGCATCCTCATACAATTATGAATCTCTAAACTCATGCAGGCACTCAAATTATCCAAAAAGCCTCTCTATATAAGTATTTATGTGTATGTATCTGTATATATATTAAAAACTCTGATTATTGAATTATTTTCATTATGATTCAAAAGGATTTTTGTTACTTAGGGTTCCTCTTCTTCCATGCATGCTACTGACATGACACACCCCTTCCCCCCATTAAGAAGTCTAATTTCTAGAGTCAAGAAAAATTCCTTGGCGGTACAAACGTTAGCTAGCTGGGGCTGGTTTTGGAGCTGCCTTTTATCTATGGCAGATACAACTTAGTTGCTAACACTGTCACTGATGATAAATCATCACATGCCTAGTTAAACATCCAAAGCACACACCATTAAGTACCTTGCTCCACTGTGCAGGCAGACAGGTTCTAGCACCCACAGATGACACCAGGTAGTCTGAATTATGCATTTTTCTCTCAAAGTTATTATCAGTATAGTCACATAAGTCCATCATAGATGCTACTGGCAGCAGATGTGTCTTATTATGGTCCCTACCAACCATTTCAGCTGCCCTTAGGTTCTTAGAAGAAAGGTGCAGCTGCCCATCCCCAGCAGCTGCCATCTCCCGTTTTCACAAAAACAAAGGTATTTTGCAAGGGAAAACATACCTACCAGCAGGCCCAGCTCCCTATGGCATTGATATCCATGAGCCTTGGCAGAGGATCCTCAGCAATCAAACCCTTCAGGATCCTCCGTGCAACCACAGGTTAGGGAATAGGAGCTTATCATATTTAGTGAGTGCTTGATGAGAATGCAGGAGCATGACTATGGCATGCAGTGGATCACTGGGCATTTGTGATGTATCAGTGGAGTTGGCAGCTTGTAGTTTAAGTATCAGCGCTCCCATGTACACCTCCCTTTTTACTCCCCCGCTGATGGCACAGACACATTCTACAGCCCTTCGAGGTTACTTAACTTCAACGCATAGGCACAGCAGGGGGAACTAAAGACTGGAAGAAGGAATTATCTCTGAATTTCCATCTTGTGTGGGTAGACATTTAAAAGTTGTAGATGTATGCATGTATATATGCACAGATATGCATATATCTATATGTACAATAAAGGCAACAAAAATATGGAGCATTAATGGAATTTCATGAGACAGTCCTATACTGTAGTTTGTGGAGTATATGTCACAGACACAATAGGAAGTTAAAGATTAGAGGCATTATGGACTGTCATGTCAAATCATACTTAGAGAGCTTTAATATGTGGATTACAGATACATTAAACCATACTCTCCCCTGACTATTATGTCAATGGGACTTTGCATATTTGAATAATACTGCAGTGTATAATCCTAGTACTACACTGTGCATGCACAATGGGTCTGGGTGTACCCGAAATGAGTGGGAGAAGTCCAGAATCTTTGTCAAAACATTAGTTATTTTTAGTGTATAACCAGAAGGAAAAATACCATTGTTTTACAAACTCCCTTTATACAAAAGTTAGCAATCACAAATGCACATTTATCATAAAAACCTCCGTGTGTTTCAATAAAACAAAACATCATTTTTCCCAGTCTATTCTCTTTTAATTTTCAGATCACTACTTCAGTGCATTGGAGCTGAACTGAAGATCTGAAAACAACTATACTATCTTAACAACTTCTTCTTTTCCTCTCTGCCCTCCAAATGGGTCCTCGCTGTTCCCAATTACTGAACTGTCCTTTCATCTTCTCAAGGGAGATTCAATCTTTCCACATCTCTACCTACCAGTGCTCCCTCTCTCAATCATTTATTGAATTTCATCACCTCCTTTCCACCACAAATTCTAGCTCCCCACAATTTCACAAAGAGCACGCACTTGCGCCTAACTTACTTCCCCTTTACTTACTGACTTGTTTCTTTCAGTGTGTTAAGAACAGGACATACAGTGGGGGAGTGAAAAAAACAAAAACAAAACCAGGAAGGATTTTCCAGTGCAAAACTTTATTCCTGTGAAACTGATTAAACATGGTTATGTCTTCATTAGCAGCTCCTATTAGCCAAAAGGAGCATATCTATTGAGTCAAAAAGCTGCTGCTGAAGCCTGATGTCCATATTTTATACATTTTGTTGGAGACTTACTTCAGACTAACTCCGGTCTTGTACCTTTTACTGACTGCCACATAGCAGTTGGAACAATTTTGATTAATTTCATCCAAAAGTAATTCAGATTATGCACTCTTAAAATAACTCCACGTTGCAAACCAAAGTGGTTACAGTTGGAAAATTGGCTACAAAGGTCATCCTCATCTGAGTTAAAGGGTAATGTAGATTCATACATATCAAAAATGGTAATTTATTACTATAATCACCACAGCTAACTTTGGAAACCAATTGAAGTGTCAAAAGATTGCGAGTGTAGTTGTCAGAAATCCTTCTCTTTTCACAGCTGAGAGAAATAGAGCTTTCCAGAGGAGAAATCAGTAGAGGGCCCAGTAGAGCATTCTACAACTTGATACTGTTTGATGTAAAGAACTTAAAAAGATTCAAAGAAGTGTCAGAGGTTTATAAGAACAACATGAACGTCTGGAGTTTATGTGTGGAACAAAGCAAGGTTAGTCTCAGTCTTGAAACAATCCCTAACTTTTAGGAAATATATGTGACTTGTATGGGAACAGTTTATACAAGGTTTGGCTACTACAGGATTCTTGCACTTTTATATGAACAATAGATATCTACTGTTGGAGCTGGTTCTGGACTAGAGAGATCATAAATCTGACCTCAGTGAAATTCTAAGCTGTCATCTATTCCACCCTTCACAAGTAGAAGGTCGTTCTCAACCTGAATCTCAACCACAGTTCTGCAGCAAAACCTGCCTTCAGAAAAAAAAAAAACAAAAACAAAAACAAAAACCAAAAACCTTCTTTCCTTGGTGTTTCTTTCTGTCTCTTCACTCTGGTGTTTTGTCTTCACACATCCCCTTGGTTTTTATTTTCTTGTGGTCTCCACAATCCTGTTTCCTTCTGTAGTCTCATATTTATCTCAGCACCTGTTGAGGTCTCTATTTTTCTATGATTAAAGTCCTCTAGTTTCCTTCCTCTGTAATTGTGGGTTTCCTTTCTGCCCTTTTCTTCTCTTGAGAGATTCTGTTAATTTATGATTACTCTGGGGTTTATGCTATAACATTTTGTAAAGAAGGAGAGACACATCTATAGAGTGTTTGCTTATTTTTGAAGCTATGAGGCAGCATCCACATTTCTGTAGTTTTAGTGTTTTGCATTTTTACAGGGACACTTGTTTTTTTAGCTAACTTTTAAAAACACTTAACCCCTCTATCTAAAAAGCCACAAACACAGTGCCTGTGATAGTAGTGCTCAAGTTCAGCCATTAGTTTGTAACAGCAAATGGCTGGGGGTAGTTGCCTCAAGAGTGTCTTGGAGTGGATCACAAATTTGATTTTTTTTTCCTACTACAATAACCATCACCTTGCCTGTGCCTTCCTGCCCAGAGAATCAGTTGACTACTTCTGATGGAAAAAACTAAACAAAATGTATGTAAAGTGAATGACAACAGAGTTTAGACTCAAGCCTTGAACATGGTAGCAATATGGACACAGCAAAAAAAGTATTCAAAGAGGCATCAGCTTGCAAAAACAATCCACAAAATAGCGGAGAATGGACTGATATCATCACCTCACGTAAAATCAACGTCCTGGTTTGAGGTAGAAGAGAACCTGGGCTGGGCTGGCCAGTAAACAAACGACAATTTCTTAAGGGGCCACTACATGGGTTGAGGTAAGGAGATCACAATGGGGAAACAATATTATTTTTGGCGGTATATCCCTGCTATATTCCCACTACAAACTGCTTGCCACTATGGATGAGTACGTAGACGTCATTAACAAATCCTAAAGGCTTTTCTGGCTAAGACTTTTTTTAAATGCAGTGACTATTTTGTATGAGCAGCAAGATATACCAGCCCATGATTTACTGGTATATTAATAGGTACCTCAGGTGACTGGATACATTTTGGCCTATAGCATTACGTTTCACGACATGCATTCCTGGTTCCATAAAGTATAACCTCTTGTGTCCTGTTGCTCTGTTTAATTAATTTTAAAGTTCTTTCTAATTATTAACCTGAATTCTTTATTATTTTTGCTTTTTAATGGATGATTTACCACAGTTTTCATGCCTGATCCCACCCCCTCCAACTCATGTGGAAATACAGTCTGAAGGAAAGTTGAAAGTTTAAGCCTTGATGCCTAACTGCCTGCTTTATTTTCTGATATTGAATTAGTCATTCAGTTATGTTAGGCACTTTGATCAGTATTTTCTCTGCATTCTCTAACTGGATGAATAAATTCAACACGGCTATGTGGTTCGGGTTTTTTGGGGTTTTTTTCTGTATATACGGGAAAATACATATCATAATAAATCAGATTTTAAGATAGTTATCCTGTAGCTTTCTTTTCCCCTCCTGTGGAGATAAAGACTCTGATAGTTTAGTTATAAAATTCTCTGTTCATAACTTGTCCCTCTGTATGTGATTTGAAGCCACTGAACAGTTTATGTACTAAAGCTGGGTGCTTTTTTTTTTAAGTTTGTCTTTGGTTTTGGCTATTTTCATAAACAGTGTAATTTATTCCACCAAGTCTCTATAACCCTTCAAATTACAGTACAGCAATGAAACGTTCAGGCTTCAGGAGAAAATTGCTCCTGGGGAAAGAGCCAAACCTTCTGCCCTGTTATATGATACCAGAGTTTAATGAGTATGTAAAGTATCAAATTAAAAAATGTTAGCAGTTTATTATAGCTGAGCAATCACTGAATGAGAAACAGGTTTCCCTTTCATTGAGCATTAAGGACATGACCTGAGGCTGATAAGCACACTGCTGCCTCAGATTCAACATTTGATTTAGGGCCGGAGTAGTTGCCAGCCAAAAATCAACCTAGGTTTTGTTTGTTTGTTTAATCAATAACTTTCTAAGCTGCTTATAGGAAAGAAGGATTGTAATGAATTAAGAAATTAACTAGGTTTAAGTTATGCATTTACATTCATCATACTCTGTTTTCCTTCAAGCCACTGCAATACAAATCATCCTTTGAAGACAGCTAGACCCAACACAACAATTCCTTATGGTTGTATATTTCTCCACAGTTCTGCACACTTTTGGTGCCCATTTGTCTCCTCTGACACCTGTTCCTCAGTGCCTGCAATGTATGTTGTTAATGGAGAAATTACTGCTGAATTACCGAGAATGGAGGCAATGCCGTTTAATTCCTAAGTGCTACCTTTGGCCACATTGCGGGGTTTGTGAAGTTCTTTCTATTTGTCAAGACTCCCCACTCTTACTGTGATCACATGAGTTCAACGTTTTGCTAAAACAGTCCCCAGCACCAAGACACATTCCTATGTGAAGACCTCTGCCAAAGTCCCATGCCTGCCACAAGACCACAGCTTGCATGAGCCACCATCAGTGATCACTGCAGCTTTCATGTAGCCAAGTCTGCAGGTTCTCTTTTGCACCAGCAAGGATGAGTGGGATCACTGGTGCATGCCCAAGTCCCTCTTGATAGGAAGTTAGTGTGTGTTGAGGGAGTACTCTTGACTTTAAACATCAGAAGCACTTCCAGGTCCCCCAGCTTTGACAGGGCTTCTGCTGTTAAACCCTGCACAGCTGTTTTGTGGAGTCTGAGACCCTCAGCCACCCTGAGTGGTCTCTTCTACTGCTCAGTGACAGGCCAAGATGTAAGCTTGTGCATGGATGGGGATCAGAATAGCACCTGGTGAAGGGAACAAGGGTCAGACACAGCCCTGGGAGGGCCAGGGGAGGGCCATGGGGACAGGGTCTGGACCCACAGGGTGAGGGCCAGGTGAAGGCAGGGCTGTGAGGCAGCAGGACTGGAGCTGAGGCCAAGCAGGGTGAGCTGCAGCCAGCAGCAGCTCCCAGGGCTGGGGGTGGTCAGGTCTCAGCCCCCACCCTGCTCGCAATGCTACCCAGGACCCTCTCCCCAGGATCAGCAGTGGGAAGAGGTTTCTCTCAGCTGGCCATGAGCCCTGGCAACCAAACCTTAATACAGCAGGCCCACAGGACCCACAGCACTTCCCAGGCAAAGTGTGTTATTCTCCATCTTGCCTCCACAGGCTTTCCCT
>NW_009648241.1:370206-539501 GCF_000708025.1 Charadrius vociferus | reverse complement strand
TTCCCTACCACTCACACACTTTAAAGAAAGATTTTACTCCATACACCAAAGTCCATGGAGCAGATCCTCCCGAAAGCTATACGAAAGAACATGGAAAATAAGGAGGTGATTGGTGACAGCCAACATGGCTTCACTAAAGGCAAATTGTCCCTGAGAAATTTGGTGGTCTTCTATGACAGCGTTACAGCTTTGGTGGGTAAAGGAAGAGCAGCTGACATCATCTACATGGACTTGTGCAAAGCATTTGACACTGTCTTCCATGACAACCTCATCTCGAAATTGGAGACATGGATTTTATGGATAGACCATTCAGTGGATAAGAAATTGGCTGGATGGTCACACTCTGAGAGTTGCAGTCAATGGTTTTGTGTCCAAGTGGAGAAGAGTGATGAGTGGTGTTCCTCAGGGATTGGTATTTGGACCGGTGCTGTTTAACATCTTTGTGGGCAACATGGACAGTGGGATTGAGTGCACCCTCAGCAAGGTTGCAGATGACACCAAGCCTTATGGTGTGGTCAAAGTGCTGGAGAGAAGGGATGCCATCTGGAGGGACCTGGACTAGCTTGAGAAGTGGGCCCATGCAAACCTCATGAAGTTCAATAAGGCTAAGTGCAAGGTCCTGCACATAGGTTGGAGCAACCCCATGCACAAATACAATCTGGGCGGAGAACACATTGAGAGCAGCCCTGAGGACTGGGGGTGTTCGACTGGGAAGTGTTGGTGGATGAGAAGGTTAACGTGACCTGGCAGTGTGTATTTGCAGCCCAGAAAGACAACTATATCCTGAGCTGCATCAAAAGTGTGGCCAGCAGGTGGAGGGAAATGATTCTGCCCCTCTACTCTGCTCTCTTGAGACCCCACCTGGAGTACTGCATCCAGCTCTGGGGCCCCCAATAAAAAAAGGACATGGACTTTTTGGACTGGGTCCAGAGGAGGGCCACAAAGATGATCAGAGGGCTGGAGCACTTCTCCTGTGAAGACAGGCTGAGAGAGTTGGGGTTGTTCAGCTTGGAGAAGAGAAGACTCTGAGGAGACCTTAGGGTGGCTTTCCAGTACCTAAAGGGGGCCTACAGAAAAGATGGAGAGGGACTCTTTATCAGGGAGCGTAGCAATAGGATGAGGGGGTAACAATTTTAAACTGAAAGAGGGTCGATTTTCATTAGATATTAGGAAGAAATTCTTTCCTGTGAGGGTGGTGAGACACTGGAACAGGTTTCCCAAGGAAGGTGTGGATGTCCCATCCCTGGAGGTGTTCAAGGCCAGGCTGGATGGGGCCTTGGGCAACCTGGTCTAGTGGGAGGTGTCCCTGCCCATGGCAGGGAGGTTGGTACTAGACCTACTTTAAGGTCCCTTCCAACCCAAGCCATTCTCTGATTCCATGATTATATGTAAGTTTATGTTTTATACATAAGCAATTTTTTTTAAATTAGCAAAGAATAACAAACTATAAATAGGACTATAACAAAATCAAACAAGCAAGCAAGCAGACATTTTCCTTCCATACAGGCAATTTAAAGGATTTGTGAAAATTCAATTGAAGTTTAGAATAACTAGGACATAGCATTCCTAACACATTTTCCCTTCAATTAATTCATTCTTAATGCTAGGAATTGATGTTGTTTGTAATACAGTTGCTTTTTTCCATGCTTTTGTCTAACGAGAATGTACTACAGAATGAACTAGAAAAGAAGTAATATGAGATGCATCATCTGGAAAGGTAAATTTCTGAGAAAGACATTAGCAAGCAGGAAATACAGATTCTGGATAAAATTATTATCTCAGTCTTAATTATATTAATTGACACGATAGTAATTTTATTCCCATTTCTTAGGCTTCATCCCTGACTGCTGCAATCTCAATGAGCCCACAGTACAATTTGTTTGACCACACAGTATTGCATTTCCCGTGTAAGTAATCCCCATTCTGTTGCATTGTCCTTCCTAATGCACTCTAATAGAGAAGCAGAAAAGCTAACACAGAATAAGGTAGCAGGTGGTGGCAGTTCCTTGACTTCCTTCTTGTGATAGCTGATCAGTTCAGCCTTGCAATATGCCACAAATTTTGTTCTGTTTTGCTTCTATTCAAGAAGTGTTCCTTTTCTGTTTTAATCTTAATTTTTGTCCTACTCAGTGCAGCTGTAGACATTATCATTTATAATGCATCAATACCCAGAAAGCCGAGTCAGAACATGTATTATAGTGGTTAGGGTTGTAGAAACCCATGAGAAAATGGTATTTTCACCAAAAAAGCCCACCAAAAGCCCAAACTTTTTATCATGGTCCAGATGAAAAAATAAGTTTTCCTAGTGAGAAAAGGAATGGCATTTGGAAATTAAGACATCTTGGTTGCTCTTCACTCACCACCTTTTCAAAGGGATTTGGCCAAAGTTCAAGCCTAAAATAAAGGAGTACTAATTTCTTTCAACTTTATTTGCAATGAGCAATAGGAATTTAGAGCTGTAAGGATTTTGGGTTTTTTAAGTCAGAACTGAATGTGTTTTGAAAGAACACTAACATTCTTCCTCCCCCCTCCCTAACCCCCAAACTCCCTCCCAAACTCCTTTTTCACAGTCTGTTTGAACCCGAGCTTTCATCACGCTGTATGTGGGATGCTGCACTCCGTCTTTACTACAGACTTGGGATAGGAGTAATACTTTTGCCTCTTCCAAGTTCACATTCAAGTTCTGGACCCTTTTGGTCTTGTTATATAAATGCACCACTAGTAGACTGCAGACAAGAAGCACTGCTCTGGGCTCTCTTTTTCTTCTTTCCCATCTGTGACAGCCACAGCCCAGCCCACTTGTGTTTCTCAGAAACTGCAGATAGTGTTTTGTTATGCTTGGGTCCCTTTCAGCACAGCATTTTTCTTTCTCTGATGCTAGTCGGTATCTCTCTCATAATCAATGAATGTCATTCACATTGGCAGGTTATTTTCATTCATCTTTACCAAGAATCCATTAATCACTGGAGGAGTTCTCCATAGAACATCCTGATTAATAGCCTCTCTGCTTTCTGGTTGAGTAGAAAATTTCTGTTGTAGTTGGTGAATTTCTCAGTCATTTAAGCACAGAATCTCAGAAATCACAGAGCTGAAGGTATCACCCAGCCCTACTGCATACAGGCAAGACAAAAAACACTTGGACAACACTCGAAGAATTAGTCTTGTCTCAAAAAAAAAAAAAAAAAGACAAAACAAAAAAAAAAATGCAGCCTATGCAGGCATCTTATTGTATTGCTTCACTGACCCTTGGCTTTCAAAAATTTCCCCAGTATCTAAACTAAGTCTTTGCTGAAAATTCAGCTAGTTTCTATCTGTCTTAGACCTTATGGTCACAGAGAACCATCATTCACTGCCCTCATTACAACTGCCTTTTACCTAATGGAAAAAACTATTGCTACCTCCTGTCCCTTATTCTTCTATCTGCTAGATTGAATAAATGCCATTATTTCAACCTTTCTTTTTCTTCATAGTTCACTTTTTCTAAACCTTTTATCATTCTTACTACTCTTTCCAACTTATCACAATCTTCTCTAAACCATGTTGTTGGACTCTGTTCCAGCCAAGGATCTACTAAAGCCAGGAAGAGCTATAAAAAAATTGCCTCTTATGTCTTACATCCAACAGTCATCTTAATTCATTCCAGAATTAGATTTTTCTATTTTGTCTTAATTCATTCTGTGTCCAGTTTTGGGCTCCCCAGTTCAAGAGGGACAGCGAACTGCTGGAGCGAGTCCAGCAAAGGGTAACTAAGATGATTGAGAGGTTGGAGCATCTCCCTTATGAGGAAAGGCTGAGAGAGGTGGGACTCTTTAGCCTGGAGAAGAGAAGGCTGAGGGGAGACCTTATTATGGCATACAAGTATCTGAAGGGTGGGTTGAAGGAGGATGGAGCCAGACTCTTTTCAGTGGTTGCTAGTGACAGAAGGAGGGGCAATGGGCACAAGTTGGAACACAGGAAGTTCTGTTCAAATACACGGAAAAACTTCTTTATGGTTTGGGTGACAGAGCACTGGCACAGGCTGCCCAGGGAGGTTGTGGAGTCCCCTTCTCTGGACATTTTCAAGCCTCACCTGGATGCAGTCCTGAGTAATGTGCTCTAGGCAATCCTGCTTTAGCAGGGGAGTTGGGCTAGATGATCTCTAGAAGTCTCTTCCAACTCTGAAGATTCCATGATTTCGTGATTCTGTGAATGAGATTTTCCTGTTTTGCAACAGGACCACACTAATGGCATATTCATTTTGAGATCTGTGATAAGCTTTTTATCTTTTCCATCCAACTACATAGCCAGCTAGAACCTGTTTTAAATGTGTATCATTTCTCTAAGAGCAAGGCTTTGCACTTCTCTGAAATCAATCACATGAAATTCAAAGATCTTTTCTGAAATCCACTTTTTGACCTCCAAAATGTGTTTGCCACACTTTCTAGAGTGAATTCTGCTATAAAGTTTGTATGTATTGCATGGATTATACAAAGACTCTTATACAAGAATAACACATTGGCTTTCAAAAATCTAATTTAAGCAGGTTTGTGTGATTTACTGGATCTTCAATGATCTTCTGTAAAAAAAATGCTGCTGGTAGAGCAATTGCGTATACACATAAGTTATTTTCTCAATTGCCGTTTCTACAATCACTGTTTTCTTTCTTCAGCAGATTCTTTCCTAAATTCAGCAGACTGTATTCTTTGAGTAGATATCTCTACTTGCTGTTCTATGTTCCCAATGACATAGAAGGGGATATACAATCCTGCCTATGAGGGATACATCTGTTTTTACCCCGTCACCTGGTTTCCAATCTTACTCCAGCATCTGCTTCCCTCCAGACTCTCCCGAATTCCACTGATGCCGTATTTACTGATGTCTCCTACAACCATCTCCCCAAGGGCTTTGCATAGTTCAGTACGTTAAACTATCTCTGTCATATTTCAGTAGGTATCTTGGTTACCTCACCAACATCTTGGCTGCTACTTCCTATGAGGAATCAACCTTTGCACACATTATCACTTTGCATCTGGCATTCAGACCTTCAGTCTGTCAAAGCTTGGAATTTATTCAGTTCAATGCTAATTTCTATCATACCGAGCATTTCTAATTGAATTTGGGATGCTTTCTGCAGATTAGTTTTCCTCTCTCTCACTTCCATCTTCGTGTTTGGCATAGGCAGATCTAGCAGAAGGACTGACAGCATATAAAGACCAATTACATACTTCCACAGCCTATTGCAGCTTTTTGCTCTGCCCAGGATGCAAAAAGTTAAGTGCTGGAATAGTCTGAATAAGTAATTAATATATATGTGCCAAAAAATAAGGAACCAAGGTAAGTGCAGCAGAGAATGGCTCCAGTTTACTACTTGACTTCCAGAAAGGGAAACAGAACGACTTCTGAAAAGAGATTGCATTGAATGAGTGAGCAAATTAAAAATTGGAAAGATGATAAGAGAAAGATTTAGAAAGTCTAACAATGCTTTGAAATCCTCTTAGTGCTGCTGTCACTGCCATAATCAGCCTGCTGCTCTGCTAGTTTGTTAAATCAGCCCTTCTAAATGCAGTACTTGTCAGTGACACTACTTGCAATTTTGTGCCAGTTCAATACTTAGTCAAATAAGTAAGGATAGCAGAAAAGGCAGTTGCAGCAGGAAGTTTTCTTTTCAAACATGTGTTCATACCTGATGAGGAAGTCCTAGGTTGTCTGTGGTAGATAAATACATTGGTTAATTGTCAATAAAACGAGGCTAATGGTACAGTTCTTTACAAGTACACTATTTACAATCTTTAATATTCTCAGCCTTTACATTCATTGGTAATCACCATATAACAGAGCTGAAATGAATGGTCTCCTAAGTATCTCTATTTCAGTCTCTATTTGCTTTGAGCTTTATCATCCACTTCAACACACATTGGCAATGTACACCTACTTTGTTTAAATAAAATAGACCAGTGAAAAAGATTGCTTGAATTTTCCTCAAAGGACACAAGCAGTTTTTTGCATATTCCTGGCTGAGAGAGCAACATAAGAGTAAGCCATATTTTATTCACCTTTCATCTATATTGAGGTTTCATGATGAGTTTATTATGTAGGATCTGGTTCTTAGCATTGGAGTTCCTCAAACCAGTAATGAACATTCATTTAGGAAAACATTTCCATAAATGCTTGACTATGAGCACATGCTTAAATCCTATTAAAGTCAATGTGACCTAAGTGTATGCTCAAAAATTTGCTAAATAGCCAAGGACTTTCTTATATTTTAAAAAACTAAATTGGGTCATAAGAGAACTTGTTAATGAGAAAATAAATTCTTAGTCAAATTTTGTGCTTTAAAACATATTTATACGCAACGTGATCGAGTATCATAACTTCCTATGGAGTATCCACATTAACCACTTTACAATCTTGCTCTAGGATAATGGTTATGTACAGTACTGAAATCTGTACATTGTTTAAAGCTCTCCTATAATTATGTGCAAAAAATGATTACATCTGCTTATGGAATTTTTCAACAAAATATTTTAGATATTCTTGTGTTATCTAGAAAACTGCATTTTCTACATGGGACTGTGCGACTGAATGATCTGAATGATTTGAAAAAGGCAGAGAGCCATCCAAGAGCTGATGCAATGTCTGAAAGTAATGCTGGTCAAATGGATGTGACAAAAGTACATAAATAGTGAAGAGTTTTGACTACCTTAGATTAAAAGCCAATGACATTAACAGTAGCTTCTGTTGCCCACAGGCGATCCCAAAGTGCTTTATACATTATCCATAGTAAGAACAATCTACACGCTACTGGAATATAATTATCTCTGTGGGAGAAGTGTGGTGTTCCATGATAGCAACCACATACTCTATCAAGGTAATTTGATGCAATTGCAACTTTGAACACCTATATCCAGCAAGCATAAGTATACAAAAAAAACATCTACAGAAAAAATACTTATATAAATATTTCTAGGAGAGGAAAGAAAAGGGTGCTTGAAAAATACATCTACATTTAATTTTTTTTTTCATAGGAATGAGATAAAAAGATAAAAAGAAAGTCCCTCCAGGTTTTGTATAATCAAACTTAAGCAAGACTTACAAAACTTGCATTCTCACTTCCTCTGCTCACCTCTGTGTTACTGTGCTTTTTCTTGACTGTTAAAAGGACAGCAACAGTTGCCAGCAATTGACATGTTTTCTTGCTTTCTTTTCCTCCTTCCTTCATACTGATACAACAAAATGATCAGTAGCTGATAAACTGCTGTCCCTGGTTGTCTGAAACAACGAATTTGCTTGAAGTATTAGAAGTGTCAATAGAAGTCTTGTCTATTTGCCAATGGTTTGATAGTCACAAGGAGCATCTTGAGTAGATCTGATTAAAAATCTCTTCTTCCTGTTTATTGCAATAGCTTTTGTCCCCAAAGGACTCTTATGATGTCAAGCTATGTGGACACATGAAAGAGCAGGAAAAGGTGGAGAAAAATTCTGAGTTGTATGCTACAGAATTTGCATGTCATTCACACCTACCATTTCTTTTTTGATCAAATCTACAGCTTGCAGGTGAGAAAAAGCTATTTGATGAGAAGACAAGATTCTTTTCAAGGTGAAGACCATCAGTTGTCAAAAAAAAACTCGGGAATCTGATTCATCCTCTGTGACTCAGTGCTGTAATACTCTAATTCCACTGAGTTCAACCCTATTGTGCTGTTCTGTTGGAAAGGGCCCATTTATGGGCACACATAAGAAATACCACTTAAAAAGGCTCACTCTCTCTCAAATTTTCCTTCTCTGCAGTCCATCATTTATATGGACAGTTAAATGCTGCTTATACGTATATTGTATATACCCAAAAAATATGTTAAAAGAACTTTTTAGGTTGAGTGGTCAATTGCTCGAAAATGTCAGATCTGAGGTTACTACTGCAATGTTAATTTGATCCCTCATACATATGTATTATGCTATAATCTTTAATTACACCATTACACAACATCTTTTGCACAGGACCTCAGCCTCACTACAGACCATGAATGTATGATGCTCACTTAGTGATCAATATGATGATCAATATTTTCTTTTACCCTCATTATTCAGTGTGTGACCCAAGGCTTTACTTACTTCATACAATTCAAACCTTATTTCTGAATAGGAACTATGATTAATTCCTCACAGGCTGCTCTAAGAAGTTCATGACGAGGGTATTCCAGTCCTTCATAAATATGCAAGTACTTTTTTCTGCAACTACCCTGGTGGGGAATATGGTGATATGACTCCTATTTTGGGGGCAGGAAACTGAGATACAGAGGTCAAATCCATGGATTAGCTGGTGACAAATTTCAGAGTACAAAGTATTAGTGTCCTTCAATCTTTGAAACTCAACACCAGTGAAAGGCTACAAGAGTTCAGCCTTTGTGTAGATGTGGTTTAAGTGCCTTGCCTAAAATTAGATGGACACTATGGTAAGGACAGGAGTAGACATCAGCTGCTACAACAATATTCAAGCATCATTGCTTTAATACCATTATGTTTTTCCTTCTTGTAAGTCATCCACTGTGCATTTTTATTAGGGATTTTGACTTTTTCATTTTTGTAAGTGGACTTTTAAAATTTCAAACATATGTCAAAATAGGAACACTGTTTCTCACTCACTTTATGAATAAACACTATACCTGAAAATCACTGCCAGATGTCACAATCCACAAATTAAATGCAAAGACAAAAAAATAAACCTAAACCTAAGTGTTAAGTGTTAGTTTAGATTTTGGATTTCTTCTTTTTTTTTTTTTTTTTTTTTATCTGATAAACAATTAAGTCTGCAAAAGTGATCTAAAATAACAAGCACATCATGATGACAAGGCCAGATGCATACAAATATATTTTGTACACATTCTTTAAAACTGTGCAGCTCTATCTTCCACATTTGTAGGTTAATATCTATAAGTTTCCAGAAGCACATTAGTACCTCAGTCTCTGCCTTGTTAAAGGACCTCTTTTTCTTATGCCTCTAATATGAATTGGAGCTCAAATCATAAGTAAATAGTACTTAAACTTCTGTAGATTCAGAACTGTTCTTTATATACTAGTATACTTTTCCCAGTTTGCTACACTAAGACACAGGCTTTTCTACATTTAGATCAACTTAATTTGATAAAAACTATCAGAAAATTTGCCAAATTAATTGAGGCTTTTGATGAATAACAATAAGAATCTCATTATGACAGTGTGAAAGCTCTGGCCCATGGAGCTGCTGCACAGTTACAAGGGGAATCCTTTGGAGAAAAACTGTGTAGGCAGACTGTTATGGAATTACCTCTCAGGCAAGGAGCCGTCTAAATAATATCCGGCACATAAATGCACATACATGAATGCATATAGAAGTATGCTTACAGAAAATACATGGTTATAAAACTTAAATAAATATGCATTGTAGTTTTATAAAGGACTTGAAACCTTCTCAAGAGCACAGGTAAAAGATTCTTCTTTGTATTTTCTGTTAAGAACAACCTGAAGGTCAGCTGTTAATAGTTATTACAAAATAGATTGTTTTAATTAAATCTGTTGTATTAAAAGAGTCTGTTATTTATTTGATGCCTAGATTTATTTTCCTCAGTTACCTAAGCTGAAGTAATCCAATGGCAGTAGTTATACAAGTTCTTGTAGTGTCAGCTTCAGGTTGGTGAAAAAACTGACATTGACTCAAAAACAAAGTGAAATTTAAAAAATAAACAAAAAAACCCACCCCAAAGTGTTATTTGGGTAACTTACTGTGTGGAGCACTCCCTGTGGTGTGTGGCTCATTTCTGTGTATGTTGTGGCTGCTTTCATGGTTTTCCCCAACAGCTAAATAAAAATAAAAAAAAAAAAAGAAAACTGCAAAACACAAAAGAAAAGAGCACGGCTCTGTCAGAAAGAGTCATTGGTGCCAGCACACTGTATAATGCAGAGGTGTGTGATGTTACTGGCAACAGCATCCAGCTGCATCCAGCCCCATCATTAACCCTCCACACATCAATTTGCCTGAAAGAAGTATCACCACTGCTAAACCTGTTTCCGAGAAGAGCAGCTCATAAAGTAATAGTTTGGCACTCTTTATGTTTATTTTGCATAATTTCTGCTCCTTTCCACCTTCTAGCACAATCACTTAAACATCATAGCCTCAGCGTGCTACTGCAGCAGAACAGCTTGACTGACTTTCCAATGCTTCTGTCCCACCAAAGTATAATTTTAATCCATGTATTTGAATGGAAGAAGGAGACAATCAGCTAGATCTCATGTTGTGATGTGCAACTCATGACTCTGCAAATGAAAAAAAATAAGAGGTTTGAAGATTATTATGGTTTTATGATAACTGCATCTTTGTTTTCTAACATCTTAGATTTTTGACTGAGCCAAAAGAATCATAGAATCATAGAATGGCTTGAGTTGGAAGGGACCTTAAAGATTATCTAGTTCCAACCACTGTGCCATGGGCAGGGCCCCTTTCCACTAGACCAGGTTGTTCAAAGCCCCATCCAGCCTGGACTTGAACACTTCAAGGGATGCAGCATCCATACCTTCCCTGGACAACCTGTTTCAGTGTCTCACCGCCCTCACAGCAAAGAATTTCTTCCCAGTATCTAATCAAAATCTACGCTCTTTCAGTTTAAAACTGTTACCTCCTCATCCTATCACTACCCTCCCTTACCAAGAGTCCCTCCCCATCTTTCCTGTAGGCCCCCTTTAGGTACTGGAAGGCCGCAATAAGATCTCCCCAGAGCCTTCTCTTCTCCAGGCTGAACAGCCCCAACTCTCTCAGCCTCTCCTCATAGGAGAGGTGCTCCAGTCCTCGGATCATCTTCATGGGATGGGACATCCCACTGATAAGCTGTTTCTGGACTCGCTCCAAGGTCTCATCCAACCCTCATTGTTTGAGGTAGATTCTTTTCTAATGTTCTTTTCCTTGGACAAGCAGGTAAAGAAGCTTCACTAAGCAATGTACAACCACCTGTGGATATTGCTCAAAAAGGACTGAGGAAGACTCTGCATCATGCTAGTAGTTAAATTCCACTCCTGCTCCCACACTTTCATAAAATGACTGAGTGATAGGCCTGAGCTTAATAGTTTGAGAGAATCTTAGAAAGAAAACATGTATATAGGGGTGTGGCAACCACAGAAAAATATCTACTTTTTTTTTTTTTTTTTAGTTCTGAATAAATAAGAAAATTCTTCTCCTTGCACAGTCTTTCCAGTTTCAGTTTCCCATTCTTCCACCAATTGTCCATCTGTGTTGAACAAATTGCTTAGCAGAAGAGACTCAGAGCATACAGAGCCATCTACATTGATTTTAATGGAAGTGGGGCTCATACAGGGTTTTAGAATTCAGGCCTTCATCCCCTGATATTACAAAAAGGAATTATAGCACAGAAGTGCCTGAACCACCTGCTCAGCCAATGTCACACGGAGATGATAGATCCCCGGAGCGCTGTACGGTGCCAGAAAGAGCTACCAGCATGTGTCTGAGAGTGGTGCAGCAACTGTGGTGTTGTGGTGCCCATCAGTTAACAAAAGCAACCTCAGAAACACTGCCATGCTGATATGTGCTGTATCCTTTTCCACCATTTTGGCTAGTTCCAGGGTGTCTGCACTAGTTTTGTCTTAAAGAGTACTCAAAAGTAGCACAACTTAAATCTTGACGTTTATTAGCAGGAACAGATTTCATGACAGGATCCTGGAGGATTTCCCTTATTAAAAATAATGTTAACTGCTACATTTCTAGTGTAATTTTCCTCTCCTTATAGATAGAAAGCATAGATAATAATAAAAAAGTCTTGAAGTTCAGGTGTATTCTGATGTTCATGCCAGTGTCTGCTTGTAAAACTGTGTTATAGTGGGAATACTTTGACAATGCTATAAAAGCTGATTTTCTGGCACTGCATTAGCTTGTTCCTGGAAGAACTGTCTTCCATGGTACAGTACTTAATATATCTCAGAATAAAGATTTTCAAAACAGTGGTTCCATGGGCACAGTTTAATCGCTCAAGCATTCAGCTATTTTAAACTACCGATATATTTTCAGAACATGTATATAATTCAACAATATACATTTCTCTGTTAAAAAAAAAAAAAGGCTAAGGTTTTAGTTTTATTTTTTTTCTCCCCAGATAACTTCCTATTCACAATAACAATTCTGAGATAACTCAGAAATGTATAGATAATATCACCACCTAACCTTTTTCAGATGAAAACCAAAGTACGCTTCTTCTGTACTGTAAACCCCTGTAGCCGAGTGCACATATTAAACATAAATAAACCAGGAAAAATCACTTCACTACACATATGATTCTTTCCTCTGGGAGAAGATGAGGGGAAGGATAGACCACATTTGAATTCATCATCACACTTCTTATTGGAAAGGCTCTAGATGAATGTGACATAAAAACCTGAATACATTACCGCAGTAACTGTAGCTCTATTCTGGTGGGAGAGGAATATTTAATTGCAATCAGACACCAAGGAAGAGACAGACCCAGAAAATCATATTGGAATTGACTTTTTAAATTAATCCAAAGTTTGGGGCTTACAGGTCAGGCCATGTCTAGTAAGTATACAGTTTAAGTGTTCAGATGTCTTTATGTCCACCTTTTATCAATATCCAGGATGGCCAAAATAGACATATGCTGCATGAGACTTTATCTGTAGCATCTTTGTCTAATGTACATGCTCTAAAGTAGTTTTCTTTGTTAGTGTCTGTACCATAGTTCATTTCAGCTCTGAAGCGAAAAGCCAGTGTGATTTCCAGTTTTAATAAGAATGGCCATAAAACATTCAGCTATAAAATACTAAAGCAAACTTTGCAGCCTTAAAAATTTCTTTGCCTGTGAGTGGGCGTATAATAGAAAAAAATAGTTATAAATAAAGTCACTTAAACAATAACAGAATTCTCCCTTTTAACCCAATCCACTAGCTCAGTATTCATCAGCTTACATATTCTTTCAGATAGAAAGGGGAAACAGTGATAATGGAGATGAGTATCAGTCACGTGGCCCTGCTTATTTCTGAAGAATCATTTTAGAATCTTGTTTTCTAAGCACAGGAGGGACCAATGAAAAGGAAGATTTTAATATACTTTTACAGCCAGACTTCTGTCAAGCAGTGCTTGTCCCAAACACCACCACTTGAAGTTTTGGAGATGTCTAAAGTTATGTACACCGTTGCATTCATTATAGTTCCTGATTACGTGCGCTGGTTTTAAGTCCATTTATGTATTCTACCCTCATCTCAGATTAATGGGCACCCTTCCCTAAAACAACTGCTCAGCAACACCTTCCAATAATATAGTTTTAAATCTTAGGAAATTTCATACATGCTTTTGTTTTGGACATTGTCATACACAGTTTTTGGGGTTTTTTTTAGGCTCCTGCTATTTCTTAAAATAATAAAGAATGAGTGTTAGTGGCTCCAGTTGCAGTGAAATTTTCGTAAAAGCAAACCATGGTCTACAAGGCAAATTCTAAAAGAAACACAGGACCTCTACTTACTTCAGTGGCTTTGCTGTAAGGGCCAAGCATAGTCCCTTGACATTCACTGTCCTTAGAAGTAAAAGTATGGCAATTTGAAGCAAAAAAATGGTAATCAAAAGCCAGGCACACCACATGTCAGTGGCATCAGCATTGCTGAGTTGGGCTAACTGGACTACCTCTCACAGGTATGTCTACTGTTATGAGTTGTCAGCAGCTGGCCAGTTCATTGTGCTCTAATGCCTAATTGCGGCGGGCAGCTGTTTCACTTTCATTCATGTGAAACTCCGCTCCGATGCACCATACAATTTGTATGGACTTTACTGTCACTACTGAAATGTTCTATTATGCATTGTGGCTCCCTGATGTGTCTAATTGTGTTACGTTGTCAGTTTTAAGAAATCTACTGCAAAAAGCACTTTATTCTTCTGTCTTTTCTGTGATGTTGTGCTTTTCTTTCTTGTATTAAGTGTTTGCTAGTTTTCTATTAGATGATTTCTACTTTAATTAGATGTTTGCAAGTCTTCTGACTTTAAGCTATGTAGGCTATAATCAAGCTGCAATGCTTGATTTTGACAATTTTTTTCTGTGAAATATCTAGAATGTGCTTGAGTAGTTTTGGGAGAGTGCGTGTAACTAAAATGTAGGAATACAATATAATAATAGTTTCCAAATAGAAAAGACATACTGAAATGGTCATGCATATAAAATACTTTTTCCAGACTTTCCTCTTTTTTGAAAAATAATTACTCTCAATGTAAATCTAACAATGATTACATCAGTGGATACGAGTCTACTTTACAAACATTTATTTGATAATCATATCTATGAAAATAAATTTCCAAACCTTAGATAGGTATGCATTTTTTATCTTTGTCAACATTCTTAAAAAGCCTAGTTATGTCCAGTTATCATAGTTTTAGGCATATTGTTTTCCTACCCTTTAAATGATTTAATCCTCTGATTGCACTGAGAATTTTTTCATAGACTTTTCTGGGTAGGCATTCTTTATATACTCTGACATATTTTTTCAGTTTAACATGAAGAGCAAAATGTAAGAAAATTCATATGAAACTCCGACTGTCTTCTAGCCTTTTTTTCTTTAATAACACCCTTCAACCAATGTGGAGAAAATGCCACTTTAAATCAGAAAATACACATGGATCTGAAAATTATGAGAAGAGAAGGCACTACATATTAAAATCAACATAAGAAAATTGCTACATTTGAAAAAGAGCTTTTATTTTTAAGTCTGCTTTATAAGAAAAGGGAAGCTCAGATATTTTAAAGATATATGGAAAGAATACCTAGAAGAAAATGGGGAGGAAAAAAAAATCAATGGCACTTAAAACATGAAATGTATTTTACTGCCAGGACAAAGATTAGCTGTGACAGGGACATCTAAATACATCATGAAGAGCTGCATATAAAGAGCTGTACATAGACAATCATTAGAAATGCATGAGGACATCTTCTGTTGATCCAACAAAACCTATGAAGAACGATTTAATAAATCTTCTGTAATGTCTCAGTATTGTCAACTCATGAATTTTTTGTAACTCTCACAAAATTCTATGGATTTTTTAAAGCCTAAGCTCCTTTTGTCAGATAATTGTTTATAAAAGAATCTGAAGTGTCTTATTTTAACAGTTTATCATCTTCCGGTTTGCTACAAAAAGACTGTAGATGCATAGATTCTGAGAGTTTAAAATCAAAATAGCAAAGAAAGTTCATCTTCAGATTATTACTATTCAAAATTCATTTTAAAATCATGAATCTTTGGTGTTTGAGTCTTATTTTTTTAATGTTCAGAGATGGTAACATTTCATCTATTGGTATATAAATCTACTAATTTACACATCCACACACACAGTCCTTTGAAGAACATTCTCACAACACAGTATCTATGGAAATCTGACTCACTTCAAAGAATAAACAACCTTCCCACGTTATACAATACAATTTAGGTTGCACTGAAACCCTTTTAAAAATTGGGAGCCACTCTATGTTCACAGTTTCAACCTAAAACAGCCAATTTAGATGCACAGTCAAATACAGAGGAAGAAAGAGAGTGACATGTTATCTTTGACATGACTGCTCTTTCAGAATTAAAGTATTCATTTAAAAAGCTTTGAAACAGCTTATCAGTGGGATATCCCACATTTTTTAAATGTTTTGGAAGTCAAAAACATTCCATAAAAGTTTGGTTTCTTCTACCTCTCCCCTCAACTGTCTGCATCTATATATCTTGTAAGCTTGTTTTTAAATGGGTTGCTTTTTAGAATTCCTTGGAGAAGCAAGAAGTCTTTCCACAGTATTTCCAAGAATGTTAAGAGAAGGCTTTGTGACTGTCCCCAAAAGATCACAGAGGATCTGCTGTACACACAGATTTAAATCTTGTAGCAGAAAGGGCAGGGATAGGTACACAGAATCTGTAATCACTTAACATAAACCATACATCTCATTCTGAGCAAAGGAGTGGAAGGATGAAACCACTGTTCTGGCTGCCAGGCAGTGAATGCAATGAAAAAGGTAATGCGGGCACTAAGCCTTTCTGGACTTCTCAGCCTCATGCAGGAAACCAGGAGAAATGGCCTAGCAACACAGCTGCAAACCAGGCAGCTTGCAAAAGAGCCATAAGATATCCAAAAGCAGGGAGAGACATATCTTTTTTACATTCATGGCCTTTGTCTCTATTCTCTGACTGAAATCACATTTCCATAATAGATGTAGCTGAAACAGACGGACAAATGCTTCAGGAGATCATTGGTCAGTGGATTTTCAGAGGGCTTTTGGTTTTGGTCCATACTACAGAGTTCAACTTCCCTACAAAGGGCAGAGTAACCTAACACTTATCATTTCCTCCCAAGTGCCACCTTAGAGAAAAAGAGTCTTGCAATCAGTCTTTGTATTTTCATAAACTTTTTTCTGTCAGTGAGCCTGGACCCTTGAAAGCAGGTCCATGATCTATGGGAGATCAACTTCAGCTGCAGAGATGAGACATCCACTTCTATTTTGGATGGCAGAGAATCAGATTTGAAGGGACAGGAAACATTGTATATAACAGTCAGATCTCATTGTTTGGTTATGTGAAATTTATTTAAATATCACCTCCCCCGACCTTTGGGAAAGGTGTGGACAACGGTACTGAGATGGAGGCACAGAGAAGAATGGCTGGTGTAGTGAAATAGCTCAACATTAAGTATTAGGGAAAAGTCTGATGTATGTACCAGAAACAGAGTGGAACGAGCATATTTTATTGTTTTCCTATGGTGATGTTTGCAGAATATTCATCCATTACAAAGGCAACTTCCACATGGGGTTAAAACGATCAATGGAAAGACAGTCCAAAATCTTCATGTTTAGATGAAAAGCAAGACCCTTAAAAAAATCTTTTAACCCAAGAGGATCTGTCTATCTTTGAATTTAAGTTGACTAGACCATTGCAACCCTCAATTACAGTAGTGCTAGTATGTTGTTTACTGAATATTCCTGTGTTAGTGACTGGTTATTCTGAAATATCACTGAAATACATTTAGCAGCCTTATAGTATCAAGCAGGAATTTTGCCTTTCTCAGCCAGCACTGTCCCCAAATTGCAGAATAATCTGTCAGGATTATCTCACAGAAACGTTTCTCTTTTTTAAATCCTCTCAGGTTTTTGGGCAGATGGATGAAGTTTGACAAAGAGGTATTAGGTTCTCTTAGAAAAGCATTTGAAATGATCTATACACACCAATGTTTTTCACAAAGTATCATTAGAGGTATCATTAAAGTGTTTGCAGAGATACTACAGAGACAATCCAATTTTATGGAAAGGCTAATTCTATCTCTGACAAATTCATTTGAATCTAAATATTTTTTACTGCCTGCCATACGCATTGTGCCAGTGATTCCTAAATACTTAGCCATATGTGATTTAAAATTATGCCCATCATTGATTTTGCCTTTTCTCCTTTTGCACAAAAAATAAAAAACAACAAAAAATTGATGAAGTTTTTCAGTCTTCATGGACAAATGGGAAAGAGATGGATCTACAGATGTTACTGACAGTTACCATGGTTATAAAATGTGTTTTCTTTCATCAAGTTCATTGTGCATTTTCTAGTGTAAGACAACAAGAGATAATTTTACTATATCTATAAAGTCCACAGCTTGATAAAAGAAGAAAGACAGTATATAATTAATAGTTTATATTACACCCAGGACAGTAAAAAATCTGTTATATTGAAAGGATTTCATGACATAGTCCAAATATTTAATATTCAGTATGATCATCCATCAGAAGATCTATGTCTGATTAAAATAAAATATCTATCAATACAGATAGCAGATGAAGTTCTAAAGATTAAGCGCAGGAAGAGAGGAATACAAAACAAAGCAAAAACAATGCAGCAAGAAACAATTGTACAAACCATCTCCAGCCAATAAACTGTCAGCTTCTTTATCAAACTCAGTTTGAGAAGCTGAGGAATTAGCTTCAGGAATATCTTTGTATCATCATCATTTATCAGATATATCTATCTTTGTTCCAGAAAATACAATGCAAAATAGCCAAATGGGATTTAAGAAAATCTAGAATTAAAAAATATCTATGTAACCCATATTATATTAAGAAACAGAAAACTCCACTACAATTAAAAAAAAAAGATTTTCTCCTGACAATTTCCAGAAAGAACGTAATAACTTTAAACATCTGATGGGAAAACTCTGTGCTGATCTCCATTGCCCTTTAGTACTATACTATAAAGCTGGCATCAGAAACATTTTGTGTACCAACAATACTTTTTTCCGTTCTTAGCAGTAGACTAAACACTATGTTAAAGAAAGTCACTAGAATTTTATATAGTATTGCCTCTACTCAATCTAATCCCCCCACATAGACCTCAGATTTGCACCAAAATCTCAAGTATGTGCTTTCAGCATTGTTTCTCAGAATCTTTGTTCTCCAGTAAAGTGTTTCCTTTCATTAAGTCACATTACAGACTCATCATTTCCACCTTTCTCTGCTGAGCATCTATCAGTACTCACATTTCGCTTTTTCTCCAGTGCCTCTACTTGCCTTTCAACTTTTATTATCCTCATTAGAAACACATCCATATTTTTGCTTTCATCTTTTCCTTTAAGGAGCTGAAGGATGACAAAACAGTTTTCAAAGGGAGCTGGGTCAGGAGCATAAGACGTTTCTGATGAGATTTTTCTACCATGCAAAACAGAGCAAAGCAGGAAACAAGAGGAAACAAACCAGACCTGTGTAAAAGTAATATTTTTTTCCTTTCACAAACTGTTTTCTGAGAAAACACAACTTTTTGTGGAGCCTTGTGAGCAATTTGGGAAATTTTTTGAAGAAAAAAACTACAGTAACTCCATGGTTCCGATGATAATTATATTGATTGTAAACTTATGGATCAGAGACTGTATATTTCTGTATAACCCATTTAGCTCATTGGATAGTTTTTATTTTCACAAAGGTGTCTTGAGAAGATCTTACTAAAACTGCATAACTTCTACTTCTTACCAATAAGGCTAATAATTTCGTTTCTATGTCAGAACATATTTGTAAAACTTGTCAATTCCTATCTCTAGCTATAATGAAAAAGAAAGAAGAAAAGACATCCCATAAACACTGAGCGCATGAAGTAAAAAATATCCTTTTTCATGAGCTCTGTATAAACATGTTTTGTCAACTGTTTCACCAATTACAGCAGAGCTGTAAATCTACCAGCATGTGCTAGCTTCAAGAATCTCTTCATTTTGCTCACAGCATCCCAGTGTGGAGCCAGAGATAATTCTTTTTTTTCACATCACTCCTTATCTCAAGTAACATCTTTTCTACTCACAAAGTTAAGGAAATAATCGGCCTTTTTCAAAGAAAAAATCTGATTTATAAACATTAAAAATAAAATGTTGGAACTTTTTTTTAAAATGGCAAATCAGTTAATTAAATCAAAAGCCAATAGAAAAATACATGCATGGGAAAGTTTCCAAAGACAGATCTCCCTATAGAGCTGAGGCATGTGAATGGGATCTCCCAAATCAGATTTGTCTACTGCAAGACCTGTCCCAGAACATTTAAGGCACCTGCAGTGCTAGGCCAAAGGTTGAGAAGCAGGTTTATGGGCTTCAGATATGTACTTCTGGATTTATGTTTTACATGGGTTCCATTTTATATACCTTCAGCCTCTTTATTTTTCTGTATCTGCCCCAAAATACAAAATAGTTCAGCACTCCATTAACTGCATTGCAGGTTGCTTCTTGATTTTGAAATGCCTATGAGTAACTTGAGATACAAACTCTAATTCAAAATACCAGAAGTATTATATGATAGCAACTTTACACACTCTCCAGTTCAAAGAGATTGTATTCAATATGATATGAGACGAAAATAAATTCAGTGTAGTGTGTAATCAGTAGCACATACAGGTTGCATGTTTTACACTCATAGGTAGTTCTCTTGAAGATGATGGATCTGATTCCTTAGGTCACTTAAAGACAATGGTCTTTGAAATTTAATTATAACATATGTATTTATAGAAATTCCCATAATTCTCCATCCAGGGATTAGGGTCTTGTTTATCAAAACAAAAATTATGTCGGTGTCTTCAGTTATTTTTATAATGGCTATTGTCAAATATACAACAGCCATTAGAATATATACAGAAAAAAGAAATTATGATATTGCCAAAACAGATTTTCAAGAAGTTAGGTAAAAAGGGGGAGAAAAAGTAATAGTAATTACATATAAATAGTCTCCATAAGAATGAAGGAACAGTCTTGCTGGGGTAATAACAATGGTCCATCTAGTCTAATGTCCTTCCTCTGACTGTTGCCAGGAAAGATGTTTATGGGAAAACTATAACAAAATAGGGCAAGAATAAAGTGATACTTCTCTGCCATAAATCCTCCAAAATGCCGGTAGCTTGATGTTTAGGAGGTTCCTATGCAAAAGGTTGCATTTGCATCATGGATTTAATATCTCCTACAAATTTTTCCCCAAGAATTTTTAGCTTACTAATATTTGTAGAAAGCAGAATATCCTATGAAAATGAAATCTATGGGTTCATTTTGAATTATATGAAATTCTTTTTCTTAATTATGTATTTCCTGATTTCACATGTCTGTATCATATCTCACGTCAGTCAATCATTTTTCACTCTAAACATTTAGGACCATCCTTTGTTGCCTTTTTTTGACATCTTTGCTGAGAAGGACACCTGGACAGGCTGCAGAGCTGGGCCCAAGCCAACCTCATGAACAAAGCCGGTGAAGGGTCTAGAGCACGTCTTATGAGGAGCGGTTGAGGGAACTGGGGTACTTTAGTCTGGAGAAAAGGAGATTCAGGAGAGACCTTATGGCTCTACAACTACCTGAAAGGAGGTTGTAGCGAGGTGGGGGTTGGTCTCTTCTCCCAAGTGACAAGTGATAGGACAAGAGGAAATGGCCTCAAGTTACACCAGGGGAGGTTTAGATTGCATATTAGGAAAAGTTTCTTCACTGAAAGGGTTGTCAAGCACTGGAACAGTTGGACTTGATGATCTTCACGGTCTTTTCCAACCTGAATGATTCTTTGATTCTATTTAATTCTACTTTTTTTTCACTACCCTTTAACCTATTACTGGTCATGAAATTCTGTTTTACTCGTTGATAACTTTGTTTCTTTAAGAACCAAAGGTGAAGGATCTGCTTGATAGCCTCTTGAAAATCCATATAGGGTGTTTAAAGCAGGTAACATGTACATACTCACTGACATTTAAAAAAAAACCAAACCAACAAACAAACATCTACTGCATTTATGAATCGCAGACTTCCTTCTACAAACATCCTGTTTAGTCATAGTCTCATATTATCATTTATAGTATGCATATTAATGTGTCTATGAACGTTATTATTTAACATATTTCCTTTAACATTTGCCTGAAATGGCAGTCAGACATAAAAATCTTTAATTTCCAAGATGCTTTTGGTGTCCTTTAGAAAACAGTCATTACATTAATTCATTCATCTGATACTAAAGCCAATGTATGCAGTAAGCTATCTGCCACAAACAAGATCAGCAATCTTATATTTGATTTCCTTTAAAACTCTTGGGCAAAAGTCATTTCATCCTGACAATATGTAGCTATTAATTTGTTCTAAAACCTTTTATACTGACACTTTTGGGTCAATTCCTTAGACTTGACACCCATAAAGAAAAAAAGCTTCTATAATGGCCATGATTGTTAATACCAATGCAGAGTATTCATTTAACTTTTATGCAATGGCCTTATCTTCTGATATTGTTCCTTTTAAACGTCAATCTTATGTTGGCTATACAAATTCTTTGGCAGGGTTTCTGTTTCTGATATGTTTAAATATATATATATATATAATTCATTTTTATGGTGTTAGCAAATTGTTCCACAAGATCTTTTTTGGCCTGCTTTATTGTATACTTAAGTTTACCTTGCCAAAGTCTAGTTCTTTCATCCTTTAGATACAGCTTCTGCTCTTCACTTTTAATGATTTACCACACTTCTTGTTGAAGCAGAACCATTGGCAGCCAGGAATTCAAGAGTCATAAGACTGGAAACAAAATAGGCAAGAAGGGCTTGAATCTAGCTCACAGAAATGGGAGAAAATGAGGTTCTGATCTTTCTTCTAGGACTGCTCTACTTTTCTCTTAAGGTGATCTAATGTAAAATGCATACACTCTGCCAGAAGCAGGATCTAGGACCTAAGTCCACCCTCATTCAGGTGAGGCGTGGGGTCTCTTCTAGCCCTCTGAAACGCTTGGCATACTGACACCAACTGACCAAAGGGATATCCCATACCATATTGTGCTCAGCAGTAGAAGCTGGGGGAAGTAGGAGGAAAGGGGGATGTTTGGAGTTACTAGCATTTGTCTTCCCAATTAACCATTATGTGTGATCGAACTCTGCTTTCCTGGAGATGGCTAAACATCTGCCTGCTGATAAGTAGTGAATTAATTCCTTATTTTGCTTTACTTGCTTGCACAGCTTTTCCTTTACCTATTAAACTGTCCTTATGTCAACCCATAAGTTTTCTTACCTTTGTCCTTCCAGTTCTATTCCCCACCCCACTGGGGTAAAGGGAGCGAGTGGCTGGTGGGGCTGAGCTACCTACTGGCGTTAAAGATGAGGCAAAAGTTCTGTCAGACTAGTAAACCCAGGGCAGGCCCCAATTTTAATATAAATATAAAGTTAGAGACAAGGGTCACTCATACATGAGGAAACTTAATTTATTTTCCATTGAAGATTTCTAGGAAGGAATTAAAAGGGGGTTGTGATGGTGAAAAAAGTGTTCATAATCCCTGAATTTTCTAGGCACAATGGCTGTGTCTATACCAATTAAAAATATCAGGCACTTGAGCACTGGCACAGAAAATCTGCAGTAACTTTTTTACTTAATTTTTTACCATTTTTTTATTTTTTTCTGTTTTGTTTATTACTATATATTTTGCCTATAATTTTTACAAATATTGTTGGTACTTCATCCTGTACTTTTAATTTTTACATTATGCAGTTTGCATACTTTCTGCTTTTTTACATGTAATCTTTCATTTTTCATGCCATGTGTTAAGTGTAACAGCACTACTAAGAGCTTTGGATAACTTTTCATAAAAAAACCAATTTTGTTACTAGGGAAGGAGCAACCAAAGCAAAAAAACTCCACATCTCTGTAATGAAAGTAAAGACCTATATGAATACTGTCTGGTATAAGAATGCCAGAGAGCTTCTGCATGTGTTGACTTAGAAAAAAAATTGGTTGGAGACAATGATACAAGAGAAAAACAGTGAAAACACCAGTAAAGGTATTAGCAACTACTTAAATCATCAAAATCTTTGTTATCCCCTTGGTCATAACTAAGGGGAACCCAGCTTCCAAGTTCCTGGCCCAAGAAATCAATGCTGTAAGAGCAGAGAGTTATCAGACCCATAACTATGGGCATCCTTTTAGCCCTGTTCCGTGCTTCTATGCAGGTGACTGACAGGTTATTAGAATACATCTTCACTGCCACTGGCTGGAAACGCTTGGCAAAATAGTCTGTGCAGGAGCTGAGAAACAGACTGGATATTATCCAGTAGTACGAGCATTTTTGTTTCCTGTTTTATAACTTGGCTTGATCTGCTTTGCACTCTTATGTTTTGATAGATTGCCATAGTTTTTATTTATCTCATAACATTGTGTGGCTATAAGCATGATTTTGAAGTAAAGATGACTTACATTGGGCAAATTGTCTCCTTTGGGAGTTGTGAATACACTATACAGTAGATTCATTTAAGATGCCTGTCAACCTAGGAGAAGACAGAGACATCTCTAGAAGTAAGGGCTGTAGTTTGCTTTCCCATGGCAAGCAGTGTCAGGGAAGTGAAATGGCCTCAGCTCACCCTCCTTTCATCACTCTAATTCTTAGCTAATCTTTTTGATGCATATCTTTTTTCTACACATTTTAAAAATAGAACAACAAACTATGCAAAAGTCTTTCTTGGCTTTTAAATCTGTCACTCTCCAGAAAGCTAGATGCTAGCATTAATATGCAGGCAAATCCTGCAGTAAACTCTGATGTGCCTGTATCAGTGTTTCAGTTTGGATCAAGAGCATTTTTTAAACATGGTGTAATGTGTATTGAATAGGCATCAGGTCCTCAGACCAACTGGTTTGCTCTCCTAGTGGTCCAGATTTCTCAGTCATGTAGATGTTATCATTAAGGATGTATTAACATGCCCTTTAGTAGCAAAACCCCTCTTCCTGACAAAACAAGTAAAAAAGCTTAGCCATAATAGATTCAGAAACATTGAAAAGATTAAGTAAAGTTTTATTACATAATAACCCTATTAAAATTCAAATATATAATAAAGCTATTGTGATATAACATAGCTGATAAAAGTCTATACAAACACGCAGCATGATTAGATCGACGTTTTTGTTGATGGTTGCAAAAGGCTTAATGTTGTATAACTCTGCATCCCTCCTGAAACCAAAATATGAAAAGAAAAATAAAAAAACCCTAAATTCAAAATAACATGCTTGTACATTGTCCTGATATATGTGCTATTATGCCAAATAAAATGGTTTTGTTTGCTTTCATTTATATTTTAAAAAATACGTGAAAAACAATTGAATGTACTACTTAATAGTATGTTTCAAGACTTGAAACATCAACCAAAAATATATCTCAGTATTTACATTCTACAAAAAGCGTGTAATTAACTTACTCTTCTTTTTGTTATGGTTGTCAGTGCTCTTTTACTAGCCATAATTCTTTGACTTTTTAATAAGCATAATTTTATTGCTGCTTGCCATTAAACTAGTTTAGATTTTCTAAGCTTTCCTTCTCAGAATCATGTAAGTTATCTGGCCAATAAAGTACATTTATCTATGGTGAGAACAACGCACTAAACTTTTTGGCAACGTAATAATAAGGAATTCCTATAATTCTTATAATAAGGAATTCTTATTTTCCAATAGAAACTACTTCCCTAAAATTATTTCAGAAAGTAAATGTTTTCAGTATTTATCTTGCAAACCATGCAGTTTTCTAAACAGCCTTGTTCTTCTGCAATTACTAGATACTCTGTCCAAACCCTGTGCTGTTTGGTAGCCTGGTACACCGACTATGTAGTTATTCAGAACTCACAAGCACCCAAGCTTCACTAATATCCTTTTACCACATAAAAATAGTACTTCCTGCAACTATTTCACACAGTCAATCAATCAATCCTACTTACTTTTATAAAGTGTCCTTCATAGAAAAATCATAAGCACAATGCAAATTTAATATAAAACCAGATGTAATAAATATTTAAAAGGATAAATCAATCACAATGTTAACTCTGCCTTACAACTGGACAGTAATTTTGATGTTTTCATGTACACCTAAACCACATTAATGTCAAGCAGAAAGAGAACATGGAAGGAATTTATCATATTATATTTTAAAATTTCTAAATTCTTGTTTTAGACGTGACCAGAAATAAAACAGTCCCAATTTAATCATGAATTCTTTAAAAGTAGAGACAGTAAAAACATAGTTGGTGCTGTATAATCAAGACTTCTAATGAAAGTTCAATAACACCAAGGTCATAGTCATTATTTGAGGGAGTTAAAAGAGCTGCCACTTGCAGATATCAGCACGGATTATACTCGAGATATCCACGTTGAAGAACCAATCAATCGCAACTCAGTTTTATCTCTCCTAAATTCAAGAAATTTTGAAGACATGCATGCTTGAATAGCCGAAGCAATTACACAAATCATCAAGCAGCTTCCCAGAACTACAAAGACTGGAACAGCTATCAGCACATAGATGACACACCAGGCCATGACAATGAATAGAATTATTCTGTGGAAACAAGCAAATATAAAGCAAAAGAGAATCCCAAGGAGCCGGTGAGAGGCAGAGGGAAAGAATAGGAACTCTGAAATTAAAAATATCATAAAGGTTAGTTGAAACATTAATTCCTTAGACCAACAAACTGAAACTGCCAGAAGGAAAATCTAAGCCAGGCCAAGTTAATCAAATGTTAAAAAAAAAATAAAAAATCATGGCCCATAGATAAACAGAAGGAAACATTTTTTTTTGTCAAAAAAAACCCCAAACCCTTACCTCAAAAGTAAATACGTACTTTCACTGCAGATCAAAAAAATACCAGGTTGACAAACTTCTTGAACACCACAGTTAAAAAAAGTTGAAATGATTAAAATATCGGAGTTACTCTGCTTCACAAATTTTCTTTACTTTTTTAACTACCTTTCTTCATTTAAAGGCTTGAAGAATGAGGAAATAGACATGTATTAAGAACTTTAATGCTGAAATTATGTGGCCTTCACTGTGGAGGTCAGACTAGTCAATAATGATTGCCACCATCGGCTTTGAATCTTACGAAGTAAAACTAAGACAGATAGATAATAAAGTTATTTTCTTGATCAGAATATTCTGAGTACTGTAATGTATACTTTTGTAAACACTTGGCTCCCACCATATCTGGCTGTCATATTTTACAGTCCAGTCTTAGAAGCAATAAGCATGCTTGTTAAAAAGTACTAACAGGATTTGGATCTTGTTCAGACCTCTCAAGCAGTGGGGAACATTTCTGGACTTCCTGAAAATTATTTCCTTTCAGAAATGGGAGAAGAGTGGCAGCAGTTAGCAGAGCTGCACAGGTCTAGTATCTATAAAACTTACATCTAAGGCTACTGCTAACGTGACTCAGCTGTGTGATACCTTACCTTAGCCTGAAAACCAGATATGACACTGACTGCGCCACTTTGTGTGGGACAGTAGTTATAGATGTTGCCTCACCTTAACCACTTTACATAATGAGCTTCTTAGATCCATAAGGACCTTATATTATATTTTCTGGTGATATTGTCAGGGCTTATTCTTGCAATCATAGATACCCTTACATGTAAACTGGGAAATCATTGAAGCGAAACGGTCATTTTTGTCTGCGTCCAAAGGAAAGCAACAAAGCTGGTGAAGAGTCTAGAGAACTAGTCTTATGAGGAGAGGCTGAGGGAACTGGGGTTGTTTAATCTGGAGAAAAAGAGGCTGAAGGGAGACCTTATGGCTCTCTACAACTACCTGAAAGGAGGTTGTAGCGAGGTGGGGGCTGGTCTCTTCTCCCAAGTAACAAGTGGTAGGACCAGAGGAAATGGCATCAAGTTGCACCAGGGGAGGTTTAGGATGGATATTAGGAAAAAATTTCTTCACTGAAAGGGTTGTCAAGCACTGGAACAGGCTGCCCAGGGAAGTGGTTAAGTCACCATCCCTGGAGGTATTTAAAAGACATGTAGATGTGGTGCTTAGGGACATGGCTTAGTGGTGGACTTGATAGTGCTAGGTTAACAGTTGGACCCTATGATTTTAAGGGTCCTTTCAAACCTTAATGATTCCATGATTCTATGACTCTGTGAAGTTTTCTCTCTTCCTACAGCTAGCCATATAAACAGAATAACCTAATTCTATTCTTGTGAAGGGTTTACTTTTCTTCTTTTAAGTTAGCAACCACATCTCACCTGCTTCCTGCAGAGTGTTAAGAAGATCTTTTTAGTCTCAGGATCAGTCACAGATGTGTTTTCTAAAATTCAAGCTATTAAAGAAACAACTGAAATATACAAGGAGTTATGTTACACATTGTATTTGTCAGAATATGCTGCTCAGTCTTAAGGCACATATGCATACAAAAGCTGTAAATGTTCTGAGACTTATAATTAAAATATCAACATATTAAAGTACTGGAAATATTACCTTCATGAGCACTGCCTCTAAAACAAGACAGAATTTTACACGACTGATGCAGCAAAATCAAAGCTGAATAATTCTTAGATAGTGCTGACAGTCAAATATTAAAAAATAAAATTTTCTTAGAAGAGGGTTATCGTCTCCTATTTGCATTCTGATTAGAAATCTAATGTCTTCATTAGTCACAGATATCCTGGTTTATAATATTAAGGAATTCCAACATTAAAAATATGTATTTTGGAGTCAATCCAGCAATGTTACGCAACAATAGCAGTGCAAAAAATGTATCTTATATTCTAAATACAACCACTGCTGGAACATGGGGTTTTTATTTTTTTAAACAAATGCTGCAGAAACAGGCAAAAAGAAAGCCACAGCTCTGAATTTGTTCTGACTTTTCCCACTGATTTCTTTTCAGTCAAATATTCATGTCTATATGCTCTGAAGAGTTTAACACAATTCACCTCAATTAACATATTTCTATCCCGCTATTTGATGATTCCCAAATTAAAAATTTAAACAAGCTAACACAGAAAATCCTTTCATGGTAAACAAGCACCATTGCTGCTGGCAAGCTGAGTCCCTTGAAGCATCCCCCTTGAAGCTGTGTATGCCTTGAAGGTGCCCATCTGGTTGTTCAGTCTCTTCTTGAGAAAAGAATTCATGTCTTCTCCCAAGGGGAGCCCTGTTCAGTTGTTAACAGCTTTAGAGTAATTTCCTCATTAAGTAAGAATGTAACCTGGTCAGGATCCTTTGTGAGGCAATAACTGTTTAGTTAAAATTAAGGAAGATGTTTAGTTAATATCTTGGTAAAACAGGGATTGAATGGCTGAGGTGCTTGGTAACAGGACACTGAATATTTCATCGCAAGGCCAAACAATTCAAGATGGTTGTGATCAAAAACTCATTAGCCTCTAATAAGCATTCAGTGGCATTGCTACATAATAGTTGCAGTGTGTCCAAAGTTCCAACACGATGCAGAATGGAGCAGTTACGAATGGAGCAGTTACAAGTCCAAAAATTTATCATATAATGATAGATTTAAGCACTTATCATGCCATACTGCTATTAGTAAGACACCAAGCGGATGGCAAATTCAAACTGGGAGATTAGAATGTGAAAAAAGAAAACAATAAAACCCAAACACAATTTAAATCCCAGAATGAGAATAGATGGGTGACTATTAGAATTATTTTAAATTCATTCCTCCATGAGAAAAACATATGTAAAGATTCAGTTCCATTTGTCAAAACAGTCCCAGCAGCACCGATATTCCCAGAACAAGCCCATTTCATGCAATTTTGGCACATTTACCAAAAAAGCCAAGCATGGAAGAAATATGGATACAGATCTACCACCTTGTTAAAAGGTTCCTTTGTACCAACATGTAGGCAAGGCTACATGAGGGAAGCTTCTTGGCCATTGCTCGTTCTTTACCTGTACTACGTCTATAATTTAAAAAGAGGAGTTCCATCTGCAGAGCCATCCATCTGGTGTAGCATAGAAGCATTAAATTCAGAATGAAACATTAAAACACAAGGGGAAGGCAAGCACTGAACCCCAAGGCAAAACAGGAGTAGCATAGTCCTTATGGACATGTAGAGTACAACACTGGTTTGCCCTCAAAATGAGCCAGAACAAACCTTTATTCCAAAGGCTAACGCATGACTCATAGGAGGAGAGAGACAAGACATAACAAAATCTCTAATTGCTGTTAAACACAGGCATTGAACCCCACTGCATTTCTGTTTCATGGGGATTGAATCCAGAAGTAAAAAACAGATGACCTTAAGCTCCGTTATTTAATTTTCTTCTGTGACCTTTGTAAAAAATGATTGACAACCTCTCTTTTTTTCTTTTTTTTCCTTTGTGCCTGTCCTAGACCTGAGATAGAGATAGTGCTTATTCATCCACTTTACAGGTATGTAACAGTAGAATGCCTTAGTTAACATTTCTGCATCATTGTATCTAAATACACATGTAATGTTCTTCTCTGGTGCAGAATCTACGCCTGAATAATAATAATAATAGTAATAATAAAAAAGTATAATAACTGTTCATAGGCAAGGTAAAATTTAATACTTTTTTACTACTGATTTGCAGTTAGAAATACAAAATAGAAATCATCTGTGTATGTCCCTGAACCAACATGTGGGAACTAACGCCACTTCAATGTTTTTGCTTCATAATCCATACACTGCAAAATTGTATTAAAAAAAAAAAAAAATCCGTATCAGAAGTTGATTCTTTTTTAAAAAAGTTGCTAAAATCTGAGACAAAAGAGAATCCACAAATAGTCTTTTTTTGCTCAATTTTTGTTGCCTGTGGCCCAACACAGTCAACAGTTATTTTTAAAAGCAGAAAGGATGCTTTACAATAGTAATTTGAAAGAAAAAAATTGCATATAAATTTGACACAATGGGACATAATGCGTTTGGGAAAAATAGTATAGATGTTTTGTAAAGAAAGCAAGTTTAACAAGGATAACACTAAGAAACCACTGAAATTCAAAGGGAAATTGTTTATTACCCAAACCTTGATAACTTCAACAAAACTTGTTAGCGGTATCAGTCATTGTTTTATTTATGTCTACAAATACAAAACCATGTAAGAGTGGCATGATTGGTGTCAAGCATAATATCTGAAGAAGGGCTGAAAATGCACACTCCCACCCAAGTATAGCTCACATATGAAACAAACAGACAGTATCCAGTGACAACTGTTCCAAATCCCAAAGGTTGTACTGATCCCATTTGACTTAAGGGGACTAAAAGTTTTGCCTCAGTGTCTGAGCTACTAACCCAAAACTGCCTTAAACTCAGTTGAAAAAATCCAACCAAAAATAAAAATAAAAGCAACTTTCAAAAAGCAGTATGCCTGACCTATCCTAAATGTCTACTTGAAAAGAAGAAACCATTTTTCTCTCTATTGACAATAAGGCAAGTGTAGGATTAATACAAGGTCCAACTAAAAAGGGTTTGCCTAAAAATACAGCCCACATGCTCATATATCTTCTTGATCCTTCCTGGGGTGACTGTTCCTTTCCCAATCCTGTTCCTTCACGTCAGCAAAGGGGAAGTAAATATCTCTGGTAAACTGAGCAGTGACTAAGGATAGAGTATAGTATAATCCAGACTCCTTTTTAGCATGTGGCATAAATGATTATTGGAGCAGGATAGAGACTACAATGTCTTTTTTGCTGTATTTTGTATATCAACATGTTAGATGCATACAACATCTACAGTACCCTCTTCCATGGGCAGCTGACATAAGGAATGACTCATTTTTAGATTGCAGCATGTACAGTTTTCTAGCCCTCTGAAAATCAAATCAATTAGTTCCTCATGTGGGAAAATCCCTAAGCATCTGAGGAATGCTAGAGGACAAAGCATCTTCATATGCACACACCTCTCTAGCACTAGATAGAAGACAAATTGGGATTTTTACATGAACTGTTTAGATATTTTTATCTCCTAATAGATCTGTCATATGAGGACTTCTAAAACACCCTAGGAACCTAATTACTTTTTTTTTTTTTTTTGATCTTGCCTAAGTGATCTTTTCAATGTCCAAAACAAGTCTGAGGCAACAGGGAAAAAAACCTTCTCTTCTACATGAAGTTCTGGGTAAGCAATCATGTCACCAAACCGTCTTTTATTGCACACTGCAATAATCTTCAATAACTCCCAAACACCTGAAAAACATTTTTTTTTTTATGAACTTCTGTTCTGCAACATTATTTTTTTAAAAAGAATAACTGACATTGTTCTATGATCAACAGATGCAGTGCAGAACCCAGTCTACTTGCTGTAGGCCTCAGGAAATGAACTTTCTCACCTCTGCGAAGTGGTTCTCTTCCTTATCTTTCCTTAGATGGTTTTATTTTGTCTTCATTTTGTACTGTAGTGAAAGTACAAAAGGAAAAACAATTTATGAGTGGCAATTATATAGATTGCAACAGCTATATTTTCCATTACCATCTGGCTTCTCTTATCCTTATAAGTTAGACAGTAGAGAGATAAGCAATAGAATTAAAATGAATAAATCTTTTGTTGATCTTCAGAAAAAATAATGATTGTATCATTATGAAAATAGTGCTTCTTTTCAAAATGTCACACATAATTGTGCATAGCCAGAGTTAAATGAACCAGTAAATGGATTGGCGTTAATAATTATATTGGATATGCATGCAGTTTCAAGTATTAACTAATAAAAATGATTGATAACTTTTAGATAATTGCATTTAAGACTATGAAAGAAGTTTTAACAAAATGTGACTTGTAGCTTTTTAGAGAAGTTAATTAAATACTTGTTAAACATAATAATAATTTATTATATCACTGGTGTTTTATGAATAAAATAAAATAAAAAGAGAATAATCTACAATTTTTATAGTGCTGGAGTGTCACAGCCCTGTAAACATAAATCTCAAGTCCTTATGATTGTTCTTGTCTTCTCTCTGTACTGTCAATCTGATTCCTGAAATACTTTATGGTTTCACATTCATTAATCTACAGTGGCAGTTCTGCCTTTACCTCTCATTACAGACTTGCTGGTTAAAATGTAAAGTAAAATAAAATAAGGAAAAATATAATAGTGAAATAAAAATATACTAAAATTAGAAAGTAGTTTCAAGACTCCTGACCCTGAAGATTTACCTTAGATCAAAAAGTAGATGAAGTTTTTTGTATTGCAATAAACAAAATCATTGTGTTTAACTTACTTTGTTAGGAGCTGTTAAGAGTTTATCTCAGTAATGTCAATTACTGAAGCAATTATTGCATCAAATAATGTCTCTGCTTTTCATGAACTGTGGCATATTTCTAACAACACTTCCTAAATAAGGAGAGAAGGGAATGTTCTTTATAGTTACAAACTCGTAATTCACTTCATAAAGATACAAAGATAAATCTCCAAAATCTTTTAACAAACCACTATAGTCAGCTGCTATATATCTATAAAAACAGAAGGCAAAAGAGTCTTTCCCACAAGAAACCAGAAAAAAAATGTGTCCCTTACTAGCTTTTTTTGTATATTAATGGTGTAAAATACCATAAAACTGGTCAGGATGAGGCAAGGTTTGGAAATTTTCCCCACCAGAATTTGATACTGGTCAGTCACAAATGAAAGCTCTCTGAACTTCTTCAGTTCAGTGAATTTGATTTACCTGAAATGTAGGGAATCCTTGATACACTGTACCTCCCATTGTGTATCTAAGACTGTCCCTGGAGAAGCAGAGTGTAACCCAGCTTCACAATTCCACTCCTTCCACATATTTCAGCAATCAATTATTGCAGCTAATCCTGTATTTGTAATGTTACAAACATGAAAACTACTAATGGAACACACTAGTGCCATGGTTTGGGCTGGACTGACCACTGAAACGAATGACAGATGCTCTCTCCCAGAAAGATTTATGAGTTTACAAAAAAACTGAACTACTTTATTTAAATATTAATAATAAAATAAAAAGGAAATAATGAAATATATGCAATATATACAATATACACAAAACTATATCAAGCTCCCAGTATGACAATCACATCACTGACAGGCATTGGGGAAGTCCCAGACTGGACTCAGTGATGGATGGGAACTGGATTCCAGCTCTGGATTCAGGAATGGATGGATCGGGATCAAAGGCAGACAAACTGAGAGAGTCCTCCTCAGACACCAGCCTTTGAAGAAAGAGTGCTGGCCCTTTGATCCCTCAGCTTTTATAGTGAGCATGAGGCAGATGGGAATACTCTGTTGGTCAGTTTTGGGTCACCTGTGCTGTCCGCTCCTCCCCGCAGGTGCGACCCCTTTATGCTTTTCCACTTTCAACACTCCAATGGGACATACAGCAAAGTTAACTGACCTTGCTTGTTATAGCAATAACTATAAGCAAGAACCTCTCTGCATACTGTACCTTGGCATAAATTAGAAACAATCAGGTCTTATCTCTGCTAGAAGCAGACAGTGTCCGAAAGACACTCAGTTAATTTCAGAGACTTCAGCCAGCCAAAGGAGGCTCAACTGAAAAACAAAATTACTGAACAGAAAACCGGTTTTGTTCTACCTCAAACCAGGACAACTACTCAAGTAGCAGAATGAGGCATTCAGAAGTTATGAAGTGCTGGAATCTTCGTTCATCTTTCTTTGTTCTATACTTTATGATGCAGTTCATAATTATGTAATGAGATAATATTTTTACACAAGTTCATTCATCATTCCAAATAGAGAATGGATAATGTTCAGTAATTGAGCAAGTGAGCAGATAGCTTTCACTAAGCTGGCTTTGGTTCCTTAGCTTGGGTGCTAAGGACTTACACAAGTCATAGGAAACCAAGACTTGGTGTCTGCTTTTATTAAGGAGCATTTGAACACCTCACAGACACCTATTAGATCAGTGTCATAATGAGCAAGCTACAGAATATTCGGAAACATTGAAAGAAGTTTTCAGTGTGTCTTCTTGACACTGTTCAATTTTGATAAGTAAAGCCATGGGAGAAGGGGCAAGAATTTCTGTGAACATCTTAGCCACCTGCCTAAAACATGGTCCCCTCACTTTATATTTCAAAGAGCACTTAATTATTTTAAGTGCGGAACAACAACTCCAAGCACTGAGGTGGTAATAGTCTTAATTTAAATACCTTATGGGCCAAAAAGTAGGGTGTTCAACAAGGAATATGTAAATAATTAGAGAGGCTTATATTTAAGAATTATACAGATGTTGCTTAATATTATATTCCTTACATTCATGACATTCTTTATATTCCTTATTTTTTCATTTAAGCAATAATAAGAAAATTTAAATATCTTCCATTCTCAGGTACGGTAGATATGGTACTTGCAATGTGCTTGGTAAGATATTTATTTGTGTAATGAGGCACTTAGGTTTCAGTCTTTGCCCCAGTGAAGGTTTAGATTTTGCAAAGGAAAAAGAAATAATCATGCAATCAAATCTCTCCAGGAAAATATCAGTGACAGAATTTAGGCTGAAGCAAGTGATGTCTGGTGACAACGCGGTCTCTGCTGAAGATATTTGGCACTGGAGCAATCTTCCAGAGGCAGTAAAGCAATCTGTATATATGACTATCTTCAGGAAATGTTTTTCTTTTCCCTTTTTTGAGCACAGAAGGGTAGAGGGGCAATGAGGGAACAAAACAGGGGAGATACTGGTTATAGCTGACATGGATTTTTGCCTATCTATTTTTCAAAGGGAAAAACAACCTTTCTCCTCCTAAGCAGAATTCTCACCCTTTGATTGAATAAGTCATATAATCTCTAATAAATGTCTGACTTATAGATGCCTTTCTATCAGTAGCATAGTTAAATATTTTAATATTATTTTTCTTCAGATTTAACACTAAAAGAACACTCATATATGTTTTTTGAGAATTTTAATATAATTACGCTCTTAATATTAATAGCATACATCCAATACTATTCAGAATACAGTAACCTTGCTGACCAACAGCCTTAAATACTCAAAGGCAGACAACAGCTGTCCTCAACTATGAAATGGAGAAAAAGTAAGAGCTCAAAGAAGCTTTCCACTTCTTACCCTGAGGGATAAAATGTCATCCTTTTCCCAAGGAACTATTTGACAAATAGATCTTGCAGTATTTCTGGGTGACCATCAAATACAGATTATTTCAGGAAAAAAAGGTAGAGAAGAAATTCCAGATTCTCAAATAATACAGAGACTTATTTCCCAGCAATCCGTCTGTTCTACACTCTGTGTGACCTAGGTCAAATACCTAAAATGGTCTGGAAACTTTTCGACATGGAAGTGTGTTTTCTCAGTAAGCAGTTCTTGGAGTTGTATAAATTGTAATCAGTGTTTTAAATCACCACCTGTAGATGCTGCTGTAGATATCTCAATATATCTACAAAACTGAAACAAGGATGCAGAAATCATCAACAGAAAGACAGTAAAACAAAAACAGTGTAAGAGGCATAAAAAAAAAAAATATAGTTCATGGTAATTCAGTATCCAAAAAAGCAACATAGTTCCATTAAAAGGCAGTAGTAAGAATCAGCGAAGATTGGCCTTATGATGCTGTAGGTTTCAGAATGTTTTTTCTAAGTCTCAGGGTATTTCTGGATGAGGAGGCCTGCATGGATGAACAAGGAGCTCCTGGACAATCTCAAACAGAAAAAGGAAGCCTACAGAGGGTGGAAGCTAGGACTGGTAGCCTGGGAGGAATGCAGAGAAATTGTTCAAGCAGCCAGGGATCAGGTTGGGAAAGCTAATGCCTGGGTAGAGTTAAATCTGTCCAGGGACATCAACGGCAACAAGACAAGCTTCTGTAGGTACATCAGTGACAAAAGGAAGACTAGAGAAAATGTAGGTCTTCTCAGGAAGGAAATGGAAGACCTGATTACCCGGGATACGGAGAAGGCTGAGGTATTCAATGACTTTTTTGCTTCAGTCTTCACCGGTGAGGGCTCTAGTCACACTGCCTAAGTTGCAGAAGGCAAAAGCAGGGACTGGGAGAATGAGGAACTGCCCAGTGTAGGAGAAGATCAGCTTTGAGATCATCTAAGGAGCCTGAAGATGCACAAATCCATGAGACCTGATGACATTCATCCACGGATCCTGAGGGAACTGGTGGATGAGGTTGCTAAGTCACTATCCAACATATTTAAGAAGTTGTGGCAGTCTGGTGAAGTTCCCACTGACTGGAAAAAGGGAAACGTAACTCTCAATTTTAAAAAGGGAAAAAAGGAAGGCATGGTGAACTACAGGTCGGTCAGTCTCATGTCTGGTCCCGGCAAGATCATGGAGCTGGTCCTTCTGGAAACTCTGCTAAGGCACATGGAAAATAAGGAGGTGATTGGTGACAGCCAACATGGCTTCACTGAAGGCAAATCGTGCCTGACAAATTTGATGGCCTTCTACGATGGCAGTACAGCTTTGGTGGGTAAGGGAAGAGCAGCTGACATCATCCACCTGGACTTGTGCAAAGCATTTGACACTGTCTCACGTGACATCCTTGTCTTTACATTGGGCAGACACAGATTTGACAGATGGACAATCTGGTGGATAAGGAATTGGCTGAATGGTCACATTCACAGAATCACAGAATCACAGAATGGTCAGGGTTGGACAGGACCTCTGGAGATCATCTAGTCCAACCCCCCTGCCAGAGCAGGGTCAGCTATAGCAAGTTGCACAGGACGGCGCCCAGACAGGTTTGGAATGTCTCCAGAGTGGGAGACTCCACAACCCTCTGGGCAGCCTGTTCCAGTGCTCCACTACCCTCAAAGTAAAGAAGTTCCTCCTCATGTTAAGATGGAACTTCTTATGTTCCAGTTTGTGCCCATTACCTCTTGTCCTACTTAAAGCACTGCTCAATGTCCAAGTGGTGAGCAGTGACAAGTGGCGTTCCTCAGGGGTCAGTATGGGGATCAGTGCTGTTTAATACCTTTGTGGGTGACATGGATATTAAGATTGAGTGCACCATCAGCAAGTTTACCAATGACACCAAGCTGTGTGGTGTGGTCGATGTGCTGGAGGGAAGGGATGCAATCTGGAGGGAACTGGACTGCCTTGAGAAGTGGACACATGCGAACCTCATGAAGTTCAACAAGGCCAAGTGCAAGGTCCAGCATGTAGGTCAGAGCAATCCCAAGCACAAATACAGGCTAGGCAGAGAATGGGTTGAGAGCAGCCCTGAGGAGAACTTGGGGGTGTTGGTTGATGGAAACCAGCAGTGTGCAGTTGCAGCCCAGAAAGCCAATCATATCCTATGCTGCATCAAAAGAAGCATGGCCAGCAGGCTGGGGGAGTTGATTCTGCCCTTCTACTCTGCTCTCGTGAGACTCCGCCTAGAGTACTGCATCCAGCTCTGGGGCCCCCAACATAAGAAGGACATGGACTGTGAGGGAGGTGAGACACTGGAACAGGTTTCCCAAGAAAGGTGTAGATGTCCCATCCCTGGAAGTGTTCAAGTCCAGGTTGAATGGGGCTTTGAGTAACCTGGTCTAGTGGGAGGTGTCCCTGCCCATGGCAGGGTGGTTGGAACTAGATGATCTTTAAGGTCCCTTCCAACCCAAGCCATTCTATGATTCCATCATATTCCAAATTTGGAAATACTAACGGAATAAGATAAATTAAATGTGATGAAAATAACAACAGTGAAATTAATAAAGCCTCAGTTTTGGCTAGCTGTTTTTTTCTTTCTTAGGGAAATACTTAGTTCTTTAATTAATCTTGTAATTTACACTGAGTGAAGCATATGACTTCTATCACTACTCTTATTATCAAATACATTTCTTATTTGTAATAACTGATTACAGATATATGTTGGGGAGGTTATGGACATTTTAACAGTACAGTTATATCTCATGCAACAACAACAAAACATATACCATTGAGGTTAATTTGAGTATTTCAAATGAGTAAACTCAAAGGAATCAAACACCTAAACAAGCTTGAGCACTGGACCTGTTCTCTCTTATTTAATTGTATATGTTATTAACATAAGGCAACATTTGAACAACCCTTTAAACAGTCAAACTTTTAATAACTTTACATGTGCATAAGCTAAGTTGATCTGATCAGCTACTTCTATATAAATTTACAAAGGTCAGTTAGAATTGTACCTGTCTGATAATATTACTTCTTTATTTACCATTTATCTGCACAACTTCATTGTTAGTTTTTGCTATTTACAATTCAAGGTCACTGAGCCTTCATTTTATTATGTGCTGTGCAGAACATAAATAAAAATAATCAAATAATTATTTTATGATAGTTTATATCCCAGGCAGGCACAGTAGTCTTTAGCAGAAATAGCTGTACAGATTCGATGAAGAGGTTATACCATATGGACTAAAGAGAAATTTGTTACTCTTTGCAATAAACTCAGAACAATGACAGGGAAACAGATTTATCATTTTGAAGTAAGATCAAGGACAGCTCTATGGAGATTTTTTTTTCCCTTAGCAGTGCATAATGAAAAGGATTCGCATTGTGTGAGTGCATAAAATACCTCCACAAATCAGCTGAAGTGCAGATCTCCATACAAGTCACAAACAAAATGGAGATTAACAATATACTGTGAAAACTTTTCAGGCTTTGACCCACAAAAGGTATCTGAGCTTATTATTTGACAGCCTTTAGAAATGAATCATTATGTAATCCTGTAATTACTTTACCAGAATGATGTCATTCACCAAAGTGTTGACACATGACCATATTTAACTTTCAACAGACTTATCACTATGTAGTTTTCACTTTTTCTTTTTTTTTTCTCACTTACCTTGATAAAGCATAAGAGTAAAATGTTAACATGAGTCTTGAAAGTTCAATTTCCACCTTGTATAATGCATTTGGCTCAGAAATGACATATACTTGGCACTATTCTACTTCATCAGTGTTAATCATATTTTCTTTCAGCTTATCTTCAAAGATTTCATCTGTCTTATACATTCAGTACTTCTGGTTTCAAAGTCATTTTTTATTTTCTTATCTTTTTTTAAGTTCTTCATTGTTGGTTATTTAATTTTTTTAACATTGTTAAACAGGATTTTAGAAGTCATCTCCCAAAAGAAATCTAATCCATATAATATAGGGTTCACCTTCACAGCATATTAGATCACCCTGTACTTTTTGTTACAGAACATATAAATGTAAGGGCAAAATGGCTAAATTGTATTTCAATCAGGATTCCTGCTACAGAGTCAAAAAAGTCCTTCATCATTATCAGAAGCACAGTTAGCAAAGCAATGAGGAATTCAGAAAAGTAATTTTTAGAGGATGTATTTTTTGAAGTACCGTACAACAGCCAGTAGAGTGCAGAACAATTTTGGTCTCACCCAGGATTCTGTAGGACATTAACTGCCTTTAATTTTATGATGTGATGTATGATAGTTCGAAATAAAGTACACAGAAATTCTTAAATGTCAATGTATACAGCACTTTGTAAACAAGAAACACAGCCAGGAAGTCTGATTTGTTTCTGGAACCAATCCCCAGGCTTAAAAGACTGAAAAGGGAGAGCTGCCATCTTCTGTCTAAACTACAACCACTACGAAGAAGCCATATTTATTTGCCGGTAAGACCCCATTGGATTCCAGATTTAAAGCTGCCTAGTCCTTATGCAATATGTGAAAATTAGATATAGGGACAGAGGGGTATTTTCTTCACATGGGAAAATAGCAAGTGAACCACATATAACCAGAAGATACACATGTACACACAAACAAAGAAGCAGTATTTGACTGCTGGCATTTCAAACAATAATATGGCATGAGTTTATCAGAAAAGAATGTTTGAAATAGATATCATTTATGCTTGCCAGAGCTGACCCAGGATGTCCTACTTTTAAGGACAATACTTTTGATTCAGGAGTAATGTACAGATGTTGTAATGAGTGTAAGGTTCAAATTAAATAGTTTTAAATTAAGATTTCAGAAGATTTGAAATTCACCCAGGCAAAGAGAAAGCTATGCTTGTAAAAGTGTTTTAAATTGAACCAAAGAAGCATTGTTATTTCCATCAATGTTGTAGATTTTTTTATACGTATTCATTAGTAAATAATTTCATAATAATAACCCACTACCTAGAGGGAAGTAGGTGTCTCCCTCTAGGCCTGATGTACAAATGCCTTGCTCATTCACAGCTAACCCATTTTTTGTGCTCAGTAGGTACAGAATGCATTTACTCTGGGTTCCTCATCAGTCAGTGAAGAAAGAGACACCACCAGGAAATGATTCAGCCTATCTAAGATATGAATCCCACAAAATATTTTAAGGAGCTCACCAGTCTCAAGTGATTGAAGAGATCACAAAAAGGGATGGTGTTTTGCGCCCAGAGACCTAACACGGAAGCAACTAATTCAACCATGAGGCTTTCAGTCCTCAAGAACCTACTTCATCCAGACCAAGCAAACACTCATCCTGAACCACAGAATCATAGAATCATTTAGGTTGGAAAGGACCCTTAAGATCATAGGATCCAACAGTTAACCTAACAGTGCCAAGTCTACCACTAAACCATGCCCCTCAGCACTACATTAAATACCTCCAGGGATGGTGACTTAACCACTTCCCTGGGCAGCCTGTACCAGTGCTTGTCAACCCTTCCAGTGAAGAAAGTTTTTCTAACATCCAATCTAAACCTCTCCTGGTGGAACTTCAGGCCATTTCCTCTTGCCCTATCACTTGTTACTTGGGAAAAGAGACCAATCTCTCTACAACCTCCTTTCAGGTAGCTGTAGAGAGCCATAAGGTCTTCCCTGAGCCTCCTTTTTTCCAGGCTAAACAACTCCAGTTCCCTCAGCCACTCCTTACAAGACTTGTGCTCTAGACCCTCACCAGCTTTGTTGTCCGTCTCTGGACACGCTCCAGCACCTCAATGTCTTTCTCGTAGTGAAGGGCCCAAAACGGAACACAGTATTCAAGGCTTGGCCTCACCAGTGCCGAGTACAGAGCAATGTCAAAAAGTGAACTGAGTCCTGCAGCCAGCATCACAGACTGTAAATAACAGGAAACAGATTTGTGTAATAGGTAGCTTATGAAGCAAAAACGAAAATCTTTCTTAATTGTTCTGGACCTAAAAATCAAAAAATGTGCTCTTGCTTCAGGAGAGAGGGAGGCGCCATGTTCATCCATTCATTGTACAACACTTGGTACACTGGCTTTCCCAGCCAATAACACGGTTTCAGTACTGCTAACACGCACATCTGATCTTGTCAGAAGGTGTGAGGTGGTATGGTAAAATTCAATGGTAAGATCCTTAAAAATACAGAAAAAAAAAATGTTTAAAATACCAGAAATATATCACATGTAAAAGATTAGAGAGTTCATTTCCCAAATAAACAAAGCTCTTCCAGCACTTTATTCCCACATTATCCTTTCATAATGGAAAGGTAGCCTCCTGTTCAGGAGCCACTGTTTTGCTGTGGTTGTATTACAATCTACTGCTTTGTCAACACAGCCATAAAGAAAGGAAAATTATTATAGTGGCCATAAGGAGCTGTATTCAAAATTTATGGCACCCCAAAGTTTAAGGAATATAAAAGCAATCACATTAGGTCAGGTCAAAAATCCATCTTGCCCAGTATCCTGTCACTGACAGAGGCCTGTTGTGTGTTAAATACCTGTTGAATGCCTAAGGACAGGGCTGACATAGATGACACTGCCCCAGAATATACATTTATCCTTTTCACAATGAACTGTCCCTCTCATGGAACTATCTACTTTGTCTTATGTTGACTCCTTAATTGTTTCTTGTAGAAAGTTCCTAAGGAAAATCATAGAAAGGACTGACCTGGTTTATATTACTTCGCTAACAAACATATGTGAATTGAAATCTGATTTCAGGGCTATAGCTTTCTTCCACAAAACAAACAAACAAACAGACAAACAAAAATCCCCAAAACCAAGCCAACCATTATGAACATTATTTATTTGTAAGCATAATAATGTTGTCAGAAGCATAAACTTATACAACTAGTTCTGAAAGTAATAATATCTAAGTCTAATTTACCATTCAAAACAGTTTGGATTGAACTTTACTCCAGCACTTTCTTTTATTAACCAAAATTCTTACTGAGAAACAAAGATCACACAGTCCATTTTACGTTGCTTACATCTACCACTAAAAGGAATAAAAAAGGTAGATCAGGGACAGTAATGACAGAACATGATTTAAGGAGGTACTATGTTTTGCTCACTGTGATTTGTAGGATCTTAGTCATTATGCAGACAAATGGTATGTACCTACAAAAATATCTGTAAGTCCCCAAAGTTTCATCTGTTTCATAAAGAAATGGTGTGTAGCAAGCAGTTCCTAATGTTTAATTTGTAAATCTTTGGTAAAAATCTTTTAGACAGGAATCTGGCAGTGCAATTAATATTGTTTGACTTGCATCACTGTTCTGTCTTTTTTGTATTTTTCCTTCTTTTGCATTTAAAAATTTTTCAAGGATTTTATTATATCTCAAAGCCTTGGGCACTTAAACACTGATGAAATCATGGTCATAGATGCTAGTTTTGTGTGATTTTGGAGGCATTGGAGACAAATACCTATTATCAGATAATCGGGATGTAAGACTAAATTTGCGGGAAGGAAACGGAATCCAGGACCATATTCAACACCTGTGCGTAATACAAACACAAAAGTCAAAATTTGCCCTGCTGAAAGTCAGAAGAAAACTCTATACTGATACCTGAAATACATGAAAAGGTAGCAAAGATATTGAATCTTCCCACTATGGCATTTTGCAATGCTAGTCACCTTGGCGAAATGTACCTACCCCTAAATTATTCACGAGGTGTGAAAATATGGTAACAATATCCTTTCACAATTCTTTCATAACACAGTTCAGAATAAATCCAGTTCAGGAGGATGGTGTTTTCAGTGGAAAAAATATTCTTTCTAATGACCTTACTTGTGAGAACTGCTCAGGATTGCTCAGTATTGTTATCAAAATTCTTATGGGTGACATTTCTAAGAATGTGCTAAAATCATAATAATCATTGGGAGGCTAAAGGAAACAATATACCCAGTACACTTTTGTCATAATCATAATGCTGACCTCTACTATCTGGCACACAGAGAGGATTATGACTATATTAACAACATTGGCAAAATAAAAGCCATTTTCCCAAATATACATTTTATTCCCACAACCTTTTCCTGTTTTAGAATCTCAGGGATCAGAATTCTAATGCAATCTGCCCAACTGTGCTCCATTTATATAGTAATCGTATCTCTGTTTTCTGTCATATGGCTACATTATGCTTCTTTACCTACAGGTCTGCAAATATGTTTGGGATCTGCTAACTGACACCAGTCTTAGCTGGATAACCCAGAATTTAGAAGACAGCTGAATTCATATTCTGCTATGTTCTATTCAGACAAGTCATTATATCAGGTGGTGGGTACTTATTATCATGTAAAATCCACCCTTACACTGCCCAGACAAATAGAAATGTCAAGATGAAAATGAAGTTATTAATGAAGTACCATTTACATTAATAGCCCCATTTATATAGTATACCAGGCTAAGTTTATTGTGTTACTTCACTAATTCTTTGCTCTGATCTCATTTGGCAAACGATATATATATTTTTTAATTTTGACAATTTTCTCTATAATCAGCTCTGAGTGCAGCAAAAAGAAAAAGGAAAGCATTTGAATGCAGGTGACGGACCAAAAGAGATTTCCTTTATAATATGTCTTTTTACAATTACATGTACTGTAGATCTCTTTCCATCATCTTTTTATCCTTTACAAGATATTTTGGATGAAGTTCATTCCAGGAATGATTGTGTTGATTTCCACTGAGTCACACCTGGGATGAATTTGGCCCTTTGTGTTCTCCTCAACACTCAATTGTCACTTTAAAACTCTGAGTCAATTGGCAGATCGAAAGAGTTCTTTTCCTGATCTCAGAGCTCTTCTGTCTGTGACTCTGTTTCTCAGTTATGTGAAACTTTATCACATTCAGGGCAATCCCAAGCACAAATAGAGGCTCAGCAGGGAGAAGAACCTGGGTGTGCTGATTGACCAGAAGCTCAGCATGAGCCAGCAATGTGCAATCAGAGCCCTGAAGGCCAACCGCATCCTGGGCTGCATCAGAAGTGTGGCCAGCAGGTCAAAGGAGGTGATTCTGCCCCTCTACTCCACTCTCGTGAGACCCCACCTGGAGTACTGCATCCAGCTCTGGAGTCCTCAACATAAGAAAGATATGGACCTGTTGGAGAGCCTCCAGAGGAGGGCCACGAGGATGATCCGAGGGCTGGAGCACCTCTCCTATGAGGAGAGGCTGAGAGAGTTGGGGCTGTTCAGCCTGGAGAAGAGAAGGCTCCGGGGAGATCTTATTGCGGCCTTCCAGTACCTAAAGGGGGCCTACAGGAGAGCTGGGGAAGGACTTTCTACTAGGGTATGTAGTGATAGGACAAGGGGGAAGGGCTTTAAGCTGGAAGAGGGCAGGTTTAGATTAAACATTAGGAAGAAATTTTTCACTTTAAGGGTGGTGGAGGTGTCCCTGTCTATGGCAGGGGGTTGGAACTCAACGATCTTCAAGGTCCTTTCCAACCTAAACCATTCTATGATTCTATGACGCTATTAACTGATGTTCTCTGATGCGTGTTGTAATGTAGTAACTGTATTAATCCCATGGTAGTTTTGCATGTTATTGTAACTCCCTTAGCCACATAATGTGTACTTCTTCCTTTGTAACTAATAAAAAAAGTTAAATAATAATATTCAGAGTTCAGCTTCGTGCCTCTCTAATCCATATTTGACCAAAAAAAATCATCTCCAGCTTCTTTGAACATAACCAAGGAATTATTTTCCCAAAAGTCTACTTAAAAGGACCACATTGACCAGGATTATAAAACAAGCTACTCTTGAATTAAAAATCTGAAACTTTTATCGCCATGTTTCCATTTCAGCTGTTCCCCTGAAAATGGGCATGTTTCACTATAATTGTATCTTATTTGCAAGTCCTTTCAAATCCAACCATACAGGCTGAAAAACAGTTGCAGCCTTGATCTAGATCTATGAAGTAATGCTTCCTCAACCGTATTTTCATTGTTTTATGATAGCTCCGGTCCCTTGCCAGCCACACCTTTCCTGCTCTGTGAATTCCTTTTTGCATCTGTGTCTTAAGAGCTTCCAGCAGAAAAAGAGGAAAGCAATGCATCAAAAGGAACTGAGAAAAACATAACTAAGCAGAAGACACACACAAAATACCCCAGAGAAAGAGACAGTGATTAGAGATATGTTCTGTAGGAATCCTTTATTCTACCTGACCACTTGTATCAGCAAAAGAATGTCTTGGGAAATCCTCCACAGCGAGGTGTTCTTACTGGATGTCCAGGTCTTCATTGCATTTTTCCAAATACTGTTTTGCCACACACAAAATTTCTCACTTTTATACATAATTTTACAAGAAATAGTGTCAGCCAAAAGTACAGAACTATATAAGGTAAGTTATATATTAAAGTAAAAAATGAAGAAAATGTCGTAAATAAAACATAAACAAAAGTTCTTTGAAGAATGAATGTCTATTTTAGAGGTCCTGATCTGTGTCTCTCTACAGGGCACTAAAGGAAAATGAGAAAGAAGATCTAAAGTAATATTTATTTGGTTATTTATAATGGCCTCAGACCCCAGGATTTATATTATTTTGAAAAAAAATTGTGGGATATTTATAACCTCTTTTGCTGGAAGGCATGAATGTTTCCTATATACTTCTTTTCTTTCAGGGCAAAAGCTACAATATGGCTCTGCAATATTTTAGACATTTGCAGGGAAAGGGAATTGTCTAGTTTGACCTTTCCACCAATCAGTATTAATTCCTCAGGAAATTATGATTATGGAGAAAAAATTACAGTTTCAGGACCCACTTCTCTCCCAACAAGGCAACACAGAACAAAAAGTTTTTTCTACAACAGCACTCTTCACCCCATTAAGAGTTATATTCTAACCATCAGAGAATACTTTAGTTTCTGAAACCTTGGGAAAAGGACTTTTGTTATACCTATGCTTCCTCTTTAACTTCTTGCATTCCTCAATATCATGACTATTGGTGCTTAGCAATAATTTAAATAAATTAAAACTACTATTTAGCATTAAACAAGTGGTGGAAAACACCTTTGTAGTGATGAAGAGTCACCAAATATTGGGTTGAGTAGTCTGAAGTTCAAGGGAAGTAGTCCACATCTGGCTTTATCTAGTGCTGAGACCCTTGATTTCAAAGAAGTATTGACCAAGTGAAGACAGTACAACAAAGGAGCACTGGGACGGGTAGCAGACTGGAGCACATGATTTTTCAGCAAAGGCTGAGAAACCTGAATTTGCTGAGACTCAAAAAGAGAAGACCCAGGGAAGATCTACGTGCTCTCCTCAAATACCTAATGGTGAGCTAAATGAAAGATGGAGGTAGACCCTTCTCAGAGATGCATCAAGAAGAAAAAGAGGTCATGATCATAAGTTGAAGCAAAGTAGTTCTCACTAAATACAAGGTAAATAAATTTAATTATGGTAATGGTTAAGCACCGGAATGGAACATGTTGCCCAGGGAGGCTGTGAAATGTCCATCTTGAGCTTCAGGTCCCGAGAAACCTGAAGAATGAAGAAAGCATTGGTTTGAGGAGGAAGTTGGACTAGAGGATCTACAAAGGTTCCTTTCAGTCTAAAATATTCTATGCTTCCATGAAGTAGGAGGACCAACATTCGTAACAGCACAAGTGGCCATTTTGCTAACATTCTTGTCAAAATGTAGTCTTCCTTCAGCTGTATCACCTAATAATTCAGTTGCACAGCTCTCTTTGTTTTCCCACAGTGCATCTCAATACTGCAAAACACCTTTTTCAGATGGAGATTGAAACTTCTCCCCAGCTTCATCAGTTGGTTTTGAAAATTGCATGATGAGCTACAAAACACACCATGACTTGTTCATTATTATTTTTATTAATTAAGGTCTTATTTATGCAGTTTAGGCAAAGCCCTGCAGGGGAGCCTGTACTTCCTCAATCTCCCTGTACACAAGAGGAATTCACATATTATGAATTATTAATATATGTTTGCATTATATCTGCAGCTTGAGGCTCTTTGGTGCAAAGCTCTGTCTGAACACACACCCTTGGAATGATCCCACCCATCCCCAGCAAGTGAAGTCACAGGAGAGAAGACAGGCAAAACTCAGAAGAAAATGAAAATACAAATCTAAAAATGAGAAACTGTGTCTGATAGAGCTGCTTAAAGGCACCTGCAGCCTTTACACAGGACATATTTTGGAGCCAGACAGATATTCCTTGAGGATATTTTCAACAATTTAATCATAGGACCATTTCTTCCTCTCTTCTGCCCTTCTTCATGGCATGCCAGCTGGCTTCTTCCATGACGGAAGAATCAGTCATAGCTCTGGCTATCCTACACTAGCTTGCAGGAGTGGGGATGACTACTCTCTTTGGTTCTTTCTGAAATATATTCTAGTTTTTGGCAAATGATGACAGATATATTGTCTCTGTTCATTAATCACAAGTGAGGCAGGATGGTTTCTCCCTGCACAAGACACTTACATACCTACCTACACTCTTCCTTATGCGGTGGTGAAAAAAAGCACTTTTAGGAGGCAGTTCATCACAATGAATTTAGATCTCTACATTAGAATGAGATAAATTGAATCTTTCTTTACATATACTACAGAAACAGCCTAGCTAGGGTATCTAGCACATAAATAGAGTTTACAGATGAATCTCGCACTCACAGTTAGTAGATTGCAAAGTTAGTTACAAATTTGCTAGCCTATTCATAAAAAGTGGTTGGCTACTTCAGATAAGGTCTATCTCTTGGCTCTTATTTCTGGGAGACAAGCCTTCTCTTTGCTAGTTCAGGTAGACTACTCAGCCACTATGTATACTGCTCCAAAGACTGCCTTCTCTCTGATAAAAGACCTCAACACGCTCAATAAGCATCAACCACAGTCTTCATTTAAGATCAGGTACATGGCATGGATTTATCATGTGGTGAGTAGTAAATGTAGCTCTTTATGTTAGTGACAAAGCCTCACGCAGCAAGGTCACCTCTGCAGCAGCTTAAATCCAAATAATAGTTTCCAATTACCTGACAATCCATTTCCATGCAGCTATCATGCATTTTTAGTTGGTTAATTATTTTATTCATGCACTCAACATCATTCAAGTTATTATCACTATGTGAACGACACAAATCTGTTCATGTCCCATATTATCAAATGTTAGATATGATTATTTCCATGTCATCCTTCTACAGTAACACAGACTGTGTTAATTTTGTTAACTTGATGGACAACAGAAATCTTCCTTAGTCTATTGCTTATCTCATTATCAAATAACCATAACTTCAGTGACACAGCTCCGTTAAGTAGGTTTCCTGATCTTTAGACCTACACAGTATTGCTTCAACCTGCAGTAATATCAAGTTCAGCATAACAAAAAGCCCCACAACAGGCAAAATGTCAGAATAAGAATACCTGACATTTGCATTTGTTGTTTCTCATAGAAGTTGACTATACCAGGGGCTTTGAAAATGTGCTGTGTTATCCTCATTTCTGATGTTGATGTTGATATTAATGTTCAGAGCCATTTTAGGAATCTATGTCCAAAACCTTGATTCAAAATGTTCCATCACAAAAATGTGAGACTCAATAGTTGTGTGCAGGCCTACCAGTAGTCAAATCTTTGTCAGTCATGTACCACTTTGTCATCTTTAACACATCTAACAAAAGTGCACACCAGAGCCATCAAAAAAGGAAGGAAGGGTTTTACTACTGTTCTAGATGTATGAAATTTTTCTTTTTTAAGATGGCAGCATTAGTCCCTATGCAGACATGAGGCATTTTCTCATCTCTCTTACCTCCACAGCCTGATTCAGTTAGTATTCTCCAAGACTGGCTTATTGATAGGGCTTCCTGCATAGCAATAATCAGAGGATACAACCTTATGTTACAATGGGACAGTGACAATAAGAGGCATGCAAAATGTAGAAAACATATATTTGGTTGTTTCTCACTTCCCAGAAGAAAAAAAAATTAAGCTATTTGAGGTTTTTCTTTATGGGTATTTTTTTTTTTTCTTCCACCAGAAAATAATTCCTAATGAAAAGGAAAGTCTGTTTTCAGTTTTCTTTTGTATTGAAATCCCAGTGAGCAACATGTCTGTGCCTGCAGAAGCTAGTGGAAATTTATGGATATCAATAGGGAGTTGGAGCAGGAAATTTATCAGCTTTTATCCTATTCCCTAGCCCAGATATCCCAGGCAGAATAGTTGTAATCTTTACCACCTAAAACCCTATTACACAGAACTTCTGAAGCTTTCAAATTTCAAACTAATTCAGGGAGGAAAATTTTCACAAGGTCATCTAATCCTGGAACTGCAATGGCTATCTGCCATTCAGAGCGGAGTTTGATAAGTACAAGCCATTACCAGAAGAACTCTTAAGGCTGTTGAATGTTAGAGTAATGGATAAGTTTAATTACTTAGGTAACATGAAATAGAGGCGGGGAAAAGAACTTTATTGTGTGGAAGACAACTTTATAACACACAGAATACAAACTCAAGCTTGAAAGGATGACCTCTTCCATCTGCAGCTCACTGACAGCACGGAATGGTTTGAGAATGGAGAAAAGTAAAACTTGGGTCCAATAATCTTACACTTTATACTAGGCAAGATTCATGTCTAGAGAAAGAAAAAAAAAAAAAAAAGGAGTTATTTAAAGGAGAATTATGAAATTAGCAGCTGAAAGATATAAGAATCTGTTATTACGTTAACAAAGGAGGAACTCAAATGAAACAGGTATTTACCTCATGGGGAAAAAAAGAACAAAGCAAACCACTGCCAACTGGTAAAATGATTGCTGAAAGGTTGCAGCAGCTCGACCCTGCCCAAATTAGTCAGTCAGGAAAGCATCCCCAGAGAAAAAAAATCCTATGAAAGCTAAATCCCATATAAAAAGAAGACAATAATACCAAATGTGGGGAGCTGAGGGAAGTATAGCAGCTCTAGGTTTGCTGCAGATACGGCATTATAAAGAAGTGTCATGCTTGCATTTTAATACAATATTTCTAATGTTTGAAGTCATGACATAATCAGAACCACTAGAAAGTGCCAGTTTTTATGTTTCAGAGGCCCACAGCAAGAACTCAGGTATTGACAATGCCCAACACCAATGGTGTCACACAACCATGCCCTGAGAGTGCATTAGGATGGGAGCTGTTGAAGCATCCTAGCACATCTATCTCCCTCCCCAGGCATTTTTCATACAAAAGAAATCTGGGGTTGCAGAACAAAAGGGAACTACACTGCAGCTTCACAAAGTTTCATGTCTGGATTTTTAGGGGACCAGGACTCCGGAGACGCTAGTGATAAGAAGATAAATTTACACGTAGTGTAGAAACAACAGATCTCTCTAAAACCACTTGGTCTCTGATGGAGCAGTTAAAAGCTGGGTTAAAACTGACATTCCTGGAAAGAGAGATGAAAACAGAAAGGTTTAAAAAGTAATGATTCATTTTGTGTCTGCAAGCCATGGTTACCTTCAGAAAAGAAGACAGAGGAAACTTGCCGATAACAGCTGGTCTTGAAAGCACTTAATGTTTGTAGTATTTTGCAGTTAATTCAGGTAGATGAGGCTCAGTCAGAGGAGGCTAACTGCAGAGATATAATACAGAGATTTGAGAAGTGTTACTCATTACATAAAAATGAAACACATCAGCAATACATTTCTAAGCAGAGAGCACAAAAAAATGAAAACATAGAAGTGCTCATGTGTGAAGAGCTAATGTAGCAATTCAGGGACAAACTGAATCCTTGATAATATCAGATCATGATTGGAATCTGGAAAAAAACAGCCTAAAGGAGAAATTAATGTAAGAGTCCGATTTAACTCTCGACCAGCGATTAGAATTTGTCTAGCATAGAGTTACAGAGAGCAGACAAACCCATGGATTGCAGACAGTCCTCTGAGGCTTGCAGACATGATAGAGAATCCAGAATACAGCAAGAAAGGACACCTGAGGCAGAAAAGCATCCAAAGGTCAAAGTAAGAATCTATTGAAACCATAACACGATGCTCCACATGCTGTGGTAAACAGCTGGAGTCAGCTGAAACAACTGAGCCCCAGGATATGGCAAAACCAGGACTAATAGACTTACTGCCATCTGACAGCAGTCAACCTTATATCTCACAGGAAACACCGTCCCCACTCCTGCATTGTCCCAGGACTGCATGCAGGGCATTTCTAAGATTAAATCACACATTCCTATTTAGTTGTGATTAGCATCTGGGTCATACAGATTTTAAATTTTGCATTTGCTACTTTACATGTTAACTACCAGGCTACTGTCATGAAGTTTGGCTACAGAGGAAAGAGGAGAGCGTGTCTTTAAGAAACCCTGATAGAAGCAGACTAGAAAACTAGATGTCAATATAATTCCATGTATAAAAGGCTAAGCAGTGACAATTTACTCACTGAAGGATCCCAGATTTAACTGCCTTACTCTCAGTGAGGTAAGTAATGGTCAGCCCACATCCTGTTTAGTTAATTAATATAGATGAAGGTAACTAGACTAAACTAGTACTCACAGTCCAAGGAAAATCCTCTCTTTAAAATGTTTGTTCAGACATCTTCCCTTGTTTCTGAGACCTGCACTTTGTGGTTAAGCTAAGGTCTGTAAAGAAGGGTGGAACATGGGCACACGCTGAGAGATAAGAAGGTTACAGATTGAGTATATCTTTCTCACAGATATCAGCATCTGACAGTAAGGGGTACTTACATCTGCAAAAGAACTAGACAGAGACTAGTTGTGGAAGACAGGCACTGACAAAAATTCTTTTAGATAGTCCTGGAGGACTGCATCCATACCTCATTTCAAAAAATGAACACTTCTCTTAAGAAATAATTTGGTGAAGGGTATCTTTGATAGTTGAAAAGGCTGTATCTTCAGTCCTTGCTTTTTTTTCCCCCCAGCTCTGTTCTCTAAGTAGGCTCTAAAAGACGTCATCAAAAAGTGTCTTTGAAATGAAATGAGTACCTGAATAAACTTAAAGTTAGAAGTTTTAAAGGCGTTCCTTCGAGCCTGTACACTTTCTTGAAGCTTGAGATCTGTCAAGTTTTCTATGGTATAATGAGGAATATCATGTAGAATAATGACGCATTCTTAAAAGAAAGGTTAAAACAGATCCAGCGTAAAGTCTCATACAAGACACACACAGAATTACGAATATTCTTAAGCTGTATAAACCCATATAGTCAATCTTTTTGTGTCTCATATTATTGATATACTTTGATATACATTTACTGTGATCCCAAATTTATTTTTTCAAGTCTATTTTTTCAGTGTAATACTTTGAGAAAGAAGCAGCATTTAAAAATATGACCACTCTACCTAGATGCTAATTCATTTCTACAAAAAAAGAGAAAGGCATTATAAGAAGACAAGTCCATATATGAAAAGTAAATATATCATCATGGTTATACATATCAAATATACGATGTATGAGGAAACTACATTCTCTATGCAAAAAAGACATTCTACTCTATAATTTCAAACTGAGTGCATTTTTATCTTTCATTTTGGATAGCTTTTATCATATTCACCCTTTTCTACTCTGCTCAGAAATAATGAACGACTTCAAAAGGTTATATTTTTAGTTAAAAAGACTTTCAAGTGAATTTTAATTTATTTTTTTTTAAAGAGAGAAATAAAAAACTGGAGAAAAGGGAAAAATGTATGGCAAAGTTACAACTCAATATCTCCTCCTGCCTCCAGTGAATGCTTTTTTTCTAACATGGTGTAAATGGCACAAAGGTATACAAGATCATTTGTAGTATCTGTGAAAAATGTATAGAAATATAGTTAGTATCACATAATAGAAAAAGAACCAGTAGCAGCTAGATTTTTCATCTAGCCCAAAAAAGCAAAATAACACCTGTCTCAGCAGCGCAGGTAGTGTGTGCCAAACACTAAGAAGCAGTCTTCCCCATAAGCAATTTTCAGACAGTTGAATCCACAATGCTAGAGACAGTTTATAGTTGCTTTTAGTTTTGTTTCCATTATTTAAACAGACCATTTTTACACTGCCTTGGTCTCTCTTATAAATTATTTCTACAAACACTTAAACGTGAGTAACTTTATGTGAGTAATTCTCTTAGTAAAGCTCTGTACATACATACATAATTATTTGCAAGATCAGGCCACTGAACTGTGTGTAGAACATGGCAAACATTATCCTCTGCTCACAGACAGAAACCGAGCATACCACAGAGAGCTAAAATAGCTTGTCATTGGTAAAGAATAATGCCTCAAATCCATATACAATATAATGAAAATCCTCTTAATATTACTAAGCACAGTATGTCTGCTTACATACTTCCATATATATTTGAAGTGCTATGTATACAAAGCCCCTGAATGCCTTCTAGCTCCTAAGTAGCATAATCCTGATCATAAGATTGATTGTTTGCAGAACACTAGTGTTGGAAGTCAGCATGGCTTACGGTGAATCATTCATGGCCAATTCGAGATCTGAAATGACAGTGGTTAAAAATTAAGCAGTTAATAATCAACAACTGCCTGAAATACTATTTTGATGTGAACATTTGTATTCTATTCACTCATTTTAAAACACCTGGCAGTAAGAAAAGAATACTTTTTCAAATAGTTGAATTTTTGCCAGAAACAAGGCTTGCCTTGTTTCTCAAATGTTTTGCTGATTTATGGATTCTTTTAATACAAGGATTTTTCTTCTGTGGGCATATCATAATAGAAAATGGAAAGGTGACTAAAGCTCTGCAGAAGCCTTGAAAGACGTCTGTCTGAAAGTAAGCTATTGTATAAAACAAATCGAGTAGAATTTCCATACCGGTTGAATCGCAGGCAAACAACCAGAAGGAAGACAGAACAGAGATAAATTTGAATAAGGGACACAAAGTCAACAAAGGAAATTCTGCTCCTCGACCAAGACACAAAGAAAACATTACAATAAAGATGACACTGTAAGTCATAACAAGTAGACCCAAACTGCATATAACTCCACTGATTTTCATATCACATCTCCCATTGGGTTACAGAAAAAAACATGCTTGGGGTCAGGAGGATGTAATCAGGATACGATGTGGTCCACTGAGTTCAAGAAGAAAAATATTGCAGACCTGTTGCTGTAAATTGTAACTGGCAATAAAAGCAGCAGACCTGTCCAGACTAGAGAAGAAATTTCCTATAGAAGTCTACTAAAATGTCTGGAAAACAGAGAACCACATTTTTTCAAAGTAAAAGAAATACAATGAGATACGGGCAATATGTCCTGCAAAAATCTTCAGGAATGTGTTTTGAAAGACAAACTATTGCACTTTTTGGCAATTAATTAATTAATAAGCAACAAATAACAATAAATGATCACGGAATATGTGATATTGAAGTTGTTTGTGAATTGCAGCTCTCTGGTGGCATTGTAGTACCAAAATATTTCCCATAATAGCAACTGGCTACATCATTTAGTGGTGTTTCTAGACTGTGGCTCTCTAGATAAATAGCATTTGGGTTAAAATTCCCCTACTGTAGTGATGACCTGCACAAGCCTACACAAGCCCTATACTTTGAGCACTTCATTAGTGCATTGGCTTCAAGCGGAGCCACCCTGTCCTGAACTTCACCCCTGAAGTACTGAATTAAAGCAAGAGATTCTTTGCAGTGATTCCTTAAAATAAAAGTATTAATCCATTAGCCTTGGACATAAACTAATGTCATCACCTGCCAGATAAATCTATACAACGTTTAATCACTGTTATAATTAGTGATGTTTTCTTTTGTCTACTGTGCAATTCAATTAGCACACACTGCAAAGGAAATACTGCAGTTTCACTTGCAAGACGTCATTTTTATACTTGATTAAGCTTTTGTGTCATGTGGAAAAATATATCCTTTATTTTATACTTCCTATGTTAAGGATAGTTTTTCAGTGGAGAAGGTTGTTTGCTTTATTTAAATAAATCCTTGATCAAAGGTGTTTATCTTGTGTTTTCAGAAAAGAAGCATTGCGGACTAAAGCAATGAATATATAAAAAGAGAGGCAAATTCAAGAAATAAACTCTGCAACAGCAGCGTACTGATAGGCAGGCAGTTTAAGATACTGAGAAATGTTTTGACTCTGCATCTAAAGACAGATATTTACATTCAAGATAAATGTATGCCTGATTCATCCAGGGATATATTTCCCCCAGTAAAAAGGGGTTAAACCTTTTTGAGAGTTACACCTTCAGTTTGCAGATTTTAGGATATGATTCAACTCTATCTACAATGAGTAAATCCATTCCCTTCTCCTGAGATAACAAAAATTTTCTGCTACACAATGTGAAGCAGAATTACTGGAACTGTTTGCGATAGCATAGAGGTCTATCTTACTGTCTATTTGGCTCACGACCTTCTAACTATGGCTGAAGTAAAAAATGCCAGAAAAGGTAGTGGGTTTAAGTCAACAAATGTAGCTATTCCAAAATATCACTCATTGCAAAAAATGCACTGAGAGATATTAGAAGCTAAAAAATAAATAAATAAATAAATCAGGCTCTTCTGCTTTCGATCAAGGGTTCAGTAGAAGTGACATTCATTAAAGTTTGTAATTCTCAACAGTTCTGAAGAGATATAGTACAGAAGCTATTAGAGTACATACTTAAATATTGTATTATAATATATTGTGTTACATTTGTTGTATGTGCATATACATATATGTTTGCATATTCAGTTCCATTTCAGTTTCATAACTGAATAATGCTACTGCAGTATTACAGATCTAAATGATTTTTCTGCTACAGTCATGACAGTTGCCATAAACGTGAATTTTTTATAGTGGTGTTTTATCTAAACACATGTGCATTAATCTAGCCGCTTTATTTAAGTTACTCCTGGGGTAAATATACAACATTAAAGACTACTCAAAATGGAAGAGGGTTATCTATTCTTGTTAGGAAAAAGCTAGTCTGCTGCAGGTAATTTTTCTAACATTGATATAGGCTAGAGGCATTCTGCTGGTTTAGAAGTAGAAAGCATATCTCACTGTTTAACCAATGACCCAGCCAACCCTGTTAGATATCCTGTAAAACTTTCAAAACCTTCCGTTGGAATTTCTGGTTATCATCTGTCCTGAAGCCAAAAGCATCTGTGATTTAGGAAGAACTTGTGGCTTTTACTGAATTTAAAATAAAGTTAAAAACTAGAATTTGGTGAGAGAAACAGTCACTGTTCCAGCTGTTGGAAGGTAATTGGATTAGAATAATGAGCACATATTTCTGTTTGGTAATAACTGTACTTCTCTGAAAAGACTATTGTGCAAAGGTAATGGTACTGGAGAGTTTCAAAGATGTGCTTTTATTTCCACAGCTACTGTGCTTTACAAAGTGCAGTGCTGATGATATCAGTTTAATTTATTACAAGGGGATGAAGGTATTAATATTTTATAAAATATTATATACATTCCAACATCTGATCTATGATAGAGTGATACAGTGGGAACTTTTAATGGAAAGGTGAAAAGAATGGGTATACAAATGTTCATTGGAACTACACCATGTGGGTGACACTGGCCTAAAGAAGCCGTGGTCTTTGACTCAGGGACCCTACAGAGCTGTGCTTGTGAGTCTGGCGTAGGAGCAGCAATACCCTCAGATGAGTGGCAGTAGACTCTGTACTTGCAGACCCAATAGTTACAATCTCACAGGCATGACCAGGGCTGTAAAGGCTTCTCTTCTACTATCCTCTACCATAATGTCAAATAAGTAATGAAATGGTCTAAGTCAATCTAACCAACTGAAGCTTTGAAATCCTGGATAGGAAGATCTGTAGTCTAGATTTGGGATGCTTGGTTTTTGACCTGTGAGTGAAATGCAACATAAACCATGTTTACGGTCAGGCTCAGGCTGAGGTTGTCCATGCACTGCAGAGGCATTTACAGTTTATATTTATAGTAAGGGACCTGCAAACTCTTCTGAATTCCCAGATCCGGATGTTCACCGGAGTTGTTCCCAGTGCCCCGATGGCTTGAGACCCATGCAGACCCCCACCTCCGGTATACTACCCTTCACTGTCATAATAAGAACTTCAAGTTCTAATTTCCACAGGACACAAAAAATAAGTGAATGGAGAAATGGCAGTTGTGGCAAGATCTAATCAGGTGCATGATGTGCAGACTAAGTATCCCATTGCCATGTACCCCAATGCACTCTAGTAGCTAGGCTGAGATTAACTGTAGCATCCTCACATTGCAGTCTAGGTTGACATTAATTTTAGGTTTTAGTGTCCTTGCATTGTAGTAAACTCTGTTGATTAAACCTCTGTTGAGGCTATCAGCAAGCTGTCACTTCTAAAACAGTTACCAGTCTCTTTGGTATTGTCCAAAACTAACAGCTTAGAAGCCTCAGGAGCAGAGAACAATTGAGCATCGCTGAAACTCACCTTTGGATATTCTCCTGAGCTGTGTGAAATTCGGATTGCCGCAATCCATATGTACAAATCCAGGGACTATATTTTGTCTGTGATATAAGGAGGAGAATATTTAAACTATAGCAAAAAGAGGAGATACTGTTCACCTAGGTATAGCTTTAACTGTCCTTGTAGTGGCTTATTTCCTGTTAGATAAGGTTGCTTTCTTTGTTGCTGTTAGATAAAAATGTAGAAAAAAGTAAAAAAAAAAGACACTGTTTTTGAACTTCTCACCAATCTGCTACTAATGTTGTAGTTTCAAAGTTTATAACAGAATTGTAGAATCCAAGTCAAAGTCATCGAGCATATCTTGTAATATCAAAAAATTATATTGGAACAGGAAGAGAGAGAAGTTAATAATTTTACTTTGCTTTTACTTTCAGTGCACATTATTCCTTGCTTGAGTACACGGTTAACAGCACTTTCTGAGTACCTTTGCAAATCCCAGTGATTTTGTGAATTTTAGCACACATGATTTTCCACTGGGTATTTTTAATATTTTTTACTATTTACCTTTTTTTTTTCATGATTAGAAAAGTGCATTTCACCCCCTCAATTTCAAGCTATGAATTTCAAGTGACCAGTCACGTAACATAGATAGTATATGGTAATTATAGTTAGTAATCCAGAGAAATACAGGTATCTTGATTGCACAGTGACATGATAGATTAGAAATTAGTAGCTGTTTAGGTAAATATAATGACTTGGATTCTCCTATTACTTTAGGCATGCTACAATGTCGGTATCTAAATCTATTTCCTTTTATAGCCAATGAGAGAGAAATGGTTGTTTAGGGTGCAATACAACAGACCTGTTTTAGACATCTACCTCAAGATAGTGCTTTGAACCGTTCCTTAGAGGCGCTCGTTTCTCTTGGGTGATTCACTGTATCTTGCACATTTCTGCATGTAATCAGCTGGATTTCACTCCCAGGTATTCCCAATGCAGTGTCTCCAAAGCAAAGCAGCCATAAACTGTAAAGTGGACATCCCCAGAATAATCACCCTTTTCCCAAGTAGGATGCAATTTCTCCATATTTTCTTAGCATCAGGGCAACAGCTAGGCGAAACAGATATGAGTAGTCTATGACTAGACTAACAGTATTTTGTTCACCAGGGATCGTAGGACTTTATAACAACTTGTTTTGGTTTTTAGACACCACAAACTTAGTCGCTCTCTCTATATATTTTTACATGATACAACTGGTAATTGTCACACGAGAACCCCAAGCATTACAGTCCACAGGACTGGACTACTCCTCATACATTTCTATTTCTGCCTCCAGAGACCTTGAAACTGCTTTAACATGACAGGGAGGGGATCTCGTTAAACTCTATATAAAAGCCTGAAGGGAAGGAGGAGACATGTGAGTGTCTCTCTTTCAGGCTCAAAGAAACACTTCTGAACATAGAGAATTCCCAATTTATAAATGTCTATTAGACAATCCTACCAAATTGGGCAGTTGTGACACCATTTTTATTACCACAGGGGAGAATCTTGTTTCATTCTTTGAAAGAGGAGCTGCAAGTAAGCATCTTACCTTCTAGGCAGGGTACTGTGTCAGGGATCATATGTGGCTGGAGGCATCTTCTGATGATCTTTCAGTCAGCCGGCAGACTTCAGAGATGGTCAGACTGTTAGATACACACCTGTCATCAGTGATTCCCATGCTTATATCAAGGTAGCTCCTCAGGCGGCCCAGAGGTTTCCTTGATTCAATTCTGAGTTGCTTAGCTCTCTCCGGGTCCTATGTGGGAAGACATAAATGCAACTCTGAGCTCTGAATCCCCCTGTGTGCCCAGGAAGAGAAGTTAAAGTGGGAATTTATCAAATACTTATTTTTGATCTAGTTCATTCTTTCTCTTTCTGTGGCTCAATAAACTCTAAATTGTTCCCTGCAACAGCCTCAACAGAAGATAATCATTGGCAATGCTGGCTGAGTCATGTAAACGTTTATTCCCATCATGTGAGTATATCTGGATGATTAGGCAATCCATACAGAAGCTACCTCTATTCCTGGGTAGTCATGTCTTCTTAAAATTGGATAATGCAGTGGATGTCCTTGACAGAAGACCTCAAATGTTTGAATTATGAAGTATGTAAATAAAAAAATCTATTCAGCATGTTGGGTTGTTTTTTTGGCTTTTTAGTTTGTTTTTTCTTTCTCATAGGAAGTACTGTTTTAAGTTCCTGAATGCCAAAAAAAAAAGTAAAAAGGCTGCCTGAAGTCTGGAATTCCACATCTCACTTTCCTATAGATGAAAGAACTAAATAGACTTATTCTCTACCTATTAAGGAATAATTTATGCTGCTTTCCAGTCTTTTATGGGGAGTGCAGTAGGATGGGGCTGTCATAAATATTAAACCTAGATTCAGTATTTGAAACAGGAAATCAGAACCCAAACTGAAAAAATCTGTACTACAAAGTCAGTCTTAAGAAATAGGATGGGATTCTAAGGATGACAATGATCCCTTACCAAGATGAGGTAAGGGGAATAATACTGATGGACAAAAGAAACAAATGATGACATTTACTAAGGGAAATTCTGTAGAGAAATATTTTGAAAAAAAAAAAAAAAAAAAAGAAGAATCAGAATAAAATAACGGTTTGGGGGGGTTGGTTTTGTTTGTTTATTTATGTATATGAGAAAACAGAACAATAGATGCCTGTGGAACTGGAGCAAAAGCACGTAGTGGTCCATGGTGTTAAAAGGTCAGTTGAAGTCTAGAAGCAAAGGAGAAATGAAGAAGAATGTTGTTAGCTAGATGAGGAAAAGCAGTTTCTGTACTATCACTAGAACTGTGCTGAAATTAAAATCAGTTGAGACATTGTTGTGAACAATGATTAGAGAGACATGAACAGCTATTGGTTGCTGATTGGAGAGGTGGCAAATGAGGCAGGAGTGATGAAAGGAAATGCTTTGATTGGTAACTGGAGAAATTAGATGCTCTTTTATTTTTCAGGCCTCTGATGAGAAAATAAAGGTCAGATATTAGGTTGCACAGTTTCTCCTGAAGACCTTGTAAGAAGGGAGCTGGAGTATGGGATTTTACAATTGCCAAATAGAGTGTCCAATCAGCGAGTTTGCTGATGACAAAAAACTGGGAGGAGTGGCTGACATACCAGAAGGCTGTGCCGCCATACAGTGTGACCTGGACAGGCTGGAGAGTTGGGCAAAGAGAAACCTTATGAAATTCAACAAGGGCAAGTGTAGAATACCGCACCTGGGGAGGAATAACCCCATGCATCAGTACAGGTTGGGGGATGACCTCCTGGACAACAGCTCTGTGGAAAGGGACCTGGGAGTCCTGGTGGACAACAGGATGACCGTGAGTCAGCAGCAATGTGCCCTGGTGGTCAAGAAGGCAAATGGCATCCTGGGGTGCATCAAGAAGAGTGTGGCCAGTAGGTCGAGGGAGGTCATCCTTCCCCTCTACTCTGCCCTGGTGAGGCCGCATCTGGAGTATTGATTCCAGCTCTGGGCTTCCCAGTCCAAGAAAGACAGGGATCTGCTGGAGAGTGTCCGGCAAAGGGCTAAGAAGATGATTAGGGGATAGGAGCATCTCTCATATGAGGAAAGACTGAGGGACTTGTGTCTCTTTAGCCTAGGGAAAAGAAGATTGAGGGGGGATCTTATTAATGTTTATAAATACTTAAAGGGAGGATGCCAGGGGGATGGGAACAGTCTTTTTTCAGTGGTGCCCAGTGATAGGACAAGAGGTAACGGGCACAAACTGGACCATAGGAAGTTCCATCTTAACATGAGGAGGAACTTCTTTACTTTGAAGGTGACAGAGCACTGGAACAGGCTGCCCAGGGAGGTTGTGGAGTCTCCCACGCTGGAGACATTCAAAACCCGTCTGGACACTGTCCTGTGCAACCTGCTGTAGGTGACCCTTCTCTGGCAGGGGTGTTGGACTAGATGATCTCCAGAGGTCCCTTCCAACCCTGACCATTCTGTGATTCTGTGAAATGTTATGAACTATTTTCAGTGCACTAAGTAAAAGTAGGATAGGTGGGCCAAATGACAGCAGTTAGAAGCCGATCAGTAGGTAAAAGATCTGAAAGGCTGCAGAAGTAAATAAAGAAAGAAATAATATATAGATAAAATGGAGAAAGTACTACTCTTAAGGAAACTGCTACAAGGAGAGATGACATTATTGCTACTTCAGACAGAAGTATGTTATATTAAAAGAACAAAACTGCTTTTTTACCTCAAAAGAAACTCCGGAAAGCAAAGGGTAGCCATTTGAGTTGAGATAACAGTTAATATTATGGGATATTTAACAAGGACTATTAGTGGCCTCAAAATGTAAAGACATAAGTAAGAGTTAGATTCTGTATTCCAGGGGAATGTTTGGTAGAGCATCACAGATATAACCATACTTTATAGGGAGCAAAGATAATGTCAGTAACAACTTTCATGTATTTTCTCTAATATCAATGTCAGATCTCCATTTTTGAACATTACTTACTCATGTGGTTAATCTGTGGTTGTTCATCAGTAATACATATTTGCTAAACTAAAGAAAATAATAAATTAATTGTCCGTTTCAGTATCTGTAGCAAATTTCACCATGAGTACATAGAATCATAGAATGGTTTGGGTTGGGAGGGACCTTGAAAGATCAACTAGCCCCAACCCGTCCATGCCACGGGCAGGGACATTTTTCACTAGATCAGGTTGCTCAGAGCCCCGTCCAACCTGACCTTGAACACTTCCAATGACTGGGCATCCATAGCATCTCTGGGCAACCTGTTCCAGTGTCTCACCACCCTCATTGTAAAAAATGTCTTCCTTATGTCCAGTCTAAATCTACTCTTTTTCAATTTAAAACCATTGCCCCTTGTCCTGTCACCACAGGCCCCAGTAAAAAGTCTTTCTCCATCTTTCTTATAAGCCCTCTTTATATACTGAAAAGCCGCAATAAGATCTCCCTAGAACCTTCTCTTCTCAAGGCTGAACAACCCCAACTCTCTCAGCCTGTCTTCCCAGGAGAGGTGCTCCAGCCCTCTGACCATTTTTGTGGCCTTTCCCTGGACTGCTCTAACAGGACCATTTCTTTCTTGTGCTAGGGAACCCAGAGCTGGACTCAACACTCCAGGTGTGGTCTCACAAGGACAGAGTAGAGGGGCAGAATCACCTCCCTTCACCTGCTGGCTTCTTTTGATGCAGCGCAGGATACAGTTCGCTTTCTTTGCTGCAAGTGCACATTGCCAGCTCACGACCAATTTTTCATCCACCAGTATCCCCAAGTCCTTCTCTGCAGGGCTGTTCTCAATCCATTTATCCCCCAGTCTGTACTGATACTGGTGATTGCCCTCACCCGGGTGCAGGATCTTGTACTTGTCCTTGTTGAACTTCATGAGGTTCATATAGGTCCACTCCTCAAGCCTGTCACGGTCCCTCTGGATGGCAGAACTCACATTTATAGGTATTCTTTTTTATAACCTTTTTTATAGGTATTCTATCAAGAAAAAAGAAAAAGAATGTGCTCAAAATGTCTTTGAGAGGTTGTCGTGGTTTGGCCTCAGCCAGCAACCAAGAACCACGTAGCCGCTCAATCCACTCCCACAGCCGTGGGGAAAAAAAAAAAAAATCAACAGGGCAAAACTCATGGGTTAAAATAGTGCAATTTAACAGAACAGCAAAAGGGAAGATGAAAACAAAACAGTAACACTGATAAAGGGATATGAAGACGCGATTACAATACCACCACAAAGTGCACCGACCAGACCCACACTGCCACAGCCCACCACCAAGTGGCAACTGCTGTCCTCCCTGGGCTAGCTCTTCTTATAGCCTGGGCATGGGTCACGTGGGATGGAATACCTGCCCCCTGCCGGCTCCTTGGGAAAATTAACCCCATCCCTGCCGGAACCAAGACAGAGGTCAAGTAAAATACTTAATGTCCTTACAGTAAAAAAAATAAACCTACCTGTAGGTTCTTCACTGCTAAATCTGCGTCCTCATTTGCACTTAAAAATAGAATGTATACTTTACTACTATCAGTGGCTACACCAAAAAAAAAAAAAAATCAAGTCATTTAATCCAATAACTTCTGCCAAATATTTAATAGGATGGCAAGAATTCTTCATAATTAGAACAGATGAAAAACAAAGAAAAACATTTCAAATGGACTTTTTGGCAGAACCAGAGATTTAGGGTAGTAAATGTTGGAAGACAAAGGGAAATGAAACAGAAAGCACCTGGTGCTTTGTACATTGCAGGTAGATGAATCTCATTGTCATCTCAACCCAAAATACAAAGTAAGTTTCAACTACCTAAAACACAGTGGCACCTTGTGTTTCTTTTTTGTTTATTGCCTCACCTTACTGATTAATGGTGCACCACACTCAAGCTTCCTTAAAATGCTGGCGGATTCATTCCGTGAACTCTCCAGAATGCATTTTGGGAACTGTAGTCCAGACAGGCAGTGCATGCCATGGAGTAATTGAAAGCCTATTGGAATAAAGTACCATTCCTGTGACCTTAGACACAAACAAAATAATATGAATACAACCTGAGATTAAATCTTTAATTTTGTTTTTTTCAGAAAATAAAAAAAATAAAAAAACAGCAAACCACAATCTTTTCTGCAAAATTTTTGTTCCTTTTTTTTCTAATTTTAGCAAAAATCCATGATCTATATATGACTTACAGATGACATGAAATTTACGATATTTTTGTGAAAATTTCTGCGGTAATAAGACAGTGATGGAACATCAGGTTAGGCATACGCACTCCATTTAGTCCAATCTCCTAACTAACAACACAAACGGTCAACTAACGTAATAAAGTTTTCATACTCCACCTAGACAGCCTTTTTGGCCAAAACATGAAATTATCTCCTAATTTTACAATTTATCTACTATTTTCATTTGGCATATTGAGGTTATTTTAAGTTTCATAAAAGGAAAGACATTGCAGGCCTTAGTAACTCTACTGCTTTGCAAATGTACAAAAGGGTACAACATGCCACAATATAAGCTGCTTTCAGTATTTTTTACCCATACAAACTGACATGCTGACTTATCTGGATGCTCCCCAATCATGAAATAATAATTCTAAGTAGACTTGCATAAGAATGGAAAAGAGCCAATGTAGATAATTTTTATTCCCAGTTGCACCATTTTTCTTAATTGTTGTAATGTCCCCTCCAGATTGCGGTCACACATCCTAGGGAATTATTACAGCATGATAACAGGTTACGTCAGCTAATTTCTACCTTAAGTCATAACTCATCGTGTTGTGGGTTTTATTAGGATAACCCTACAGAACTCCAGTGAAATTGAGGCTGGTGAAATAGAAGGATCTTTATCTTTCTTCTTTTGTACAATAGAATCCAGAGGTAACCAGTGGGATTTATTCACATGGTGTGCGAGGCAATCTGTAGAGAGAGAGTCGTCTGTCATCTTTGATAGGTTATGTGCACCAAACTGAATATCAAACATCCTGTTGACATCGTCGATCTGTGAAAAAGGTATCTCTTCTCCTCTGTTTGGAGCCTTAATTTCTTCTGGATAATAGAAGAGAAGCACTCTTAACATCCTTCCCTACAAATTCTGTCTTTGAGTTTATAAATCTACATAGACTAAGCCGAGCGGATTTTGCTACATCAGGAAAAAGGCGAATTCTTTGGCCTTGAAACATTACTTGGGATTTTTGCTTGGGCTTTTTTATGTGTTTTTTTGTCTTTCTTTCTTTCTTGTTTGCCCGCAGAGAGAATAGTGTCACTTTGTGAAGACACTACAAAAGAAATAATTTCAGGAGGCATCTTGTCATTTACAAGTAGAAGGAGTCACAACTATTTTAGCTGCAGGTCAGAGTGTCTTTTTTGAAACCCCTAACACATTAAATACAGAAGTACCTCTCCACAAATTACCTACTAGAATACTTTATGCATCTCTTCAACATCAGCAGCAGGTAATCTGAAAACTTTCCTGCTTTTAAAATATTTTCCCAGTTATTCAGTTTAAAAGGAAAGTGGCATATATGCCAACACTTATTTTTACATTAGTGTAATTTTCCTTGAAGGCAATGAAAGTTACGACCACCTACACCAAAGCTGAATTTGACCCATAGTCCTTAGTAGTATTGTTTCTTAAAGTAGTCTCATCAGCAACCAGAGATAATCAAGTCTTTATTCTTAGATTTCTACATTTGTTTTTTTTTAAAGCAACAGATGCAGTATAATTGAAATTTACTTATTTAAGCAAATGTATTCACTTTTTTCTGTTTTTCAACATAAGCTTTCATACATGGTTTCAGCCAAACTTTGTCAAAATTAAGCATCTTTTTCATCCGTAGAAGAGGTCTTAAACTGGGCAGAAAGGTGAATACTTTATTTAGCAATGAAATCACTTCCTGACAGTTCTTGTTAACCCTAGTCTATAGGCAAGGCTTGTACAGGGCTGTTGAGCAATCAAGGATTTCCTGGGCGAGCCAATCTTTCTGTGGAGCTTTACAACTGATCCATTTCTCCCAAATATGGATGAACACTGTCTCTCCTTTGACAACGTTTTTTTGTTATCTCTTCCTACTACTATTTATGTGACGCTCAAGAGGCACAAAGCCAGAAGTTTTACAAGCTTCTACTTCTTGATGCTGCATGGGATCTGTACTCTATTATCACTACAGTGCCTGGAATCATGGCATTTGTGAGCCACCCTGCTTTAAAAAGGGAAAACATATGCGCTTGCTTTGTAAAATTCTCTCTACCCAGTTTGAAAAGTGGGAAAGACAACAATCCTTAGCGTTCTTCGAGGGAACAAGTGAACAGCCCCCTGCTCCAGCTCCAGCAGTACTAATCATGACAGAGATGTTGGCAGTGTTGTTCTGGTTTTTATTATACCCCAACTTTACTGTCTTAATTCCCTCTAGCGTAAATGTCCAGAAAAGCCTTTTTGACACTTGCACCCCTCACAAAGCAGCACTTTTCTCCACTGGGGTAAGAATTCACAAACGCATTTCAGGTGTCTTGTGCTCTTGCAGTACCTGTCACTGTCAGTAGAACAAATAGAAACAAGGAAGACTTATAAAAACAAGATGAAGACTTAGAGTAGATGGATAATAAAGGTGAGATAAAGGCAGAACTTTTCACTTTTACAACAGTATCAAAGTGTATTTTTGTCTGTTCTCAGAATGATTAAAACACAACTAAGAGAACAGTGAGTCTGTATCTCTCCCAGATTTCAGTGTTAGAGCAGGAGAGGAGTCACATAATATACTCATAAAGGAGTTTACAGACTGTTCCAGTCTCTGATGTCTGTTCCCTGCACTGTAAGTGACCATTCTCCCCAGTCAAGCTAGGAGTTGGGCCAGATCATAGAAATTACCTTAGGGGGAAAAAAAAAAAACAAACCCAAAAAAACCCTTCAAAAAGAACAAGCAGGGAAGACTGGAGGAAGGGCTACGGTAGAATTTCTGTAAGTGTTGCTACTGAAGAACATAAAGTTACAACTTAAAACAAAACAGGAGAGGATTGTCTTCTAATCAAGTCCACAAAGAAAAGGTGTATATTTGTACATATGCAAGCACAACATGAGTAACGCTAGGTTGAAGCAACTCTATTGATCTCCAGCTGTTGTCTACTATCATTGGGAATGTGGTGGGATAGAGAATCTTTACTTACACAGAAAAAAAATCCCAGTTGTTAAAGTGAGATGGCAAAATCCTTCCCTAGAAAATACTGATGTGATATAAAAATACAGAAAGTACAAACATGATTTCCCAGCTTTCCTAGGATTTTATAAGATATAGGTTCTATTTATTATGTATTACTCTTAGCTAGAGCTGGCAGCATTTGGGCATTTTGCTTGTCAGACCTTTGCCTCACTGTTAAAACAGAAGATCAAATCACGAAACCTTTCATCAGTTTTGACTCCTTTCTTATGCAGGCACGTATCCACTGATGTTAGGGATTTTGTCTTAAGCGGGGAATGAAAGTAAACATGTAATAAGTTGGCTTAAGCTTAAGTGAAAGGACTTTTTTTCTATTTCCCTTAAGGTTTTATCTATTTTCTTTTCCTCCTTCCTTACAGCTGATACTGTTGAAACCTAGGGTAGGATTTATTTTGTGGGATGCTTAAGACCCCTACACTCCTTAGGCAGACAATTAAAAATGTAATGGAATTTCTCCAAGACTGTTGAGTTTTTTCCATGTTATGCACCTCACTGACATATTACTGGAGATCAGCCTTTTTTCTGCTTTGGTACACAAATAATTGCATTATCACTTCGTTATCAGGCAAAGGAGCAGCTAACAGTTTAAAGTTTGGGGTCAAGTGAAATCTATCTGTGGCTTTATGGGTAATTAGGTTAGGTTACAAGAGTCAAGTGAATATTCATTAGTTGCAGGATGAATACTCAGCATGTAGCAGAAATTTGCATTTCTACATACTTCTAAACCTAATTCATGACTAGTATTGACATAGTAATCACATTACAGGCACTATTTTCTTCCAGACAAAGGAATAATTGATTTGTAATAATCCTTAAAGTATACCATCAAAACTTTCTAAAGGAGTGACTCCTTTAGAAGTCTGATAGAATTAACCCTACTTTCTGCCTCTGTTATTGCTGACCTTTCTCCACAGAAAGGACTAAACATAAAATAGGGGAAGCTATAATAATTGACATAATTTTATTAAGTAACGTCATTCTTAATTTGAATATTGTGTTCAGTTTTGGGCCTCTCACTACAAGAAAGACATTGGGGTGCTGGAGCATGTCCAAAGAAGGGCAACAAAACTGGTGAGGGGTCTGGAGAACAAGTCTTATGAAGAATGGCTGAGGAAATGGGGTTGTTTAGTCTGGAGAAAAGGAGGCTGAGGGGAGACCTTATCACCCTCTACAGAGACCAGAAAGGAGGTTATAGCGAGGTGGGTGTTGGTCTCTTTTCCCAAGTAGCAGGCAATATAACAAGAGGAAATTACCTCAATTTATGCCAGGGGAGGTTTATATTGGATACTGGGAAAAAAAATCTTCACTGAAAGGGTTTTTAAGCATTGGAAGAGGCTGCCCAGGGAAGTGGTTGAGTAATCATCCCTGGAGGTGTTTAAAAGAGGCATAATTGTGGCACTTAGGGACATGGTTTAGTGGTGGACTTGGCAGTGTTAGGTTAACGGTTGGTCTTTATGATCTTTAAGGTCCTTTCCAACCTAAATGATTCTATGATTTTATTATCACCTTTTGTACAGTGCTTGACTGACATATTATTGTGTGTGACATTTATATCTCAACAACTTTTAAAAGTCTGAAAAGGATTGCCCAAAACATTACATAATATATAAATGAATATATTAATTCAATCAAAAATTTCATTGCATTTGCTTAGCATCAGACATCCTCATCTCTTTCAACCACTATCATTTTTAATAAATGCTTACCCAGATTCTATTAGTACAACCTCTGTGCTAATTAGCAAAATTTCACTCCTATACATACATTATTATTGAAAGAATTAGGCAAGGAACCACCAAACACTATACAGACAGCTGCATAAAACTAACTGGAGATGATTGCATAGATAAGGAAAGTCTTCCTTTTTCAGGAGTTAAAAATAGATTCATCGGTACCAGTAGTAGTTGCTGGCTTCAACAGTCTTTCTTCTTTCAGTTCCAGTCATGTCTATGGGCTCTCTAATCCTTCACAGGTCCCAAGCCAAGGTAGTAAGAAAAGTCTTTTTAGTGACGAATAGACAAGTAGAGTCTCTGTCGTGGTTTGGCCTCAGCCAGCAACAAAGAACCACGCAGCCGCTCGCACAACTCCCACAGTCGTGGAAAAAGAAAATGACAGGGCCAAACTCGTGGATAAAGAGAGTGTAATTTAACAGAACAGCAAAAGGAAAAGACAAAAACGCGATTACAGTACCGCCGCGAAGCGCACCGACCGGACCCACACCGCCACAGCCCACCCCCGAGTGGCAACTCCTCTCCTCGCCGGGCTAGCTCCTCTTATAGCTCGGGCATGGGTCACCTGGTATGGAATACCTGCCCCCTGCCGGCTCCTGGGGAGATTAACCCCATCCCTGCCGGAACCAGGACAGTCTCCTATTCTTCTATTCTCTATTCTTCTTACCAACCCATAATATAGAATGAAAAAGTCAATAAAGCCAGACTGCACTGTTTGGGGGGAATAAAATAGAATAGGTGCTTTTGCTTCCCATTTTTTATATGAATTCCAATTTAAACATTCAGAAATATTCTAGTGCTAAGTACGCAGTAAACTATTTCTGAATTTAAATGAACATGTAATCAACATACACAGGCAATTTGAAAATTTTAACCCGCTGAAATCAATGAAGGTTGAGCCATTGAATTCCATGAAATCAGGATTTTGTCAATTACATTTGCTTACAATTTAACAGCAAAGGATTAATAAAATTCCATTGAATATGCAGGTCAAATTTCTTCAAAGATTTGATCAAAGTCTGTTTTTTAAACATCTATCACATCTCCCTTTAAGACACAGTTATTCTTACATAATATTTTCCTGTATATTTTTTGTTCCAGGCTCCTTTTATTTGTCTTTTCAGATTTGTATTACTGAAAGTATTAATGCCAACACAAATATTTTGGGGAAATGTTTTTTATCTAGATGAAGATAATGGCCAGAAATGTTCACCTAGCCACTGCATCTCCATAGAAGATCCAGATGTCAAGAGTTATTTGGGTTGGAAAGACAAAAGAGGGTTGAGAAGGCAAGTTATTTTTGAATTGTGCATATAAATTCCATTAAGTGAGCACCTTGCATGAGTAATAGTAAGTGAAGGAAAGTGAAGGACATTTTGGAATACAAAAAGTAAGTCCTTTCACTAAGGAAAATAGATATTTGAAAATACCTGATTCACACACTGTGGAGGAAAAAGTTAACTATATATCGCACTGGAAATGTTCATATTTGGGAATATTTATGTTTGTGATAACATGCCTGGTTATGGACGTGATCCTGTACCCATTTGGCCTGTGACCTGTGACTAGAAAGTTAGAAATAAAGTGCCTTGGCAACATACATAACTAATTTCAGCAACTTAGCCTCAACCAACTGCTCGCAAAATATGTTAGGAAGCCATTACATCTATTGTATATTTTTCTTTCTCACAATTGGAAAGAACCCTGATCCTTTCCCAAACTGACTCAATGTAAGTTTTCTAATGCACAGATAATGAGGAAATTAAGCTACCTTCTAAGTTCCTTCATCTCCTTATTTATCACTCTAAATCTTTTTCATTGTGTTGTAAGACAATTTATCACTCCAAAGTTTTCATCATACTCTGCTTCAGCTACTGAAAATCACGTCATCCATTGTACAACTTGCTGGTCAAATATACAGAGCAATTAGAAAATTTTAGATTTTAAACATCTATATCAGTTCACATAAACACCCATCACTTTCGTATCTAAGTACCCTGAAAGTAATTATTTATTCTCAGAATTTATCAACCTGATCTATAGAAGGAGTACTGACACCATTATACGGACATACTAATACAGAGAAAAAACTCACATAAAACTCACCCCAGGTCACAGAGACAACTTACTGCACAACAGTTTACTCCCCAGCCAACTTTCTTCGCATTAGGCAATCTCTTTTTTTTTTTTTTTTTCCAAAGAGTCGATCCTCATAAATGTGGCCAAAGCACAAGGGAACCTTTTTTTTTTTTTTTTTTTTTTCCCTATAAACTTTATTTTCTTTCTGTTCCCCAAACACTATAAACCCATGTTGGGATGAGAAGAGTAGTCATATTTTGGTATCTGAATAGAGCTTCCAAAGAGTCCTTATTAAGAGGATGGCGTCTTCTAAACCATCCACTTGCTATGCAGGAGCCCAACAACACCAGTGTAGAAACCCTGTTGGAGAGGAAGCTACTCAGCAGCTCCTCAGGCTTCCTACTGAAACTAATAACTCGAGACAGCATGTGCAGCTGTTGTGAGAGAACTACACAGCTTGGATACATAGTGAGGCATGAGAAATCTGGTATTCTCAAAGCAGCTGAAAGGCCTAGAGTGTGTTATTCCCCTTATGATCAATTAGAACATTTTTAGGGGAAAAAATAGAGATTTTAAACTCATTTAAAATTCTTTATTAAAAGCAATATTTGAACTTGCACCAACATTTCTTTATACCCTGTCTGATTTTGAATTTTTTTTCCTCAAATCTTACATCAATTTTCACACTGGTGAAATTCAATGGAGCTTCTTTTGGTTTACATTGGTGTAACGGTATCAGCATCAGGCCCATTGTCTTCATTGCAAGCGAGTCATAAATCGCCATTCTTCATGGTCATATAAAATGATACATAGATATTGGTAGAAAAAGAGGTCTCTTGGCACAATCATTACTTTTTCCATTTTCTGTAGACAAACAAACCCATAAAACAGAACTGACAGATGTTATAACCCAAGAAAATGAAAGAGAAAACCCCACAGTACAGAAGAACTAAAGAAATTCCAAATAAAACCATGCTGTGACAACCTCCTGGAATACACCTGTTTGTATTCCAAGATTTGGAAAACGTAAAAGTCATAGAAAATAGTTACTGCAATTACTGTTCTTGCTAGATCAGGGTGCTACCAGGTGTAACATAAAGATCCCAGAACATTTGCTTGGGTTGTACAGTAAAGTTTCCTTCTATTTGAAATACATTAGGTTTGTATAAATTAGCCCACGTTAATGTGTCTTATGTTGTGCTTTAAAAAAAAAACAAACAAAAAAAACCCCAAAAACACTGATTTTCTGATTTTTGCAATAGTTTACTACGTGTTTCAATTACACTCACCACACTCAACATCCAAAATAAAAATGTACACTTTTCCATACACTGTACCATAGTGTGTTGTGATTTAAAATTAATTTTAAAATAACTAAAAGTCTTAGGAACTGAAAGTTTTATACTTTGTTGAAACTACGACCTCAAATTCAGCCTCAGCCACAACTGACTGTAGCTGGAAACCTCTGAAGTATCAGTACTCAGGCTGAAGCCACCCTCAATCCAGAGGAAAAAAAATACAGCTCTTTGAAAATAAGCCTTTTCACAGACATATGCACAGGCTAGAGAGATTTACCAGATTCTCTGATTTGAGAGTGGTTTCAAATGTAAAGAATTCAAAGACCTCACTCAATAGATACTATGGCTCAAGCTGGAGTTGAAAGTGCTGGTTTCACCATTGCTGGAGGTTTTAGGAATATAGGAATTAATAATGGATTGCACTGAATAAAACACAAACAGCACACAAAAATCCTCACACTGACAAAGAGTTTTTCCTACTTTTCCCCTATCCTGAGGCACGAGTAGCTGGGGGAGACAAATGTAACTCATATACCCACCAATGAATTAGCGTCTCATAACTTAACAGCATCAAACCTCGTTAGTAAAGCTGAAAGCTGGCTTTCAGTAGTTTAAGCTGGATTCTGCTCCAAGCACTGCAGTTCTACATTTTTCTAACTCTGGACATCTTCACATTCCACCACTGAATATGATACTTTGAAAGGGAAATACAGATATGTAGATATGTACATACATTTCTACTTGTCCATGTTTGTGCACATCTGTCTTCTCCAGTCCTTCTGGCCACTAAGCTGTTTATTTGAGTAGTAACAGTAATAGGAAACCTATAATATAAAAATATAATTGCAAATACAGAACTAACCAAACAAGCTGTCTTGTCCTTGTGCAACTGCTCATTGAAGCATAAAACACACATAAAGTCTTCCCAAGTAAAATGAACGCAGAGCTATTGTAAAGTTCAATTAATGTTTTTTAAGTGGTTTAGGATGCTGAATAAATTGAAGATAAGCACAGGAGAAATGGTGCATATATGTTTATATGTGTTTAAAATCTGTCTCTATAGCTTTTGAACGCGATATGTTCTGGATGCTTTGCAGTACTTGAGCAACACAAAGGAGCCATAAACGTGACTTAACCAACCAGTTAAGATACATTAATGAGTACTTTGTATCCTTGTAGTGGATGCCTTGGGTCATCAGATTAATTCGAAGCAGTTGGAGTAAAGGAGAGAAGGCAACCTATAAAGTAGGTGAGATCCCTTAGAGCTTCATCCACAGCCAATTGACATTGGTAATAAGATTCCCATTTGTCTTAAACTGCTGATCATAATTAGTCTAATTTAATGGGTTGCATCAACCATTTCCCTTTGCACTTTAGTCTGTAGTGCTGACCTGAAAAACCGTTTGTTAGCCCTTTTTCTATTTAACAACCAGGAACTTCGGTGCAACTGTTCCATGCCACAAGTTCTCTTGAATGTGTTTATTTTTCCCTGAAATCATGAAAACAGGCAGCATTAGCTACAGTGATTTCTAAAGGTAAATACAAAACTATACTAGTGCTGTTGATGATATTTCTGTAATAAAATTGTGAATCGTATAGTTGGTTGCTTTCAATGACTGATGTTGCTCTGAGTAATTCTCTGTTACTGATGATATACCTTGACTGATTTGGGTTTTGTGGCAATGATGAATGCCTGATCTCTTCGCTCTAGCTTATGTTCTTTCTTATTCTCTCTGTGTCTCATGGCTGCAACAATGTCCTTTGCACAGGTCTGCCAAAAGCTTAGCGAAGCTGACACTGCTGTCCCCTCCTCTTCCTCTTACTAATCACTAGAATCCAGAAAGCTTCTTCAGAAGACCATAAACATAGTAAGAGATAAGCAGAAATGACGAGGCTCTTATTCTGGTCAAGTTTCCATAAACTTCAAAAATCCCGATGGTGGTTTTTGCTGCGGATTTTTAATGATAATACTCAGGCTCTAACACCTCATGTCTAACACGTTTTTCTTATACACCTCACCTTAATTCCCCTTGGCCTTTTCACTTTCTTCTTGCTGTTTTGATATCCCATATGTCTGCACTGAAAATGAAGCTGCCAAGCATGGTTTTCTATAGCATTTCTTAACATAGCTACACCATCACTTATCTTTCAAATTTCATTAAGAAGCTAAATCCAACCTTTGTAATGTTACCAATGTGAAATTTTTTTTATATACAAAATTAAAGATACAAGACAGCGTAGATGTGGATAAATGGTACAGAAAAGCCAGATTACTGGCTGGCAGTGTTAGCTTTTAAAAACAGTGGGGTTTTGGTTTAGTTCTGGGCAGTTGCTCAGCTGTCAATCAAAAAACTTGTTATACATGAATCTGATGTCAGATCAATATTTGACAAGATTTTTGACTGGCAGGACAAATTGTTAGACATGGATGTAGTGCCACATCTATGTATAACAAGACCCATGTAGAACAGCTGCCAGTGATATAATCCTGTCATTCATATATTATCATAACAGTTAGAGCAGCTCCCTGAGACCTCATGCGTTAAGTAACTACATCAGAGCCTGAATTCTATCTGTAACTCTCACCAAAACTCATTAAAATTACAGGTTTCAATTGAAGAAGTCAAGAATCCTGGAGTGTTTGTGCTTTTTGGTTCATCACTAAAAATGATGTTGTTTTTTTTCTCCCCTACAATCTCTGCAATATAGCAATATTTATGTTCTACTTTCCTCCTATTAAAGACATGGAAATGTATGTGATTTATGTTAGTGTGCTTAACCAGTGAAACAGTCTACGAATTTAACTGACAGCTGGTGGAATAGGAGGGATGGTAGCAAGAATTGAAAGGAGGAGGAAAGGAATGCATGTGTGTTACACACTTTTAAATCCCAAGTAAGATCACCGTGAAAGCATGCACAAAGCATGTTTAAAATGATTCAGCTGTATCAAAGCATTATGTTATGCCATATTTACTTGGAGTTCTAGCTTACTTTCTAGATTCACCTCTAAAGACACCAATTTAGTGAACAGATTTTTAAAAAGATGCCGGAGGTATAGCTTTGAAGCATTGACTGGTAGAAATGTCCACAGCTATATTGCATATTATGGTGGGTGCAAAGCAGTTCAGAATCTTGGTCTGCACAGAACTGCAAGTCTTTCGACTGAAAAGCAATGGGAGATGCTGGAGGAAGCACAGCATTTCAGAAAGTCATTCACTGTGAAGAGAGAAGCTGAACTATAAAGAGAGAAACAGGCATACCTAGATCTGTAAGACAGAAGTAGTGAAGGAGTCTGATGGAGTGATTCATTTGCCTAAATATAGGTTATTTCATATTACGCAAGATAGTCTAATTTACCTGAGGTATAAAAGTGGAGCTGAGACCCAGAACATGTGGGAATCCCATGCCTTTCTGATGCGACAGCTGGAGGTTCGGAGGAGTACCCCATGTATCTGGGATGGCTCTAGATTATTATAGTGAGTCAGGTGAATCACACCCTGACTCTGCTTTCATTTGCCTGTCTGAGATTTTTCCACGCTATCTATTACCATGGCAACTTATCGAGGACTGTCTCCTTTCTCTGAACACACACCATAAAGTGCCAATATCAAATCCAGACTCAGTCCAAGCTTCTGACATTTACATCATACTATTAATATCTAAAACCTCCAGTGACACTGCATTCAAGAAGAGTGCTTTCCCAGAATGTGTGCGTCCCACATGTACACAACCCTTTCCTATCCTTAATGTTTTATTAGGTACCGTATCCTTAAATCTGGTAACCCTAAATTAGGTATCCTTAAATCTGTCACTGAAGCAGGACTAGTTATTTCATGTTCCAGGTATTTCTGAAAATCCCACAAAGAACTGATTTTTTCTGCTGGTGAAGTGCAGTGACCTTCAGACTGAAAAAAAAAGGGAAATCTTTACCTGCTTACAACAATCCTACAAACTCAGATTTGGAAAAGAAATGAAGTATGCTTTATCCAAGCAGCATTGTGAAGCATCTTTAAGTGGATAAATATTACTTTCAGTGCTAGAAAGAAGACAGCTCATAAAAGGTAATAACTCTTCTCTTATAAAGGGTGTCATTGTGAAAGTCATGAATTTGAGCTTAAATCTATTCATACTCTGTCTTTGCACTAGGTTCAACACCAGATCTCACCTGTGCTTCATTGCATTTAGAAGACAACTGACTACACTGATCCCTGGCACCAAGAGTTTTGGTCAAAACTGCATTGGAATGTGGACTTCTTTTTGGTGAAGAGCATCAGGATATTCTCTGGAGGACCCCTGAATAACCACTGATCCAGTTAAACTTATAAAGTTGCTTACTGTACAAACAAGCATAGCTATGGAAAACCTACACCAAAACAAACTAGTTCTGAAGGAATGACTTGATCCATGGACATTTGAAGACTAAACATTATGACATGACTGAAGGAGCACTAGGCCATGAAAATGCTGAGATTCCATAAAGATAAAACACAAAGACATGTGGGCCCTTCCTTTATGGCTCTCAATGTCAAGCCCAGATGCATTTGTTCTCAGATTTCTCTGTCTTTAAAACAAAAATGGCAGGGAATTAACCTGGTAAACACAATTTTGCTTAAGAGAGATCTACATTTCTTTACAGTAGTAATGTACTCCCAATTCTGCTTTACTCATATTTCTGAATACTATACAGTTTAACACATTCATTTTATTACCCTACTAGACTGTGGAAGATACATTGACAAACCTGTTTTCAGTTACCATACCTTGCACTTCTTCTGTTTGCTGACAGTGTATTCTATTTTAGTAGTTGGTTATGAATTGCCTTAAGTCATCTGAGCTGCATGATCCAAAGATGTTCATATTTCTTTTCTTCCCTGATGGCAAAGAACTACTTTCCTTTCACGGTCTTTTTTTAAAAATTATAATTAGTCTAGAGCCTTGCCTCTACACTCATTCATCATTCTCTCCTATTAGTCTTATCACTCCGTAGGGCTTGAGAGAACTGGCTAGTAACATCACCAGTAACTCAAGTTTGAAATAAGGCTATCAAAACAGATAGGCTTACATGCCAACTCTTTGGACAAAGTGTAATTGTAAAGAATGGGGCAAAGTGGTAATGAGAGGAAAAGCTTCCACCTCTGGGAGTCCTGCTGTGCTTCTCTCACTTTTCTATACTTCTACAGGCAATTTTCTGTTGCTCAACAGGTAGAAGGCAAAACCAAAGATAAGAAATTTCAGTTAATCATTTCATTTATGTTAATGTTGTCCTGTGTTGGTTATTATACTAAATATTCAGTACAATATTTTGAAGGAAACATCATGTTTACAGTTTTAAGCTCTGATATATGAAACTGATTTTGAGACAATTTTTAAAGAGCGTTCTCTGCAAATAAATTGTCACTGTCCTTTTTTTTTTTCCCCTAGAAGTTATTGTGTTGTCAAGATCCGAAGCTTTTAATACCACCAAAGAACAAAGCAATAGGAATGGGGAGATTAGAAAGCTTTTCTCTCTGACCTAGTAGAAAAGAAAATACAAAAAGCAAATTGTTATTAAATATATTATTATTATTATGTGTTGCTTTTTAACATCTTCCAGAGTGCATTAAGGGTTCCTTTCAGCAACTGAAGCTCTATTAATGAACGCGATGAAAATTATAAAATCACAGGTGTTTGCAAACAAATAAGCTATTACTCAGCTAATGTAAAGTATTACACAGTCTGAGGAAATCAACTTTCAGATCACAAAATAATCTCTGATCTTCTGAAATTTAAGTAACTTAATCTAACAGGAATTTCCACTTCTTAGTTGTTTGATTATGAGCAATTAAGGAATCTGAACCTTTTTTGAAGGCTGAAGGAATGCCCCTAGTTGCATGTTCATAGCTTGTATCTTTCAAATCACCACAGAAGGCTCAAGAAAAATTATTTTCTTCTTTACATTTTATGGTCACATTTCTAGACATCTGTAGCCACATTCAGAGTAAGGGATTGACATAACTTAAAATATGTAAAATTTAAATGATTAAATCTAAGTTACATTTCCCTTAGAAGTTATAAAGAAAACTGCCATTTCTCAGGTGTGAATCTTTTGAGCAAATGCAGACAAGCTAAGATAAATGTACCTTAAATGTAATTACTTCTCTCTGTTGACTCTACAGAGATCCAAAGCTGACTGGCCAAGATGGCCAAATGAATTCTTCCCAGAATCAGAGCACCATAATGCATTGAAAACTGAAAGCTTCATCCCCACAGGATCACATAAGCTGTTAGAATTAGGTACTTAGGCTTGTTGTAGAATCATAGAATCATAAAATCATAGAATTGTCTAGGTTGGAAGAGACCCTTGGCATCACCGAGTCCAACCATCTACCCTACTTTACAAGGTTCTCCCCTACACCATATCCCCCAACACCACATCTAAACATCTCTTTAACACATCCAGGGATGGTGACTCAACCACCTCCCTGGGCAGCCTATTCCAATGCCCGACCACTCTTTCTGTGAAAAATTCTTTCCTAATGTTCAGTCTAAATCTACCCTGTTGGAGCGTGAAGCCATTTCCTCTTGTTCTGTCATTAATTACCTGTGAGAAGAGACCAGCACCAACCTCTCTACAGCATCCTTTCAAATAGTTGGTTGCCCTCCTCTGCACTCGCTCCAGCACCTCAATATCTCTCTTGTATTGAGGTGCCCAAAACTGGACACAATACTTGAGGTGTGGCCTCACCAGTGCTGAGTACAGGGGCACAATCACCTCCCTACTTCTGCTGGCCATGCTATTTCTAATACAAGCCAGGATGCCGTTGGCTTTCTTGGCCACCTGGGCACACTGCCGGCTCATATTCAGCTGCTTGTCAATTAGAACCCCCAGGTCTCTTTCTGCCAGACAGCTTTCCAGCCACACTTCCCCAAGCCTGTAGCTCTGCATGGGGTTATTGTGGCCCAAGTGCAGGACCTGGCACTTGCCCTTGTTGAAACTCATACCATTGATGTTGGCCCAATGATCCAATCTATCTAAGTCTCTCTGTAGAGCTTCCCTATCCTCCTGGGAATCAACACTCCTGCTTAACTTGGTGTCATCTGCGAACTTGCTGATGATACACCCTATGTCCTTATCGAGATCATCAATAAAGACATTAAACAGAAATGGTCCCAACACTGAGCCCTGAGGCACACCACTTGTGACCGGCCACCAGCTGGATTTAAATCCATTGACCACCACTCTTTGGGACCTTCCAGTCAGCCAGTGCTTGATCCAGCGGATTGTATGCTCATCCCTACATCCATTGTAGTCAGTACTAAAAGAAAGGCATGTCTTACGGTTATGCTGGTCAAGACAATTTCCAGAAACCATCATTTATGAACAAGACATGTTTGAACACCTGCCCTTTTGTGGAATACGAGTACCTCATTTAGTGTTCATCATTAGATTTGGGTTATACTTTCCTCCAAAGTATAGAACTTGGGTTTGTTTCTGGACTGTGACAATAATTGGGGTTTTTTTTTGGACTGTGACAATAATTCCTACATTCACAATAGCTCATCCTCAGCAGACTCGTTCAGAGATTTTGCCCACACACACTTGTAAATATTTTGTGGGGTGGAAATATAAGCTTGAGGAGGTTTAGAACTCATGTTCTCTTGCTTGGTGGTGACTGCTCCAGCCACCAAGTTACTACGGAAAAACTAGGCAGAAGTAAGCAGCTGCTCCACTGCCATCTGTGTTTTGAAAAACTGGACTGCTGTAGTGTCTTTGTATGCTGGGCCTGTACTTTGTCCATCAGATCTGCTCCAGGAACTTAGGCAAGTTTATGCATCTTCTCTAATAAGAAAATGAATAACGGTAGACCTTAGAATGAAGCTAAATATCTAGTTCCACCCAATAATGCATATCTATGTATACATGGAAAGCACGTTAGTTCACATGGGTCGTACCTATATTAGCCAAATAAACGAGCCCAGAACTTTTCTCTGACATTGAGTCCAATAAGCATAGGAATATTAGCTAAAACCTCCAATTGCTCGAAAGAGGCTGTTTGACTCCAGACTTCCTATTGGGAAAGATGCCCAGCCTCTCCTAACTCCTAAACAAGTCTGGGAATTGTATTGGAGAGTGATAATTTAATACCATAGAGGTATCTTTTTATTTTTAAACAATAATAATTAATTAATAATAAGTAATTTTAAAAAATATATTTTGCCCAGATACTAATCTCAACACAACCCAAAGGAGTTTCTTCTTGTAAAGTGAAGAAACCATTAAACAAGGACACTTGTGTAATTAGGTGGTTTCTAAGAGTAATTTTATGAGCTGTTCTTTTGCGTTTAAAAATCGGCTGTTTGAATCACTTTCCTGGACAGCAAACCAGCTCCTCCATAACTGGAAAAAATCTTCAGATTTCACCAGTAAACCTAAATTTCTGAGTTTGATTGATCCAGCCTCTAAGGAGATATTAAGGCACACCTATCAGGCAGCATGAGACTGAAGAATAGCCAAGAAGGACTTGTTAAAATACATTTATGAGCTTAAGTCTTATTGGAAGTTGATTGTTCTTTGACTGCTAAGTCATTCCTTTTGGCAATAGCACAGATAAAACATTGTGGTTTTTTTCCGAATGAAATGTTATTACTAGACTCAGTGTTATGGTAGAGTCTATCTGTGAAGTATAGAGAGCCTTAATTAGCAACAGTCATCTGCAGAAGGCCATAAAGCATAGCTTTATAGGAGTATGAGACAATTGTGTTAGTATTTTTTATTCTCTATTCTGTGTCTGTCTTATTTACTTAAATGGCAAACTCTTTGGAACTGACATTGTCTTTAGGCACTACCATGGTGAGCATGAATAACAATGTTTTCATACATGAGCTTTCGAGGGCAATAAAGTGTGCATTGGTATGATTAGATATTAAAGACAGAAGACACTGTTTAAAGTAATCTGAATATATGTATTTATTTTACATGTCTCATCCATCACTATCAGGGAAGCATTCAGACACATGAAAAATCTTTTTTTAGTTCCCAGTAACATCTTCAGTCAAATTTATTTTCATTTATACCCAAAAAACATTTTAATGGGTGGTGTTACTCCAAACCTTCTTTATGCCAGGACAGAGACCTAGGATATTTTTTACCACTCAGAATGCTCAATATCCAGTTGGGAAGGATTTCCAAGTTACAGAATTTGAGCTATCATCCCTCAAAAACTGAGGAGTTTGTGATAAGAAAGGTCCTTTAGAAATACATAAACAATACTGGAGGTATTTCCAGCCCTGAAGTAGGAAGACATAACAATAACCTAAAATGTTTTTGTGTCTTCTTTCAGCCTCAGGCCGAGTATTTTAAGGAACTTTCTACAAACATGGCACTGAATTTCATGTGAGAATTCCGGGAAGATAAATAGGGGGATTTTATTTTTTTTAATGAATATGAAATACAGTATATAAAGTAAATCCTTATCAGAGTTGCATAAAACCTTGGAGAAACTATGACAATACCATCCTTCTTCCCTTATCTCCAGTGTTGTAAACATTTTTCAAAAATAATATTCCACATCTGAAAAGGGGAATAGCAATATATCCAAGTGGAATTCATCCAAATCTACTCCACTAAGCTCTCATAGGAGCTTTAATGACTTCCACTTATACAAATGGACTGCTTAATGCAGAAGAAATTATTGCCAGTATGAATGAAAAGGAGCTTTTGACAGGCACAGCCATTCATAGATTCACCAAATGACTGATAAAAATCACCTTTGTATCTGCTTTCTTCTGTGAATTACTGATGTTGCTGGAGACAGAACAAATTAGCAGGTCATGAGAAGAGAAACTCAAGCTCTAATAAGTAAATTTGGTTAGCCCTAATACCCTGTTGAGCTCCAGTCTTTTTCTTGTCTGTGTTTCTTGTGTAGCAAAGAGCTCTTGGCATCAAGAGACTTGGCATCAAGTGTTTTCTTGAGGATTTACTCCTTACCTTTCTTACCTCCAAGGTCTGAGCCAGGGGTCAGGTAGCTTCACTGGAGGTAAAAAGAAAATAAAATATACAGGAAAATAAAGGGGAACGATCTTTCCTAAAATATGCATTTTTTTATACTTTATTTCAAACAGACTTTGGACAGACAGAGGCCTATAAACTGGGAAGAGGGGTGGGCAGTTAATGAAGCAGGAGGGAGAGAATGAGAAAGAAAGTGGGAAGAAGAGTAAACAGGAAAGAGAGAGGTGCTGAGTTAGAGAGGGAAGAAAGAAAGCAAAGAAGGAAGGGAAAGGAGGATAAGGCAAAGAAAGGAAGAAAGAGGAAGAAAGAAAGAGAAGTAAAGAAAGAGACAGAGAAAGAAAGAGAGAAAAAGCATGAGAGAGAATAGGCAAATTTAGCATGAAATGATACTGCAATGATAATGGCCCCAAGCACACAAGATTTTTTATCAAGTTAAAAAAAAATGCAGTTATACATGGAAAAATCAAATTAAATATTTAATGAAAAGAATATTACTTTGCTGACTGAAACAAACTAGACAGCACAGCTAAAAATCAAAGCCCTGCTGCCTACTTACACTTTGTCATTGCCTTAAGACTACCCACAGAGAGCACTGCTGAACTCAGATTTCACAGGTTTTACCTTTACTGTGAATTTCCATTCTTTGGTAATTGAAGGCCAGTCAGTAGAGTTCTTTTGATGTTGCTTTCTAGGTGAATCTTTCTAAGGCCAAAGTTGCTTTTTAATGGAAATTATTACCGTATTTCTGCAGTAGAAAAAAAAAAATGTTCTAGATAGAAGAGCACCTTCTTAAGCAAGACCAGAACACATGGAAAGCAGACAATCCAATGATCCACATACACCTGTTAAAACTGCTGAAGTAGAATAGAAGATAAGCAGGGGAGCACAGCAGAGTATGGAAAATCAGCAGGCTACCAACAAGGTTGAAACATACAAGCATTTTTTCTTCCTCTTTTTTTTTTCCTTCTCTCTCAAGTACTAACAGTAACTTCAGGGAGAAAAATAATAAACTGAATCTAAAGATTTATTAGATTCCACTCAGCTGGATATTTTACCTGAGGCAATGTATCGGTTGTGTGTTTTGAACGAGGCTATGATTTGACATAAGAGTTGGGATTGTCCCATAACATCCCCTTTCTGATCTGCTTTTTTTTCTAGAACAACTGTCTTGACATATGAAACTAACAGCTCTTCTTCCAGGCAGCATTAATTCCTGCCGTATCCTATACCAGTGGGACTGAAGACACTGTTCTGTGTTCAGAGAGAATCTAGCACAACTAAGCCCTGAGTCTCATCAGAGACTGGGAATTTTGCTGTTCAAACACTAAACACAGAAGCAACAAGTTGATGTGATGAAAGAGCAAATTAACTCCTTAAGTACTTGGATATACACAAATCCGCTGGAAATAAACAAAAGCAAAGTGGCTTTTATTCTTTTAATAGAAGACATGTAAGTGTATCCAGAAACTGTTTCTAATGGGCATCATTCTTTGTGAGGAATTAAGTTTGAGAAACCTTCCACTTCATACTTTTTTCTCATTTCAATTTTTTTTTTTTTTAACTAACCTAAATTTAAAGTGTTTTCTTGTATCTATTCTCTGCATCCTACTCTTGGTCTTTGAAGTGATCATGTGTAATAACATGACAAGTATTGTATTTCTGTATTGTTTTATAATTTTTACCCCCCAAAAATAAGCAAGTATGAACCATCTACTTAGCATCTAAACATAACTTATTATCTTTAATGAGGAAAATTAAATGGAAAGGCATTTAAAAGAAAATTGAAATTATTTTAATATTGAAATGATTACCCAAAAATAAATGTTCAAGAACTGCAGTTTAAAGCAATTAGAAGAGGCAAGTACACCCATCTAATTTTTTGGAATGCTATTAATTTTGATTAAAATTATAGATTTCTTAAATATTTATTCCTTAAAAACAATTTTTTTCCCCCTTACTAGAAATGCTGAATAAGCAGCTGTAAAAACCATGGAGTTTTTGCTTGCATCCATCCTAGTAAGAAAAACTGGGTCAATGCATTATTTCAAAGAGTGGCCTTCAGTCATTCTAATTCTTTAACTATAAGCATCCTCCTGGCTATGCCAACCCTCCCAATCAAAGTTCAGGCACAGAAAAGGGAACAGCACATGCCAGTAAGTGTTTTCATTGTGTATCTATCTGGACAGGATCTCTGTTTTGCCTTGTGGATCTAAATAACATAAGCAGTGCCATGTCATTCGGTCCCTGCTTTACTTACTAAGAGGCAATAGATGTTCCTGTACTGCCAAAACCACATACTGGTCCCCTGCTCTCCTGTCATCCTCCCTGCACAAATGTTAATTCATCCAGTCACCACCTACCAAATCAGCTAGTTCCTTTTGGAACCGGATTTGGGGTGGGTTCTGAGAGACTGGTTTGCTCCAGGAACAGCTTCCAGAAAGTACAGTGAAACAAGCTTTGAATTGTTCCCCACCAAAAAGTCCTCTGGCATTATGCCAGAATGATTATACCTTCAAATAATGTCATATTTTGTGTGCTATATCATCAGGTATGCATAACTTCATCATTTTCATGGCATAAAATAACATGTTCTGCAAGCTGAACCATAGCCACTATGCCTCCTACTTCCCCATGCATACACACCCACCCACACACATGTGGAAGTTTCATCTTAGGTTCAAAGAGGCCAAGAACCGAGTGCTTTATAGAAACAGCACACCGGTCTGCTCAAGGAAAGGTGAGAGGTGAACAAAGTAGGTACATCGCTGGGCATCACTTGGTGTAGAAGTCAGGAATCGCTCCTTGAGACTAATGGTTTTAATATTGTGGTTGTAGCCCATGTCCCCTCTTGGACTTCCTGCTGTCACAACAAGTAAGGATCCCATGGCAGTGGGTGGATTTATACTCCCTTTTTCTAAAAAGAAGGCTTAGTTTATCACAGCAAGCAAAAAATTGTGTGTCAGATGGAAATTAGTTTAATCCACTACTAGTCCAAATTCAAACTACAGTCCTAGCATGAATTGATAAGTGATAAGTGATGAGAATGAACAAGTTCATGAAAGTGTTATTAATTTTTTTTCAGTAAGCAGAGAGTTAGATCAGTGTTGGATATTTTTAAAATACTGTCAGGAAAATTATGACCCATTAGCAATCTTCTGAGAATTGAACTTCTCACAGCTTTCCTAATATAGAGCAGAATGTGATAATGTGATCTAACCCTTCACCAGCCGCTTCATTGAGACAACAAGTAGCTTCATAAACAGAAGAACTAATGAATCCTGGCCATTAATGAATTTGCGTCTCAATTTTTTTTGAATTTTTAAGTTCTACTACATCTATAAGGGCTAAACCTGATCTTTGTTAGATTTGTTAGACTTCTGCAGGAAAGAAACTTTGATCAGAGTGGGATTTCTGATGCTTATTAATACACAATCTTTGATTAACTATTTTCCCATAGATTAGGACAGTCACAGTGCCTCTTTCCTTTATGCTAAATATATACTAAAAGAGGTTGCAATCTTGTATAGATTCCCTCAGGGATAGCCCAGGTAGAGATTCTTTCCTCAACCCAGCTCTTTTGTGAAAACAACTCTTCTTTTTCTCTCTAAAATCTGCTTAAAACAGGCCAAGAGGCTCATAAGTTATTAGGGCAGAATGGATATGATCCTCTTGTCCTATCTCTTCATTCCTCTGCCCTTACTCATGTAAAGACCTGGATCCCATAAGATTCAGTTAGGAAATACAGCAAAAAAAATTAATGATTCTTCTCATTCTTCTCTTCTCTATATCATGAATCCAAGAAAGCATGCTAAAGACTTCATTCAAGGGAAAAAAGTAGTATGGATAACATTTATGGAATGCTTACATTAGACAATATCTTGAGAAAATAGTAAATGTCTTAACTATGCTATCCAAAATAAGAGAAAAGTATTGTTCCAGCCCTTTATAAGATCATGAAATGGTGTTTGTACTATATACAGAGAAAAATGATTTATCGTAGGGGACACTATAAACATGATTGGATGCGCAGGCACTAACATGAGAATCCAGAGACTTTAAAGTTCTCTATCTGGTTCCCCAGTTCACAGAGGAATTTGGAGATAAAAGCATAACCTTGGGAAAGGAGATTAGATGTTGTGGTGAAAGACCAAGAGTAGGAAGCCTAAGAAGGATTAAATCAACCAAACTGAAGTGTTTCACCTGAGATGCTAAAATGGATTGGCAGAGATCTGCAACCAACCTGTTTTGAGCTGTATCCTACCTACACTGCTTTAGCTTCATCTTATATTCCAATCACTGGTCTTTAAATCCAAGTTTTATCTCCTAAGAACTGTCCCAGCCCAGAAGTTAAAACAATGAATAAACCCACTCTTTTAAATATACTTAAACTAGCAAAAAATTTATGAAGTTAATTAACTCATTGGTCTATCCGCTATAACCACTCCCACCTGTGGGAACCAAGGCTGTGAAATCCCATGCACTGCTATGATGATATATAAATGAGACTTATTTGCCTTGTTATGTCCATTGCTTCAACTCATTGCAGACAAGAGTGCTTTGCACTCCTCCATTCACATCATTTGTTCAGTGTGCACAGTCTATGATGTTTCTGCCTTTCTGAAAATTCATCAATGTCCAGATGAACATTTACTTTCACACCAAGAATGGTTGCTGACCTTCAATGTTTTGCTTTCCTTTTCATTGCTTCTTACACACGTTCTTTTTCTCTCTCTATGTCAGTAATATAAAATTCCCTGTATTTTATCTTTCTATGTTATGTTTGTGATTTCTTCTCTGCCTAGCTGGCATTCTTTATACTCTCTATTGTCTATTCTCAGTACTATCAGAAATTTGAACTGTTCTTAGAATGGGCTTTCCATCATTTTCTTTGCAAAGGAGCTTTCCATCTCCATTCTTGTCTTCTACCTGAGAGATATCAATGTGTTCAGTTCTACTGAGAGGCAGGACAGAACAAAGGTGAAGGGTTTACTCAAACTGACAAGGTACTTAATTACTGGAACTTTTGCTTTTTTTTTTTTTTTTTTTTAATTGATGCATCATTCAGAAGTATTGGGTTCTGCTCACACAGACAAAAAGAAAGGAAGGAACCTCTTTGCTCTCAGACCACAAAAATGTACTTCAGTGGTGTTAAATAAATTCATCTAACCAGGTGCTCACTCCCTTGGACTTTCCCTTCACACTCCATAAACAGAAGTGGGTAAGCTTACCCAGTTCTGGAAAAGTGAGGTTAAAAAAGCTGAGAGCTCAGTAAAGAGCAAGAGAAGAGGGAGAAAGACTTAATACAATTCATACACTCCTAAACTTTTTGCAAACTGAAAAACAAACAATGAGATGAGGTTTAGGGATACTGATACAATAATCAAGAGTACATGTTGAAAAAATTATAAGAACTATTAAGACAGAACAAAATATAGGTGTTTTATCTAGACTCTTTGACAATTAAAATTCACATTAAGAAACACGGCACCTGTCTTTCCTTCCTGTCTGTTTGTATGACTTTTCCTTTATCTCATCAGGACCACTGTACTAAGCACTAGCGGCCTTACCAAACTATATCACAAAACATCTCTGTGAGGGGCAGAAAACTACTGTTGCAGACCCAGAGAAGCAGAGAGATAAGATAGAGTACTGAATACAGTCTCCCTGGTGCTTCAAGTTGGTAATAGATACATCTTTCTTTCTTCTCCTCTTGAAAGATTCTAATCAACACCACCATGTCACTTTATTTCTTTAAGATTGGGGACTGGGCTTAGGGTAGTTAAGGTGATATAAGCCTGGAAAAAATAGACAGTTAGGCAGTCATATTACAGTTATGTGTGCTAAGACTGGGAACTGAAGATACCATGATAAGTATTCAAATTCTGAATAGAAATTCTCTACAATTTAAGCACAAATATGTGCATTCTACAGATGTATCTAATCTGCATTTACACTTGCTATCTTCAGTATTAATGTTGAGCTGTGGCCATACAGTTCAAGGGACATCCAACTACTTGTCCCATGTACCATCTGTGTTCTGCATCCCTTTGCTGAGCTCTGTATTGTCACAGTTATCCCGCTGCAGCGTGGATGAGGCTAGGCAAAAAGGCTGATCTTGTCTGCATGAGTTGCTGTCACACTAGTGATCACATCCTGTAATCTTATTATCTTTGCCATCTCCACATGACTCCAAACTGAGACAAAGCTCAGAACTGTTACACTGGTTCCCTCCTAAGCACAATCTCCCCCTTGCACACAGAAATACCGGGAAGGAGGTATTCTAGCTCACAGCATTCATTTTTTGTTAACAAAACAAACGAAAAAAAAAGGATAAAATTTGTCCTGATTAAAGTAACAAACCCCTACCTTCTTACAATTTTCATCAACGAACAATTAAATTAATATGAAATTAAATCAAAATAATCAAAATCAGTCCCAAATTCTTTTAGTGTTGAAATAACAAGCATGGAATCATACTCAAACATCAGTACTCTGAGTCTGCTACCTCTAGGATTGTACTTATCAGAGAAATACGGTTCATGGTGATACAAAACAAAAGGCTGGCAATAATGTAATGAACGCCATCACACTTAACTTTCTTATAAAAACTCACTAGTTTTAAACAACATGAGAACTGAATATTCAAATCCAGTCCATTCCCTGAGTCTCAGTGACCAATAGCGGGTCTGGAGAGGACCCCTGTCTGCTCATAGTTTGCAATTTGGAATACTTGCTTTGATCATTCTGTTTAAAACCAAGTAGACAGATGGAAGCAAAAGGCAAACAAAAGGCAAATGGAAGAGGCAGTCATGGTAACTCCTCCCTCTACACAAAACAAGCTAAAAAGATGTGAGATTGGTTATGTACCTTTTTTTTTGGCATGGTAGAGCACACATTGGTATCTTTTGCCTTTCTACAAGTTCCCAGACTGCTTGCAGTGAGGAAATGAATTCTATGCTCTGATTATTGAAGCTCTTCATCTTTGAGAAAAAAAAAAAAAAATTATCATGATTCATTGAACTATAAAGAGGCAGTAACACACTTCAGCCTATTATTATTGCACTAAGCTGGGAGGAGAGTCACAGATACTAATCCTTGTTCCCTGGACTGGGTCTGTATTTTAACCTATGTGCATTTAATGTAGAAGGTACAACTTTAGGCAGTGCTGGGATTTGTAGCATTCATTCTGGGAGTGTGAAATCTCTAAAAAAATTCCCTAATTATAAGGAGGCTTTTGAATTACAGGGGAACTCACAACAAGGATTAAGTTCTGTTCTCCTTATTGTGCCATTTATCTGGGTGAAGACAAACAAGGAAAGAGTAAAATAACTACAAGAATCTAATTCACGGGACTAAATTCTGAAGCAGAATAAAAACAATTTATTTCAGACAGATAAATGGTTCATCATTTTCAATACTGAATGTTAAATACTTCAGCTGCCTCCTTTGGGGTTTTGTCCTGGCAGATATGTCATTGCCTATAATTAGACATTAGAAAGAGCTGTCTACCACTCCTAGGTCAGATTCTGAATCCTTACTTCACTTGTCAGACCAATACATTTATTTTTAAGAAATGGGCTGGAAAATTTCTGCTCCTAGTTCTGTGGGCCTCGTCCGCTCTCCCTCAGAATTTGAATTTGTCTGAAAAAGGTTGACATAATCATGAATAATTCCCACTGGGAGAACTACTGACACTCATTATGGTTTTCTATTCTAAGACTACTTCCTTTTTCTTTTTATTGTTAAAAAATGTACTTTTTTATCCTGAGAAATGCTAATTTGATTGGTGTATTCAAGAAAGGGTCACCGATAATTGCTCATAGAAGCTCCATCTCTCACAAATGAGTGTTACCTGAGAGATTTTTACGTTATGTAAATATGCAGCACGACATTGAATCTTATTTTGATTAGATATTGCCAACTGTTATGAAACTTCTTTTTAAATATTTGTTGAAAAAATGTGCCAGAGTTTACAGTTTTGTAGGCACAGTGGTAATGAATTTTGAAAGATTTGTGGTTGTAAAGGACTGTATTTCCATTTTTGATGGAGACTCTAAGGGTTAAGCATGAGGGGCTCAGAAATCAACATGTGCCGAAGAATGATGGAGAGTGGTAGAAACAGTATCTTATGCTATAACACATCAGAAATTCAATGTGGCCAGAGGAATATGACTGCTTTCTGTTCACAGAGCCTGTCCTATCAGTGGACTTTATTTTCATTACAAATTAGTGTTAATTTTGAGATGCACTTGTTCTTCTCAATGTGCACAGAAAAAACAAGCTACTGGCAGTTTGGGTAACAGCCAAAGGACATACAAATGAGAATAATAATCAAATATGTTATCATTCTAATGACAGTGAATACAGAACGCTTCCACGGTACAGAAGAGTTGGAGTTAACTTTCTGGAAAGCTTCAGAAAATGCAGTCAATTTAACTTTATCAGGAACTAATACATGCATCCACTCCAGCTACATCTATACTAGTAAATTAAACATGATCAGGAATATTCTCTGGCATTGAGGGCAACTGGAATGAAATGGTCCACAACCATGTCATTAAACTTGCTTATTCCCCAAAATAAAGTATCCATATCCAAACTGTATATTGAAGTTTGAGTCCCTGGCTCATGATCCCCCTATGTAAAAACTGTCAGCACAGGCCAAAACTGTACGGAGACCTCTTCAATAATTCAGCAGTACAGACAGTCAAATTTCTGCACTCAGGAATATTTTCCTGGAATGGCTTAATTTACTGGTATAGGTGTACTTGAACTGGAAAAAAGCCTGAAATGGTCTCGGTGGCAGAAATGACGAGCTGTTTGGTTTTTGTTTGGTTTTTGTTTTTTTTCTGCTTTCTGCCACTGTTTAATTTCTGGATTAGGCTTAATACAGCTTTCACTTCTTCCTGTTCATGCCATGTAGACAGTCAGTTCCTGGGCTAGCAGCTCCTGGCAACAGTCCCCTGTGAGCCTCTCATGCAGCCCAGAATGGTCTAAGTAATGACTCATGGAGGCAGCTTTATCAGTCTAAAAGTAAATTTCTACCAAGAAAAAGTTCTCATTGAAGCTCTTAAACCCATACAGTGTACAGGTAGAAACAAGCCCTTTGAGTGTATAACTCATCCCACTGAAAGAAAGACATCTAAACTAAGTCAAGCAGTAATGTGTCCTACAAGTAGTGTTGGGCTCAAAGGTGATGTAGATATCTAAAATTAAGTGAGATCAGTCCCACTCAGATTATTTCTTTAGCAGAGGCATTGCTGGGGAGAATGAGCAACAGTTTGTGATATCCATCTATCTGCCACCACAGCTGGCATGCAGAAGCTTTTGCCAAACCCAGAATTAGTGCTTCAAAAAGCGGAAAACATTACCAGCAACAGAGTACTCAAAGACAGGCAATAAAGCAGGGGATGTCACTTTGCAGTCCACTAGATGGAAAGAATGACATGAGTTTATACCCATCAATGCTGACCTACCCGTAGGTACCTTATAGTGCTGTGTATGCCGTTGCAACCTGCTACTTGTAGAATAACACTGCTAACAACAACAAAACCAGCAAATCAAAACCAATGGATGTAAGGATTTGGCCTTTATTTTTTTCTGAAACATCTCTGATGCTTCTTGGTTTATTTTGTATGGTCTTTCTTCAGGTAGAACCATGGATTAACAATCCTCCATTGTCTCTAAAAATCTATTGATTTAATAACTGGGTATGGAAAGGATAATACCATTTAAGGAATTTACTTTGTCAAAACGACTAACTTCTCTATAAATAACAAGATAACAAAAAAGACTTCAGGAGGCTGTATTGGCATCATGATAGTAGCTATTATATGCTATCCTACTTTAAGTATGTAATTACTTGGGAAAAAGAGAGCAGAACAATGTTCCACTGATGCATAGTAGCAGAAGAGCAAAGAGATGTGCGATGATACCATAAACCATGAGGTTAAACTAGTACACCAATTCTTCCCTAACTGCAAGTGGGACAGCCCAAAGCAGTAACATCATGTCATTCAAACCTCAGTTATTCACATTTTCACTCTAAAAATATCACCTGTTTCAGCTGCTTGTAGGAAACAATCATTTTTCATTATACAACAAAGAGCAAATGTGATTCACTGTATGCCATCAGTAATTTGAAACACCTTTATAAGCTTAACAGAAATAACAGGAATAGAGTGATTACAGTTTTCTGTAGTGCAAAACAGTTGTTTCAGGAAAGTGAGCATACCTGGAATTGATGAACCGGCAAGTTTATTCCTTAAAATAATTAATGATGGATTTCAAATTAAATCCATCAGCCATGAAAACATTAAGTCATTCACCACTGAGTGCATCATATATCACGTGTCAGCAGAGGGAAAAAGCAATGTTATATTGCAGAAGCACTGCAAATATCCCTCTCTTTCACTGGTATGAGACAGTTCTGCTGTCTTCTTTTTCAATTTCTTCCTTGCTTAGTGATCTTGCAGGCAAGTACATTAGGAGGGTGGCATCACCGGAGCCATTTCAACTAGCTGATGGTCCACTGTTGATTACCATGGCTACTAGGCTGTTATGAAATGTGACACAAAGACACTAACTAGACCTTTCTTCTAAAGAAAGTGGCAGCTTTAGCTGCATTTATTCAATGTCCAGTCTTTTCAGTCTGTTATGCATGCTCTGAGAATGCACCCTGTGTTTAATCCCATAGGAAGCTAGGAAGAAGAATATGAAAATGTGGGCTTCATCCCAATTAAGTTCCAATGCCATCATCTGAGATATATGTTTAGATTCCCTATACAGTTGATGGAGAGCAAGAGACACTTTTGTGGCATCTCACCTATTTTGGTACAGTTTAGTTTAGGATGAGATTAATCCCACTCTAGAATTGCTTACATTATTCTACTCATCACGAAGAGAATCCATCATTATTAGTTCAGAAGTTGACTCTGCACTATAGATGACTAAAGCTAATTGAAACCAAACTTTTTTATGTTTTCTAAATCCCATTCAGGTGGTACTGTGCTGATCAGCCACGTCAAGGTGCTCTTAGGCACACACAGAGGCATGGTCTCAGTGTCTGCTCAGTGTCAAAGATAATAAAAGTGTGCATATATGAAGTTTACATGTTGCAAGCCTCAGTCAACTGCTGACCATGACTTTCCAGGTCCCGGTTTCTGGTATCTACTTTCTGCTTAAGTCCCACGTAACGAGTCAGTTGCTGACTTTTCTTCCAGATCTAGAATGCCATGACTGTCCTGTCATACTTGAAATCGTAAGAGAAAGTCTGCAAAAGATGGATGGAAATGTTCTGATCTTCTCTGTGGACTACAAATGTTAAAGTAACTTCAAATCAATCAAGACACAACTGAAGGTAATACAGTGCTGAATAAATGAGGGAAACAGTACAGCACCTGATCACTGAGCCTTCAGCTAACAAGAATAACAGGAGAATATGGTTTATCCCTGTCACAAACCTCTGTAAAAGAGAAAAGGATCTGACACATACTTATTCGTTTTTTACAGCAAACCAGAGGAGAATTGGAAGTAAGGGCCCTAATCCAAGTGCCAAATGTAATCCTACATTACAGTGTAACTCAAATCCCCATTCTCTATATATTGTACGAGACTGTCTGCTGGAAACACAGCTTCTGTAGCAGAGGAAAAAGGTAGTGACAGGCTCAAGACAGTGTTACTTAGCATAATCTCACTGTTTCTCTAACATTACTTAATGTCCACAAAGAAGTAATTTTAAACCTAACCTGTCTGCTTCTGTTAATTTAATTTTAACAATAAAAGCTCAGGATCCTTTGTCATAAGTTTAGAATAATATACTCAGACTGGCACTTATAAAGAAGATGGAGTGTGAAGCACATATCTTTGAATCTCTTTTCTTCACCTAAGAATTGGAATACTGGCAAAGAGGCAGTTCCCCCAGGAAAGACAGGCAATTTTCAGACCTAGTATTTCAATGAGCACTTTTTTCCCATCATGCTGGACATGCTTGCTTTACCATGCTGAGTATTCTTTCCCGTTACTGTGTATTTTTCACGTGCTTCCAAGGAGTTCATTAATTTCTTCCTTTTTTATCACATAAAGATGACCCTGGGCAGCTAGATAGAAAATGTCATACATCTATCTGTTGGCTGCTAATTTAGAGGAGAACAAAAGATGAAGGTATATCACAAAGCCCCTGTAGATACTTACAATCAGGTAAGACCTCCTCTAAGTGTTTTTTATTCCAGCAGGTTATACTTCTCTTTCCTGAGTTAGCAGAACAAAGGGCTTTTTTTTTTTTTAATTTTATTATAAATGGCAAAGCCCAATCCACAAATGGATAAGAGTTAAGCTAGCAGGAGTTTTAGAAATGAGATATGATTCTTGCTTTTGATGAGTCATAATTTTCAAGGGAATAGGGTGCTTGTAGCTGGAATGGACTAGTTCTTGAACTTATCCTATAGGCCTTTTAATTTATGGCTTACATTCTTTTTTTCACACCTGGAAAAAAATGCTCTGACCTCTAAAAAGCAGACTTTCAGTACATCCCATAAAACAGCAGGAAAGAATGCAGATTGAGAATGCAGCTCCAGCACCTTGCTCTTTAAAAAGCTTTTAAAGCCTGTCTAATTCATTCATCTTTTAACAAAGATGAATGCACACGACAGTTTTTATCCTAGTCTGTCTGGTAAGGCAAGAATAATGTTAAATCAATGCCAAAGTGATCAGGGATGAGATCGAGATCAAAGTTCTGATCAGCCCATGGTGGATTATTCTGTCTTAAATATTAAAAAAAATATATTTTAGGAAAAAGAAAAATCACTGGAAAAATAGAAATACGTCCTAGAATCAGCAAATGCCTCTTACCGCTAGCATCGACCAAATTTTACTCACTGATGAAATGACACCTGGAGAGAAAAATCTAAGCATAAACTTAGTGGAGGATATGACCACAGTGGAATTAAAAGAGGATTAAAGTTCTTGAATACAAAACAGTACCTTAAGAGTTCAGATACCCATGAGAAAGACAACAGAGGGGAAAACAAACATTCTAAGATAGTGAATAAGCATAGCTGCAAAGTGCCAACCCTGAAATTGCTGTGAATATCTTACACATGCTACAAAAGATTCATGGAAATACATAGCAGCACCCAGATCTTCAACAAGTTATTTAGACTTTAAATCTCCCATTGATTTCAATGGTGTTTCAAGACCTTACAGTAGCTGGGCAACCACGCCTAGTGGATCTTTGATGTCCTTTTGAGAAAATAGCAAAGTAATATATTCAGAGAAAATCTGTGCTTTCCATTAACTCTGACACTGATGGTTCATGCACAAGGAGTTCTTCTTCCTGCATTATTTGAGGAAGCCAGTACACATAACTCAATTGCCTTGTTGTGTAGTATCACTTGTTGGCATACGGCTTCTGGGAGCATGAAAATGTCTTCACATTTTTTGAATATTCCATGTGAATAATTTGTCATCAGCAGTGGAGGAGTTAATCACCAACAGAGAACAGAGTTGGTCTTCAGGTCCTGCACTCCAGAAGCAAATCAAGCTACTGAAATGCATGAAGACAAGGAAGTTTCCTAGCTGAGGGTCTCCCCCGGCATCAACAGAACTCTCTTCTGCTAGTACTCAGAAACAGTGCGTTAACATATACAAATATTTATGCACTTGTTGTGTAGGTCCAGGTACTTATTCTCTGACTGGCCTTCTTATCCTTTATATCACTCTATTCTCTCCTCTTGAGTTCTTGAATTTCATGAATCATACATGTTGTCTTTTTCTTTTCAGAAAATTTTGCATGTATTCTTCTCTCGCTAATAATCCTAGAAGTCCCGCTGTAACCAGCAATCTGTCCAAGAGTAGCTGGGATAGAAAGGCCACAATTCTTAAAAATATTAGACAGTCCTGAAGAACATCTCCTGGTACTGGGAGACTATCATTTATACCATCAATTTTTTTCATATGACCCTGGCACAATTCTAGGCTGGGATCCTGCTAGTGCTTTCCCAAACCATTCCTGGACATGGATTGAGGGTTAATGTATTCTGGGGACTGTTCCCAGCAGACAGACTCCATGCACTCCCTGTTCTGCAAGCTGAGACTAACATCAGCAGGTGCCATTTCTTACAAGCTGATCTCAGTGCCCAGGCAAGTTCCCAGGCATGTTTAACTTGTATAGATATAGTCAATACATCCTGCACTTGATGCATGTGCAGTGCTTGTTACTGTTATAATTTGCAGTAATTGTAACTGGTGGGACAGTTAACTGACTATCCCAATATTACTTGGGCTACAATCAGAATATTGAAATGCTTCCAAAATTCTTTGAAGTAAGATTTATATGAATTTTAAAGGGTGACATCTACTAACTGTGTTAATCATAAACAGAGTCAAAAAGAATATTTAGGTTCATACAGTTGCCCACAGTAGTCACCATCTGCAGGCCCTGTCTTTATATGCTGTATCAACGCTAGAGCAATGAAATACCGTATTCCTTGCACCATTTACCTGAATAAGACTTGCATAAATTCCTGTAATATCACTGAAGGTCATCGTCAAGTATCAGAGATTCTCACATTTTTTAGATTTGTCAGTAGGGATACCTAAGGAATATTAAACATCCAAACCTTTCAATAACAATTATCCTTATTAAATAAAATCCTTATCAGCTGTATCTTTAGTACAAAAGAAATTACAAGCATCAAGACACATCCATAGCATAAATCCATAGCAGTTCCTGATTTCTGCAAGAGAATATTAATCAAGAAAAGTTTTAACTTTATCAACTGCACTAATGAAAAAGCATTTTCCATTACTTATTACACAAAGCTCAATGGTGTGAAGAGGAGCAAATTGTAAGCCTCCAGATTTTAGCTGATGTATTATTTCTCCAGCTTCACAATACTTTTAAAGTACCTTAGATTTCAAATTAGGGAACATACATTGTAGAGGGGATTTACACAATAAAATTAATATCTGCCTGACTTTTCCATGTGGACATTGCATGTCTTAAAATATAAATTGGTAGATTTATGAAATAAGTTTATAGATTATAGTGTTGTTGGTATTTATTAAATCAAGACATTTTTACAATGAAAATGTAAGTACTTTTTGTAGGAGAAGTGACCAATATTTAATTGGAATTAGGTAAAGTGTGGTATAATGATTCAATTATTATAAAAGCAGAAATCAAAAGGAAAAATGCATGCATGTGTGGAAATGGGATTTGGGCCTTACATTTGAAACAAAAAAAATTAAGCCAAAATTGGAGCTGATTTCCATTTTACATGCTTTCTGCCAGACTACAGATCTTCAAAAACATAACATTCTTTTTATGAATCTGGTTCTTTGAGCAGTTTTAAGAGTATGTTATAGTAATGAATGTTTTTAAACCAGTAATCTTTCAAAAATAAAAAAAAAAATAAGACTTCTAATTCAAACTACAGTCCAGAAAGCTTTAGGCGAGACTGTTGTCTGACCTATTGACCATATGACATGCATGTAATATGGCTAAAGGCAAGTTATACAATGGCTTTTTCCATGTAATAGAATACTTAATAAAATACCTTAACACTACTAGATGATGATGCAGCAAAATCCATATTCCATGCTGCATGTGGAGAAGCACAAGAGTGTGAAATAGGTCTCACTAGTATGCATAGCATACTCCTTACTGCTTACTTGTAGTTCTGTCCCATGTTTTGAACATGCTTTTTCTTCTTTAGCACAGTTTTTGCATTTGATATTTAAACATTCAAGCAGGTCAAAGAAATAGCTCAGAAATTTGAGTTTCCACCAAGCATAAATGATTATTTAGTAGCAAGGAAAGAAATATCCCATTGTTTTTCCTAAGATCCTCTGAAACTTCCCAAAATAAATATAGATCTTCAGGCAAACCCCTTTTGTAATATACTTCTACTCACAAATATTTTCTACAGCTTTAGCATTGACATGCTGTGTAAAGCAGCCTGGAGACAGGATCAGCCATGGAGTCCTGGCTAATCTTCTGTGATGCCACCGGTTCCATGGCCAATTTGGAAGAGAGCAAATGTCCTTCAAAATTTCAGTCAAAAATAGTGTTGGTATTTATCCCACTGCCACAGGAGAGAGGAAGATAAAATTTAGCCACAATTCTTTATATAATAAGCAATATCTTGGCTATCCAGAGAAGAAATTGGAAGCTGCAAAATCAGTGTGCTGGAGACTGGAAATATGAAGTGGTAATGCCAAAACAAGATGCATTGCCAAAGGTGCTGATCTCAAGTATCATCCAAGCTTTGGAAACAGCAAACTTCTGTGTCTCAGGCACCAGACCCAAACCAATTGGCAGCAGAGCATGAGTGTTTGTGAGTCAGCACAGAATTCTTATACCAAGGAGGAAAAGGTAAGGAAAATAAAGCCAGAAAGAGATTCTGATCACTCGGGAGAGGATCTTGCTAAGTGGTACAAGCACAGATGACTCAGTGTGTCCAATGCAGCTAGGTTTCCAGAGTTTTTTGTCATAGCGAAAACAACACAGAAAATCCTTACACTGTCTGGAGGAGAAGTGGACTAAAAAGTCATGACAACAGTGTGTCTATAGTAACTTTTCACAGGGACAAAAATAAGTATTAAATTAACAAAAGTAAACCCATGGGATCTGTGACTTCCCCTAAGACACTGCTAACCTTGGTTTGGCAAGTCACTGCAAAAGCAATCATTATACCTCCAGTCTTAACAGCTATTCTTGCTTGTTTTTCAAAGGTTAATAATGCTTTCTACATGGCACTGGCTTTCTGATAGCACAGCTTTGACACAGATTGCAATCCAGGAACATGTTTCTTTAGGACTTTACTTAAAGCTGATCTCTTTTTAACCATGAAAGAGTTCCAGTCTCCAAATAGTCCCTTATATGTTTGACACTAACCAACTTCCTTCAGCTCCTGAGCAAACACTAAAAGAATGAAACTGAGCATAATGTCCTGTGCTGTACTGATTAGCTGAACAGCAAAATGTAGACAGTCATTTTATCCTGGCCCTAGATGTTGCTGTCAACTTTTCCTTCAAGAATGAAGAAGAAGTAAGAAGGAGAATTATTCAGGAAATGTCAGTGTAACTAAAAATTACTTCCATTTCTTCTCTGTTCATTCTTTTCTCTCTTCCTGATTTATCTTCACATGTTCTTCCCATTTCTTCTAGCTGTTGTCCAGCAAGACTCAGTTTTATCAATGACATTTATCCACCCCACAATTTAGAGGTTTAATGGTTTGTTTTGTTTTTGTTTTTGTTTTTTTTTTCCCCAGGGATAATAAGTATGAATTATAATTCCCAGTAAGGAAGAATAGAAACCTTGGTTTTGTCTTTGCTAGATAGGATTCCTTTCCCAAAACTTTATCTGCCTGAAAATTGAGTAGCTATTCTCAGGGTACCGTTTTACCACAGAATGCTTTCAGCAGCAAAGCCAGGTGTTTGTTCCCTCTACCCCTAGTAGTTATCTCCACTCAAAAGTTTGTATGTTCTTAGCACTATCAAGATCCATGGTAGGGGCCACACCATAACATGGTCAGTCAAATGATGTGTAATAAAGAGAATTCTGTAAAAAACAGGCAACAGAAGAGGCTGTGAGCTATAGTACATGGAAAGTAATGAGCTGACAGGGCAGTTGAAAGAAGGGTGAGGGAAGCTGTCTTCTATCAAAAAACCAGCACCTCTGAAACTGTACCCTCAACTACATACCCAGGCTCTATAGGACCAAAGGTAAGAGATACCACTCACTGACCGTCATCCCAACTATCTCTAGAGGTGACTATACAAATCAATTGAATGAAAATTTCAAAATTATTTTTCAAGCCTTTTATTCAAAGAATCCTTCCCATTTCAGTGCAAGAACTGAAAGCCAAGAAAAGACTGGAATTTCACAGAAATAGTACTTAGTTATGTGTCTTGAGTTTATTCACTACAGGAAAACAAAACATTTTCTGAGATAAATAGCAATTCTGTATTAGTATCATCAGTACTACTACATAGTCCCTCTCCCTCCCCACATCAAGATTTGTCGGAAATAATGATTTTTATAGAAATATTTTTTTGTTTTAAAAAGTTATTCATTCTCTATTTGCTTGCTTGTTGATTGAATTGTGCAGTTTTGAGCATTAGGATTTCATACTTTAAACTTTTTTTTCTGCATTCAGGAAGAAATAGTATAGAAAAACATGTTAATTTGTCTGGTTTTTTTTTACAGAAATATTTGAATAAGTACTAAACAGTCATGATATAACAGTGAGTGGTTGGCCACAGTATGCTGTGCCAATTTAAAGAACATTCAAGTCATATATCTGAGACACAGCAGATTAGGAAATGCAAACAGGAAATAACAATATCCTTCTGAAAAATGGAATTTCTATCCAATACAAAGTACTGGGATTCTGAAATGCAGTCATAAGCCAAAAAAAGAGGACAATACATTGAAATACCTTGGGAGTCAGGGGGTCAAGTGTATATATTTAAAAAAAAATAAATCATTTCAATCCTAAAAATATTATTCTTCAGGTAAAGTGAAAGATTTGCTCTGTATAAATATAAAAGCTGACGTCATTCCATGGCCATCACTGACCCTCAAAGTAATATCTTTTCCCCACCAGCTCTGCTGGAATTTTCACAATATTGCACACTCAGTTTTAGTACAACCTATAGCTGCCGACTTTTCTTGTTACTGTTTTCAGCACGTCTTCTTCCAAAACTACAGTGCAAAAACAATCACTGGCATCAGAGGACACCGATGCAGGAGCAGTGTTTACTTTTTGGGACCTTTTCCTCAACCATCATTCATAATGTGCTCAAGGTAGAACTTATATGACATAGCCAGAAAAAAAAAAAAAAAAAAAGAAATAAAGTTTTGTTTTGTTTTTTAATAATTCTTTATCTATTTGAAATACAGTTCTTAATTTAATTGAACTGAAGCATTTTGACATCTTAGTGAATTTCTTTTGAAAATAAGAATGTGTTCCCATGAATTGTTGCAATCAAGCAACTCTTGAAATATACACTGAATCAACACTTCTAACCTCCTAATTCCTCCTTGAAAAAAGACAACTGCAGGCAACTACAGGTAATGAAAATTCAAAACATTTCTGCTGGCAGAAATTGAAAAATTCAGAAGAGGATTTCCTGATTTGAAAGGCTAATTACAAACACTATCTTGCACAGATAAAACACTTTAAACATAGGCAAAGAAAAATAAGGTATTTCTGTCCAAAACTTTGGTAGTGAGATGAAATGGAACAAATGGTTACTCCATTTCCCCAGGGTATCACCAAAACTGTTTCTGAGGTTTGGAGGCTGGACCTGAAAGGCCATAAAAGTCAAGAAAGTCCCCTGTCAAAGGAATCTGAACATAAAAGCACAAAGAGATGTGTCAAACTGTAGCTCTCCAAGTTCTCCAGCTTCCACACTGTAGTGTAGACCACACAGCTACGCTGCCCTGCAGCCAGAGATAATTGACAGCCTGAGGTGTCCAGCAGCCCCAGAGTTAAAGCTTCCAATGAAAATGTGACTACTTTTGGTGGTGCAAGTTTATATAAAAATAAAAGTTTTAGTAAACATTCCAGTTTTGGTGGACTGACCAGTTCTGATAAAAAATCCATGTAAAGGAAAGACTGCTGACTAGCTCACCAAACACTGGCCAATTAACAACCAGAAGGTCAGAATTAGTCGTGACTTAGCTCACTTGGAGCTTGATGGAAATGAGAATGCAGCACAGCTGATGGCTTTTGTCAGACCTACGGTACTAGCCACAGATAAATAATTTCATTTCCTTCTGGCATTCTGTCTCCAAGGAACTGATGAGCTTTTGACACTATTCCTTTGCCAGAATTGCAAAACTCCCCACCCTGTGAGGAGTAGAAGTCAAGAGCTCTTTAAGTTCTAACTCACTTGAATAGTTTCTTTCCCATAATGTATTTTTCATCAGGAAGACATAAAGTTACTGTCATCTAATGCTATTAAGTCATTTACATGATTAAAAAGTAATTATGAAAAAGTATTGTTGGATTTGATGAAAATACCCTGTATCAGTTGTCATGTATAATACGCCACCCCCTAGATACATATGAAGTTTTGAAAGGTGAACTAAAAATGCAGTCATTTGTGTAATTAAATGTAGACAAGAACACAAAAACAGTGTGGAGGTGGCTACGGCTTGTGATAGGCAGTTTGTATGTCAGTATGTCATGTTTAATAACCAAATTTTGGAAGTTCATAATCACTTTTCATAGAAATTATTATAACATATCCTACTAAATAGTATTTATTAATGCAATTTAAAAAATATACTATATTACATATAATTTAAACATTCCTTGTAAAACTTGGCTATTCACAGAATCACAGAATCACAGAATCTTCAGAGTTGGAAGGGACCTCTAGAGATCATCTAGCCCAACTCCCCTGCTAAAGCAGGATTGCCTAGAGCACATTACTCAGGACTGCATCCAGGCGGGTTTTGAAAATCTCCAGAGAAGGAGACTCCACACCCTCCCTGGGCAGCCTGTGCCAGTGCTCTGTCACCCGAACTGTAAAGAAGTTTTTCCGTGTGTTGGAACGGAACTTCCTATGTTCCAACTTGTGCCCATTGCCCCTCGTCCTGTCACTGGGAACCACTGAAAAGAGTCTGGCTCCATCCTCCTTCAACCCTCCCTTTAGATAGCTGTATGCCATAATAAGGTCCCCCCTCGGCCTTCTCTTCTCCAGGCTAAAGAGTCCCAGCTCTCTCAGCCTTTCCTCGTAAGGGAGATGGTCCAATCCCTCAATCATCTTGGTTGCCCTTCGCTGGACTCTCTCCAGCAGTTCCCTGTCCCTCTTGAACTGGGGAGCCCAAAACTGGACACAGTATTCCAGTTGTGACCTCACCAGTGCCGAGTAGAGGGGGAGAATGACTTCCCTCGACCTACTGGTCACACTCTTCCCTATGCAGCCCAGGATTCCATTGGCCTTTTTGGCGACAAGGGCACATTGCTGGCTCATGGATAATTTACCATCTACCAAGACCCCCAGATCCTTCTCCTCAGAGCTACTTCCCAGCAGGTCTACCCCTAACCTATACTGCTGCCTAACATTATTCCTCCCCAGGTGCAGGACCCTGCACTTGCTTATGTTGAACCTCATTAGGTTCTTCTCTGCCCAGCTCTCCAGCCTGTCCAGGTCCCGCTGGATGGCAGCGCGGCCCTCTGGAGAGTCAGCCACCCCTCCCAGTTTGGTATCATCACCGAACTTGCTGAGGATACACTCTGACCCCTCATCCAGGTCATTAATGAATATATTGAACAAAATTGGACCAAGTATTGACCCCTGAGGGACACCACTGGTTACAGGCCTCCAACTAGACTCTGTGCCACTGATCACAACCCTCTGAGTTCTGTCACACAGCCAGCTCTCAATCCACCTCACTGTCACCTCATCTAGCCCACAAGTTTAGTTTAGTTTCAGTGACTAAACACCAGGCTCTGAGGAAAAAAAAGTTTTCTACATTAATTACACTGTTTTAATGAAGAATGTTTAGAGCTATGGTGGTTGTTCTTCAACTTCCATGCACAAAAGCCTTTGTATTTTGAAAATCCTGTAATGACTAGCCTCCTTGCCTTCCCTGAAAAGGCTGAAGAGCCAGGATTGACAGCTCAAGATGGGGTTTCCAGAGAGAAAATCCAGGGCTACTGGCTAGGAGGAAACCATGAAGCATTTGTAACCATCAAAGCCAATATTTTAGAGGAGAAGACAGAGGGAGAGTGGGATCGAGAAAGCAAATTGGAAAATCACCTACTTGGGAGTGAAAGTAGATACATCAAAAACTCCATGAAAGGGAATTTTTAAAAAAGTAGGTAGTCTAAATTCTGCCTTGGAGGTCGTGATGTATCACAATACTGTTTTGGCTTGCAGAACTCTCCAGCTTTTCTTCAGGCAGCTCACACTAGGGAGGCTGCTAATCTGGGAAGCACGGCTCTTTGCAACTCTGGAATCTCAGTTCCAGCTTCCCAGGTCAGCCCAAGAGCAGGTTTCTGGGGTCTGCCAAATTTGCAGCTGGGGTGTGGATGGATTGTCAGGCCCTGTCAAACAGCTTAACTGTTTCCTGATGTGATCTGCAGCATGTTGCCACTCTGCAGCGAGACCACTGTTCTGGCAGAACTCATTTTAAGCAATATATCCCGCAGAAAATTCTGCAGGATGTATAACTACAGCAAGGGCAGTGCTGTGCCTAAAATACAATGAAGCAGACTGATGAGATGCACCAGTTCCATCCACTCTTCCTTTTTTTGCAAAGTCCTGCAGGTCTTCATAGTACCAGCCTCTCCTTTCTTGCCAGCTCAGTCTAGTCAATGAAGACAACTGATAAAATTGGTTTCATCCTACAGTCAAGTGCTGCATGAAAAGACGCAGACTCATACCAACTGTTAGCAAATGATCTGGTTTTAATACTTAAATTAAATAATGACTTATTCATTTATGTGAAATTTATTACACTATATTTGAGATATAAGTACTAAATTTACTTAAGTAATGTTTTATTAATTTTTAAAAATTACTTGAAAGAGTAACAAATTCCACTTGCAATTTAAATAATTTAATTCCTTAACTGAGTAATTGTTTTACTTTGCATTTCAAAAAGTATCAGAAACTCACTATTATGTCATGCTGGGAAACAATTTTCGCCTTTAAAAAAAAATCCTGTGCTTCAGAAATGTTTAAATGTTAAAGTCACTCTGCTGTCATGATCTCCTTAAAACCACAGAATAATAACATATATAAAATACATATTACTCCATAAGCACCAAATTTTAATCATTTTTCCAATATCAAATGTTATTTAATTGATATGCCATCCTAATAATTAAGCGATAGTTTATTTTACTGCAGATAGTGAAAACTATAACATGGAGAAGTCGAGCGATAGTCTTACCTTGGAAAAGTGGGGAGTAGAACTCTTAACTCTGCATTAAGTCCATAAATAAAGGTTACCTGCAGGCAAAAACAAAGCAAAAAGCTAAGGAATATACCTTCTTTCCTCAGGAAAGATTGGTGCATTGAATGTTGTTTGGAGAACCTGTCCACCCCACTCCCCTCTCAGCCACCCTCAGCAAGGGGATGATTAAAGTTATCCTTATGAAGGAAGAACAATTTCCTTAATAAGAAGGAATCATTCTTCTTGGGATGGATTAAGTTAGTTAAATAGGTGTTTTCAGCCTGGAACAGAGATTAATTCAGGGGGGTATAAATGTTAATGGGACTACAATCATGAATGTCATGGAGGGGGTTGATACTGCAGCGGGGGGCTGCAGGGGCAGCCTCTGTGAGGAAAGGCCAGGGCTGCCCCGTGCTGGACACAGCCAATTCCAGCCGGCTCCAACCGACCCACCGCAGGGCACAGCTGAGCCTCGCAGCTGAAGTGGTGGTGCTTTGAAGAAAATAAGTTTAAGAAAGGGTGAAAAATGCTGCACAGCAGCTGTGAGAGAGAGGAGTGAGAAAATGTGAGAGAAACAGTTCTGTAGACATCAAGGTCAGTGAAGGAGGAGTGGGAGGAGGTGCCCCAGGTGGTGGAACAGAGATTCCCCAGCAGCCTCTGGAAAAGACCATGGTGAAACAGGTTGTCTTCCTGCAGACCATGGAGGACCACATCAGAGCAGATATCCACACTTGCAGCTCATGGAGGACACCACACCAAACCTACAGGTTTTGTCATCTTACTTTCTCCCCTATACTGCTGAAGAGGGAGGGTGCAAGAGTGTCTACGTGGGTGTCTGGCTGCTGGCCAAGGTCAAGCCACCAAACTGACTCAGGAAGTCCTCGAATCACTGAACGCTGTCATAGAATTACAGAGTTATTTTAATCTGCTGAAGACATCTCCTGTGATTCATTGTCAAACCATTGGTCCGATCCGTACAGCCATCCACCTGGAATATGACAACAACTCTACATCCTGCCAGCGGTGATCTTAATGGTCATATGACATGTTAGACCTAATATCAGTTGTTAATAGGTGGAAGAAAAGGTGGTTAGATTTACCTCAGAGGAGATAAAGCAAGATCCTACAAGTGGTTTATCTTTACAGTGCCTTGTATTAGCACATATAGAAAGTCAATTTTTAGAGGAAAGTTGTATAAAAAAAAACCAAAACAAACTAGACCAGCAACAGTTTTATTTGGCAAAATCATCTATACCTCTCTCCTTGTACATGGACAAAAAGATCTTTTTGAGTTTAGCAGTGCTTTCAGTCCAAGCCAGTAAACATGAGTGGAGATATAAACAAGAGTCCACATGCTGCTTTTACTCAGAAGGGTAACCTCAATATTTGAAGTAAGATTATAGACTAAATTATTCAAGCCCTCCTATTTTACCAATACCTTTCAGCAATTCCTCCTGTGTTTTCAGAAAGCCCACATAACTTCTCATTATACAGTGCAAAGAAATCAACAAGAACAAAGAGTCACAAGATATACCACTGAAAAACATACTGATACTGACGAAACGAAGAGAGAGGAAGTGCAAATGATAACACAGGGATGCTGAAGTGACTTGCATGTCTTTGCTAGCGAGATCAGACTAATGTGGAAATTGCTACAAGGAAGTCAAATACTGGGACTCAATGTAATGTAAGAATTATAACTACATTAGTTCTCAAATAACACAGCAAAAGCTTTAGCCTATTGACTAGATGTAATTTTCTGCCAAATCTGGAAAGCTAAAAGCTATCAGATCTGATCCTGAAGATTTCAACAAATTAAGACAGGCAGAGCTCATTTGCTTAAGAAGCAGAGTGTGCACTGGCATAAGAAAAATGGCACTGAAGAGTGGGTTAAATAAAGCCAAATAATGCAAGGTTTGCATTGTAAAGGTAGTTCAAGATGGCAATGTCATGCATACTTTCCATCCCGTTCTTTGAACTTGCAGGTGCATCTTGACCTGAATGCAAATATTGTCTGCAGGTAAGAACTTTATACTAAAGGTCTAACTTACCAAGAAAAGAAAGTACCCATCCCTTTAGGAGCTATGCTAAGGTAAAATCTGTGTTACATGATTTCCAGAAAAAAAAAAAAATCATCCCAGTAAAATATAAAATATGAAAAGTAGACAGAATTCTGTCTTCCACATGTTGCGGCACCTTGGCAAAATAAAACCTTTCCATTCTGCAATGCGATAGGAAGTCTAAGGATTAATGCTAATACCACAACAACAGATTCTCATGAAAAATTTCTGCATTATCACTCTGCCCAGTCCCCTCAATAAACTCCTAAAGCAGCAGTCAGGAAAGCACCAGCTTGAAAAGAATGAATGGCATATGTGCTGTGTTTCCGGCTGATAGCATGGTGTCCAGGTAGAGAGACAATGACAAATTCCATCACATGCTGCTGACAAATAATTATACATATTGAAGCCAATTAGGACTAGAGTTCCAGCATTTTCTAGTGACCTGCAGATCTTGCATATATCAAATTTAATTGTGGATGTATTTTGCCAGGAGTTCAAAACCAAATGATATGAACAAATTATGCAGTATCGTTTAACCCTCATCCCCTCAGTAAGTATGGTTCACCATGATTCCAAAATCAAACAAACAATTAACATGTTGAATTTTAAGTCAATTATATCCAACTAATCTCCAATTACCTGTCTACTTTTTCTACTTTAGTTTGGTGAAGTATATAAAATTTAAAGAGCTCTAGAAAAAAAAAAAAAATAATTAAGGAGCACTAAAGAGAAGTGTATTTTTATGTTAAAGTCATTCCTGTGAACACCTGTGAACTGCTGAGTTTAATTGGGCTACATCTGCTCCTGATTTTGTGAGTTCTGACTGATTATCTGTCCTTATACTGTATTGAGCTGTGTCTTTCTTCTTCCTTTCCATGTCTTTTTGGGGTACTGTTTATAGCGAATGACACGCCTGAGAAATGAGGAACCTAAAAATCTACAAGCTGTGTAAGAGGTGGTAGTTCTCAAAGAGAGACATTCAAAAGACAGACAAATTTCCAGACTTGGTTGTTATGGTTTCAAAAAGAATAACTCTGGCAAGGATGTGGCCTTATACTGACCTCCCAGAGACCAATAGTCATGGAGATTCAAAAATAAAGACATAAGGAGAAATGACAGTTTCCAGGTGAAACATTCCTGCCCCACAATGTAAAAACAATGTTCTAGTTGTTTTCTTCAAGGGAATTCCATGCACCATCACAGGAGACAGTACAAGGCTGTATCATGTCCTGAAATGCACTTTATGTCTGCTCATTTTATGCAACATGAGTTATACTGATTCATTGTGGCAAAAATCCTACTAACTTCCTGGATCAGACTCTTAGTGTATCTTTATGAGCCAAAGCAGCAGTAAATCACTATGATCTCCGTGGTTTTGGAAGCAGAGAAAAAGAGGAGAGGGAATATCACAAGGCTGAACATAAACAAGACTGTGATAAAGATCAAGATTTCAGTCCAAAATCCCTATTCTGCTACTGCTAGTCTTATTAAGTGTTCTGTTTGAATGAAAAGCTATCTGAGCTCCCAATTTTGCTTCTGCTCATCTCAAAATTGCCCCTTTCTGGGATTTCCTGTCTCAGTCCCATTACAAAAGCTTCATTCCAATTAGAGACCCAACCCAATCTGCATTCCCAAAACACACAAACATTTGGAGAAACAGACAGCTCATGAAATGTTGCCGATTTAGAGATAAAGGTCAAGTTGTATCTACGTACGCTGTTGTAGCCTAGTAGAGTGAACACTGCAGTAGGTGGGAAATTCAGGTTCATTGTCCTGCTCAGCATTAGGCAGTTCAAACTGCCTTCTCAACTGTTCAGTTGAGAACACCAGTACCCTGTTCTCAATAAAGTACCCTGATCAGCAAGCTGAGAGTTATACCAGATATGCTATCTCATATGCTTCTTGAAGGCACACTATGGATTGACACATGAGAATGATGCTATGAATTTAAACTCTAGTCACAGCAAGAACAGAAGAAATTTTGGAATTCAGGAAAAATGAAAAAATATATAATATGAAAATCAAAAGTGGAGGTTCGTACAAATAATAAGAATAAGAGTGTGTTTCAAGCTCTGTCCACTGAAATTGAGGGGACTTTCACCACTGATATTTAATGCAGCACTAAATGTTTTTAAAAAGCCAGTGTTAACTATCATATCAATTTGTTTGAGGAAAAGTGATAGCAAGCGCTCAGGCAGGTAGGAAAACACAGACATTACTTTATGCATGATTTAAAAAGGCATGTAGGAAAGAAGTGGAAAAAAAATGTTGTTGCTCTTTCCAAATGACAGCGGACCTGCAGCCTGGAGACAGTTCAATTTTCCCCTGACAGAAGTTCAAAGGTAGGGTAGAAATTAGTGCTTAAATGTAAAAATATTTTATTAGCCATTTTTGCACAACATGGATGAGTTAAGTTTATCTGTAATACAGAAGAGCAAAAGCAGGCTATTCTTTTTCTGGAAACCTCAGATAAAATATTTCTGTCCTCCAGAAGTTTTCTGAGCTGTCAGCAAGAACTATCCATCTGCTTAAATAAACTTTTTATTTTTCCTAAGTGCCTCTTCTTCATTTTTGAGAAACCTTTAATCTAAAGTCGATCTTTAATGACTGTATTGCCTGGTATGTGATCTGTAGCTGTTAAGATGAGCAACATAGTTTTGAGAAAATTTCCAGAGTAGGACAGATGTGGAAAGAAATGAGGAAGGGGGGAAAGAAACCTGCAATGCATCCAAGGAAGAAAAAGTTTTGTTTAACTTCAAAACAATATTTAATTCTGAATTTTTTATATAAAAGTACTATTAAGAGCATTCTATAGTTTGTATCTTCTAAATTCATTAATAATATTCATATCTCGGAAAAAGCCCTCAACGTTAAGAAGACAGTGGACTGAAATGATTTTTAAAAGATATTTCAAGCATGGAAAAACATCCATGTTCAGATCCATTACGTCCTCTTAGACCCCTTTCTGCTTTTATAGTGTCTTTACCAAATGGAGTCAAGGTTGGTTTTTTTTACTTTCACTTTTTTCTAATCACCCCAAACCTCAAAAGTTAGCTAGCCTGCTGGAATGTGCAGCTTTTATGGGGAAAACTATATGTTTAAAATCCCATGGACCTTGTAATGACTGAGTATAGGTAATGGAATGTCTCCCTCTGTTTCCATGTATGGACAATGTCACATAGAATGTTTATAACTCATTGTTTCATTATAGTCTTTACATTAACATCATTCCTCATAACAACAGATTTTCCACAATACAGAGAAAAGATAGCAGAATTTTTCATAGCTGGAAATTTATCAAGTTAAATGTCATCTGTTCTCAAATCTTAAAATAAAATTTTACATTTTTTCCTGAAAAAATATTAAGAGATTTAATATAATAAAATGTTCATCTTTGGGGAGGATAAATAAAAAAAGCCAGGAAAATTGCCTTTTACTTGACTTGTGCACTGGGAAGATGCTGAAAACACTAATTAGTCATTAACACAGCTCAATTTGTAGTCTTAATGCCTCAGAGACAAAAAGCTGTTAACTGTTGTTATTATTGGTATAATAGTAGAGTTACAAGTCCCCATTTCAGGCTCCCCTTGCGCTAGGAATTGCAGAAATACATAATAATAAAAAAAAAAAAATCCTACCCCAAATAATCTTATAACATAAAATTAGGCTGCAATAAATGACATCAATAAAGCAATAACAGGGACAGTAGTCAGAGCAAATATGTGTTTTACTGCATTTTTCCTGAAACCAGTTGCTCACATAAACACTGAATCCACTAACATCTCTAGACAGACCAGTGGGTTAGGTCGGTCAAAGGTCCTATGGCTTCCTTTTGTTCAAACATTTTCTGTATTCCAGCAAGTAGAATAATCTTAAGCAAATGTAAGTAGCATGCTGACTAATTATAACCTGTCATAATAAATAAATGGATCCACTCAAATCCAGCAACTCATGTAAAGGAAGAACTCCCAGTTGATTTGTGCACTTGAAAGAAATGCTAGTTTTATTTAGTTAGTTTTCTGTTATTCGGTTGTGTCCCTTCTTGCAGCCTAGGTTATCATCACACAAGCCATATCTTCTGGAGATATATTTTTAGAACTGCTAGTAGAAAAATATCCCTTATGCTTGAAAAAATTCAAACAAATAAGGAATCCTGACGAATTTGGCAATCTGCATGAGACAAAGCTGTATGGCAGAAAACAAGACCAAACTGAAAGGAAAATAAAAATAGAATAGCTAATGTGAGGAAAGAGATTGTACAAGTTTCCTACAGCTCTATACAGTAAAGCGTTTGATGAAACAAGAACTTCTTTATTCTTTACAACTAAAATGCCAATTCTGTGGTATTATGAAGCTAAACAAATGGCTTTTAAGTAGTGAATAGACTGTGAAATAAGAAGAAATAACAAAAAGGACTAGCTCTTGAGATTGGAATTTGCCTTTGTGTGTGACCGATTCAGTATTACATATGGCATCTTCTAAAATTATTTTAATTAAGTTGAGAATATACAGTGTACTAGAGCTGTTTGGGGATTTTCTGTCAGAGTACAGTATTACCAACCCTAAGGTTCAAAAAAGTGGAGTGACAGCTTATGTGTGTCCCCCCAGTTAATAGATTCCTCTTAAAGCTATATTGTACATTTTTCTCTGACTGGCTTTTTCAAAATAACCTCCAGGCCATGTGGAAACCACAACGTTGCTCATTCTACCAAATATACATGTTAAGGAGGGTTAAACATCAACTGAACAAACTCTGCTTCATCACATCATATGGTAAAGCATCACTCAAGCCATCAACTGAGAGGGACCACAAGACTATATCTTCCTCAGCCTCTCCATGTTAGTTCTGCTTCTGCATCACCAATATCCATCCAAATTATCCTCTCTTCCTCACTTGAGCAGTGAAATATGCACCTTCCATTTCTCTCCTTTTCTTTTTTCCTTTTTTAACGTTTCCTCTGGAAGCTATTCACCCATGTCCTCCAAACTAGTATTTCAGAGAAAGAGGAGAGAGAGAACAGATTATCTCCATTAGGTTCCCTTTGTATCTTCTTTTTCCTTTGTGAGAAAAGCATTAGACACTTTCTCTCTCTTTCATTTTCCAAAGTTACCTCTAAAAAGCTGAGGGAGAAAGGAAAATGTTGATTGCTCTTCCAGCAAGGTGTGGAAGCAACCAAGAATTACTATACTTGCCCTAAAATAAAAAGTCCTGGCAATAAACTGTCAAAAAATCGGTGATTTTTATGTGTTCTGGCTGTGTGCAGGTACAGTTCGCAGCCCAACACATCCTCTGGTGCATTTTTTTCATGTATCTTCCTCTTTTATCAAGAGCACTTCCGGCACATCCCTATAGCTCTTTGTAACCTTAGAATCACTTCTGTGTGGAGCATTTCCTCTAGTAGTACAAAAAAAATATCCTTCACAACATCACCATAATATCTGTTTGTCCCATGAGGCATTGGTTTTAAGAAGTTCCGGGTACAACATTACGCAGATGATATAGTTAAACTTTGATTAACTATACTTACCTTTGATTAACTAAACTTACCTTTTAGGCCTTTCTCTGGAGACCTTTGAGTAGGACTTTCTCAGACACTTTCCACGATGATCATCTCCTCCCTACATCAGGCTTGCTAGTTGCAAGCACCCCCTCAGTTTCTTGTCACCTGAACAACTTTACCATACCCTTTGGTCTCTCCATCCCTTGCTCTTCAGGGCTGTGTAATCAACACACAAGACTTTTTCCTTAGCTTTCACTCCTTTTCTTCTGAATTCAGTCCTGAAAAAGATTTCTGCTGTCCACTGAACCCTACACCTTTTCCCATCCCCAAGATTCTTCCACACATTGGGGGAAGCGTGCTGTTTCTCCAGTTGTGTCCATCTTCATCTCCGAATTGTCTGTAGGCAAATATCTCTTCTTCCTTTTTCATTTCTGACCAGAAATCTTGCTGTATCTTGTGTCTTACCAGGGAGTTCTCACCAGGCCTCACTGGGGTCCTTGGGTAAACAGTTTATTCAGTGCAGTGAAGGTTTTTCACTGCAGAAAGGGCAAACTGACAGACCTGGTGGTGAGAAAAGACATTATAATCTCAGTAAAATGACCTGGGTTTCAGTGTGAACCTGTGATTGGGTTTTAGAAAAGAAAGGAATTTGATTATGATATCTTGAAAGAAAAGCTAATTATTCTAACAATAATAGTTATGGCAAGGTATTCTGGTAAAAAGAATAAATTAGAGCAGAAGATAATAGCCATCATAAAAGGAAACCGTTAAGCAATTTTATTGTTGAGGTCTAAAAAATGATCTGGTAAAACAACTATTTTGAATTCATTTTATTGTTTGGTAAGATTTTCCACTGACTAATGAATGATGAGAATATTTGTGAAAAACTGTCAGTTTGACACAAAATATTAAAACACCGCTGCATGTCATCCATAAGATTATCACTGCCTTCCTTTATGTACATAGTCTATGCCATTGTAGTATTTTAGTGCATCACCAATGTTGATACACTTACCCTCAGAAATTATTTTATGAACACAGAGTATAGACTCGATGGTCCAAATAAGAGTGTTAGTTGGTAAATCTTGGATGAGCCTACCAAGCGTGGAATTTAGGGTGGAAAAAATTATTTGAAGTTTTTCTCAAACTTTTCCAATAATTTACACAAAACTAAAGTGACGTAAAGAAGATCTGATGTACCCTACACATTCCTTTTGTCATTGTCCTGTAGGAGGATTGTGTTAAATCACTTTTGAATAGAAAGGATTTGAATCTGACAGTTACCTTATGTTGGATAAGTCCCCTTTTTGCTGTGCCACCACAGGAAATGTGCATTAGGTAGGGAGAAGAACAGAAACTCATACAGTTGCTTCTGCTTTTGAATCTGGACCACTTTTGTCTTAGCTTCTACAAAAAGTACCCAAAATAAATCTATCAGTTCAGAAGATACATTTTGCACAGCCCTAAATAATTTGCTGGAGGTAAGCCCTGATGTTCCTCTTACTATGGCACTTGAATGACAAGAAAATCCTGCTTCTCTAATTCTGCTGACATATTTTGTCCTTCTTTTTGGTCCCTAACAGAATAAAGCATGCCTCTTTTGACTTTAAACTCCTCAGAATGGGAATTATATTTTCTTGTACACTAGTAAATCCATTGCACAATGAGTTGTAGTCTTCATAGGGTTCCTGGGGAACTACTATTCCAAGAAACAGTACCAGGGAAATTTTGCAGGTTTTTCAAGGCAGGAAAACGTATCACCCTGTGCTTGCTTGATGGATCCTGATTCTGGATTGTGGCTACAACCACTATCTTAAAACTTCAACAGTAGCAGTAGGAATAATGAGAGAATTTCAGACTTTTATTTATCTACAAAAATATCATAAGCATGAAAGAGATATTCATGTATCAAATATGCATATGGAATATAGTAGACATTTCAGAACAGAGAAATAGAAGACCACTGGAGCTCAGTTGTGATGGTTGTTTTTATCGCACATGAGAGGATGATTTTGAATGGGGCTGGTTTAAGAGATATTTCAAATACAATTAAAGAAAGATACTAATTGAAAATAATCAGCCAAATATCTTCACAACAGGTGAATATTATTATTAGTGGCAAATATTATATATAAACACATTATTTCCATCTGATCTGGCATACTAGCTAATAGCGACTAGAAATAATTACAGGCTGAGATGCTTGTGGATAGAGAGTGACCTCATTAATCACTGTGATGGAGATACTGGTAGCTCCCTGCAGTGAGTCATTATAGAAGTGCATCAAATAACAAACAATGACAGCTAGCTAGTAGTGAGTGAAGTCTGACAGATGGTCAATAAATTCAGAACTGACACATTTTTGTAACTAAAAGGTAGGTTTGAAGTCTTTTGGGGTTCTAACAGTGCTTCTCTAGAGCACCAATTCTGGCTCATAAAAGTTAACATCCGGTTCAAGTCCTTTAAATGTAAAGGAAAGGATAAAAAACCAAATCCTCTAGAGAGTAATCAAACTGTGGTATGCACAAGTTTCTAAATACCAGTGGCACTTACTAGTTCACTACTGTTAGGAATGCTGCATCATTTCTAGTCTGCCACCACACCATGCTGTGCACCATCACAACGCATTTTATGCTAATGTGATGAGACATCACACAGTTTGATATGATGTGGAACAACACAGTGGTGAAAACTTATGGACCAATGTAATTACTTTCAGATAAGAATTATTAACTCAGCTGGCAGAACTCTGATCTAAATAAATAGATTAGATAGATTTACTGAGAACAATTTGCAAGAATGGATATTCCATTGTGTCTGACTCTGCACACAGCTCTATTTAAAGTGCTTCTCCCTATAAAACAGTGCATACGTGTATTAATCTCCCTCTTGCCCTTTTCAAGACTGCTGTCTTTTATTAATATTTGCTTGTTTTCCTGATTTTGCCCTTTATAATTAATTAAAACAAACATTTTTGATTGTGTTTTGTTTTGTTGGTTTGTGGTGTTGTTTTTTTTTAATAGCTGAATTGGCTAACATTGTGTTAATGAAATAATTCTTTTTGGAAGGAGCATTATTGAAGAAGTAATCACAAAAGTGGTAATTAAAAATAGATGTCTAGATCCTCAGCTCTTTTAAACTCTGGAACAGAGATGGTTTCCTTTTCTGCAGGAGAGTCCCTGGAGTCCTCATGACCCGTTTATTGAGGGAGTTACACTGGACCAGGGAAATACAGGAAAAGCAAAATTGCAAAACACACTTGCAAATAACAAAACTTGCCAGTTAATTTGGCTTATAGTTGCTGGGCTTGTTATTGCATGCATTGAAGAGAGTAAGATTTTGTTCAAAATTCAAAAACTGAAACCATAGAGAAGATTTGTGCAGGCACAAATGTGCAAGACAGCGTATAAATATAGGTACTTTGCTTTCAAAAACTGAGTGAAGGAAAAGGAAGGAGGAAGGCTCCTATCTAAGCAAACGAGGCTAAAGTAAACAATCAGCAGCAGTAGCGGAAGACAGAAGTCACAGAATGAAGTGATACCACCACAAGAATTCAAGAGGGCCCCATATCCTGGAGGACACTAAGGACCAAGGATGCATCTGGTAATTCTACTGATTGCCTGAACACAACTAAGCACAGACAGAATAGATGACCTTTCAGTTTTATTTAGTTTGGAATACTTAACGGAGCAGTAAGATGTTGTTCTGTAAAAGCCTAAAGAAGAGACCTGGCACTAACACATTCAATACGAGACAAAGACCACTGTGCACGTTTATGTTGCTAAGAATAGAAAATAGCTGGTGACAGCATGACACTAAGTAAAGAGCAGAGTATTCAATCCATGCCCTTCTTCAGCAGATATATAAAAGTGATCTACTGTTTGTAAGAGGGAGAAATGACACAGCAGCTTCCTAAACACTCTGGTATTTCATTCCAGCTATAGAATGAAGCAAGTGAAGAAAACAAACACCTAGCTTCAGATTTTTTATTAGAAATATGCTTGGTGTGAATTGCTGGGTTTGAATATGCCAAAAGAAAATTGAATTAGGTATTATAAAGCAGCTGATAAATCTGCTGATGAGTTTCATCATTTTCTAAATCTGGGATCCATAGAAGAGGATGTCCTTTGTGGGGTTAAGGGAAGTCACCAAAATATTTCAAATTTCCTAAAATACCCTGTGCCTCTACCTGTCATTTGTGATGCTCATAGAATCATAGAATTGCTGAGGTTGGAAGGGACCTTTAAGATCATCAAGTCCAACCATCAACCTACCCTGACAAAACCACCTCTAAACCATGTCCCCAAGTACCACATCTACCCTTTTTTTAAACACCTCCAGGGATGGTGAATCCACCACCTCCCTGGGCAGCCTAGTCCAACGTTTAATAACCTTTCAGGGAAAAAATGTTTCCTAATATCCAATCTAAACCTCCCCTGACATAACTTGAATCCATTTCCTCTTGTCCTATCACTTGTCACCAGGGAGAAGAGGTCAGCCCCCACCTCTCTACAACATCCTTTCAGGTAGTTGAGGGTGATGAGGTCTCCCCTCAGCCTCCTCTTCTCCAGGCTAAACAACCCCAGTTCCCTCAGTCGTTCCTCGTAAGACTTGTCCTCCAGACCCCTCACCAGCTTTGTAGCCCTTCTCTGGACACGCTCCAACACCTCAATGTCCTTCTTGTAGTGAGAGGCCCAAAACTGAACACAGTACTCGAGGTGGGGCCTCACCAGTGCCGAGTACAGGGGGTTGATCATTTCCGTAGTCCTGCTCACTGCACTATTCCTGATACAGGCCAGGATGCCATTGGCCTTCTTGGCCACCTGGGCAAACTGCCAGCTCACATTCAGGCAGCTGTCCACCAACACCCCCAGGTCCTTTTCTGCCGGGAAACATAGAACAATCTGCTCTAACCACTCTTAATGGCAAGAATCAAAACTACAGGATTTTTTCTTCAGGCACAGTAGTTCAGAAAGCTCATTTCATACCATCAAGGACCAAAAACATTACTTTGTGACATAGTTAACCATTCATGCAACACAGAGAGAAAATTACAAATAACTTGTAGTGAACTGTTTAGGAACAATTGATAAGCAGCAATTTGTCCAAGCAAATGATTCATTCACCAATTATGAATAATAACTAATCAGTGAAAATTATGACTTGAACTAGGATAATCCAAAATCAGATAAAAGAATAAATTCACTGAAACCATAATTGTAAGTAGTGAACCAAAATCAGAACCAGGTCTCCTGACAACCACTTATCACACATTGTCACTAGCCATTGCTGACTTCTACGAAAAAATAGCCTTTCAAATGTGTCTGCCTTTGAAAATCACTTCCTTGCTTTGCATTGTATCTTTTTAATTTTCTTTTTCCATTTGTTTCATTTGTGAAAGGTTTCAATAAGAACTATTTGCTTTTAAAGGGAGCAATATTTCAAAGCTAGAATAGATTAATGGACAGAGAAAAAAAAATTAAGTTGCTTATCTTTTTTTGCTCATTAACAGTAGGCTTTTCTTCTTAAAACAGCTATTAAAAAAAAAAAAAAAAAAGGTTGTCATTTTCCCTCTCTTTATTGCCTACTCTAAGTCCAGTAATATTTTCATGGGTTGTATTGCAAAACAACTGTAAATGATAGAGTGGTTAAGGATTTCTTCAAGCAGATTGTTATGAAAATGAGTTGACCCCATCCCCTTTTGTCAATAAAATAGGATATTACCAAAAGGCAGCTTTGGCAATCACAACTGAATTGGTTTTCAAGCTTCACAGAAAGGTCAATTCAAACAGTGACAAACATCACCTTGGTAGGCACCACTGCCTACCTCCAATTTGGGAAAGCTTTTATTAGCTTGCATTCATGCTGAGGGTCAGCTTTTCAGTGTTCTTTTCTGAGAGACTGAGGCATGAAAGCTCTTGAAATCTCCATTTACTTAATGAAAATAATATTACTGAATGAATGATAATCAAGTGATGTTTTCATTATGCCAAGTAATTTTCTGCCAGTGTTTCGATTCTCCTTAGCAACATGTGTCTGTGAAGGTTGTAACCTATAGGCCCTTTACAGTAACTGCCTCTCACTCCTGCAAAGGACGTCTTAATCAGTATGGGAGGGTTACCTATTTGAATGTACCGAAGTAGCTGGCTAAGGCTCTCTTCACTGCTCCGCTCCTAAACAGAAGTTTGTTTGTGATTTTCCTTTTTGCTACTTGTTTTATTTATGGAAAGTACTATGCCTCTTGATACAGCCATGTTAAGGGAATAGAGTAGCAATACAGAAGTAGGGTCTCATTTAGTGAGCCCCACTGTCAGGGAGAGACAGGAGTGGGCTGCTCTGCCAGGGAAGGAGGGCTGGGAGCCACGAGCAGCAGCAAGGCAGGCAGGCAGTGACCTGGCTGACAAGGGACATGGACCCCGAGCAAGGTGAGCAGAGCAAGTGCCATGACAGTAACCCAGTTCAGCCCACAGTCTAGCAGCCAGGCCAGACATCACCATGATGAGCTGGATCACTGTCACGTCACTGTGATGAGATGGATCCAGGGTGAGGGCAGGAATTCAAGCTGGCAAGTCAGGACCAGGATCAGTGAGATGTGTGGCCAGGCACAACAGCTCAGGCAAGGACTGAGGTGGAGTACCTCAGTTTAAAGACAGCTCCTGAGTAAAGAGACACCAGGACAGAGCTCTTCCCAGCAGTCTGACTCAAGGTCACAGCTGCACCATATCAGAGGTGGCTGTGAGCCTTGCTTTTAGATAACCATTCTCTCTAACACTCTCATGCGATGCACTAGGACCAAACGAAGATTATATAGGATCCTAGGCACGGAAACAGGTACTTCTGTCAAAGAAAGAATCAATAGGATGCATAGAGCTAGAGGACAGCAACAAAGCAGAAGATCTGGAGAGTAATCTTCATGACAGAACATTGTTGAAAAACACACTGCAGACATGACAGAACTTTACATGGGTTTTCATTTTTTTTACCAAAAAGAAGCTTTTCATTTCATCTAATGAAAATCTTTCTGAAGCCAAGGGCTCCATCTCATACATAGGACTTAATAAATAAGAAGATTTAGTCATAATCATGAGTATTTTATAACACCATGTATTTGTAGGAAGTATTTGTGTGAAAGAAAAATATTCCTGGAAGAACTTTAAAATCTTTTATGAATTTAAATAGTGTTTGGCTAATAATTTTACCCTTAAAAATGTAAGAAAGCATTGTTACAAAGCAAAATATTTAATTCCATCATATTTCTTTTTTTTTAATTATTCATCTAGAAATGTTACTAAATACAATTTTTTAAAGAAACAGACATTGATAAGAAAAATTAAAATTAATTTAAGCCAACAAAAATCTTTTGTTCGAAGTGACATAATTTTTTCAGATTTTTAACACTACAAGGAGCAGACAGGATTGTCTCATGCTTTCCTCTGGAATGTTAAGTTCAGCTAAAAAATTGGTTATTCACACAGCTCTAGTTAAGACATAAAAATACTTCATGCACACTATTAAACAAGTTTCAACACCTATAAAATCTTAGCATCTTTCTGTTTCACAGAATGTTTTACAGTTTCAGTCTTAAGAAACAAAAGTGTATGAAGTGCTAGGTATAATAGGACACTAAGATTCCCTCATGAATTCCAGAAGTAATATAAGCCTTCTGACTTTTCCAGTGTATTTCAGTTCCAGAAACATTTTGTAAATTATATTAGTGCTAATCCACTGTGGGATAACAGGATATAATAGAATATGAAGAAATGCAATTATGATTTTCTGTGTACAGTTCTGTAATTCCAAAATGCAAGAGCTTCTTTTTACAGACAGATATGCCTTACTCCCATAGCTTTAGAGTTTATTATGAGCACAGGGATGTGCCCTAATATAGGGTACATCAACATCTGATGGCGCTATACTATAACTGTCTACATATCAAAGAATTAATGTAAACTCATTCATTTTTCCAAGTCAGGTTAGGCTATGAAACAACCTTCAGCTCCACGAGAAAACTATTTCCAGTATATGAGATAATTTATTTAGAATTTGCTTAGATGTTTTTATGTCACGCTAAAATCTGCAGCGTGAACATATCAACCTACTAGGAATGTTTGGCTGGGTTGATAAAAATTATTAGGTCAGGTAAGGTTTGGATTAAGTTTATTAAGATAAAGATACAACGATTTGGTAGCAGGCATGTCATAAAAGACTCAGTAAAGTCTACAAAACGGTCAGAAAAAACTGTGGCGAGGCACACTGTTTATTTTAGATCAGGATGTTAAGAAGCATAATAAACACATAAATCATTTGGACTGCTGGTCCAAGTTTGGCGGGTTTTTCTGGCTCATCCCACTCAATCTTGTGAAGCTCATGTTCAAAAAGTTATATATGCTACTTCTCCCAGAAATACTAGCAACAAACCCAGAAGTCAAAGGGTTAGAGTAACTAATATGAGTGACACTCTTAATAGGACACCTCAAATGAACTTTGTCAAGGATTTGGATTAATTAGTTAATGGATTAATTAGTTAATGGATTAATTAGTTAATATTATGCCCCAGGGAAGGTATTATTAGCAGAAGCATGGGGGATGTGTCTTAGGGATATGTAATAATTAATAATAAAGGTAAACAAGGAATGTCCTTTTGTAACTGTAGAAATAATAGCTGGCAGTAAAGGTAACCTGGTAAAAACGCTGTATTACCAGCTGTATTGCCACCATTAGTGTGCACCAGTCCTGTCAGCAACTGCTCGATGCTGGGAGCCAGCCAGACCGTTTTGGCCCATCTCTACTCATCAGAGTGCAATGTAATTTGGGAACTACTATATGGCAATAAACATGGCTACACAGATACAGTACAGCCCCTTTATCACAATGTTATCAGGTGCAAAGAACATTATGTGACAAAAAGAGAGCAGACTGTCTAGGGTTGCCTTGCTGCTGCCTACATATATGAAATATGTTAGCATAATGTTTTGCTTTGCAACCTCAGAGAGATAAGTATCCTTTCTGAAATCGAATAAACAAATATTTCATTACTGTAGTCTGTTTTAATACACAAATCCTTCCATGTGCATGGTTAAAGAACTGATATGAGTCTGAGGGATAAAGCTGAAATGCTTACAGCCTACGCAAAAGCTCACCGACAAAGTTTCTTACGTAGTCAGATTGGTCACATTTCCTTCCACAGAAGAGATGATTGCTTACACCATTCTCATGTGTTTGGGAGCACTGAAGAAATTAGGTTGACATATTTAAAGCAGAAATATTTTAAACTTGATAGAATCTGATGCCTGTGCTATACTTCTTTTTTTTTCTTTTTTTCTTTTCTGCTACGCACGTTTGTCGGCAAGCTACAACGTGCCTCTAATAACATAAACTGGCCTCTGTTTTCTCTTGTCTTTCAGTATTACGTGTAAAGTGCAGCTACCTGCTGAGACAATAAACATGACTTCCCATGACTTTTCAGTAAATGAAGCTCACTTCTGACGCCCCAGGGTATAGTCAATCTAAAATATAGATATGAGGGCTGGAATTAGAAATTTCATGATCAGCCAAGTGTACTTATAGCAGCTACATTTTGAAGGGGCATTCTTTCATCTATTAATTATATTCCACTTCCCCCTCTCACCAATACTAGCGACTCATCATTTTACATATTTAATGGAACATGACTAAAAATACATCAGAAAATTAATCGGTATTCATACTGTACCAAAGAATTTTCAGAGTTACCGTTTATTTCTTTCAGACAGGCTGCTAAGTCTTGGAAAATCTAGAAACAAAAGGAAAGGACTTACAAAAAAAATTATTATGACAAGATAGCTGCAGGATATAACAGAAAATCAGTGTTCACTGCATAGCGCAGTTCAATATAGAAAGTAATTTCCCAATCTTTTTCTGTATCTTTGGCTGCCTACTTCCTTGCATGTCATATATCACAATGTGGATTTTGCAAAGTAGATTGCACAGCGACACTGCCAACCTCCCTAGGCCTCATCTTTAAAGTTAAAAAGATATAGAAATGGAGAGGGAGAAGTATGCTGATTTGTTTTATTGATATTTTGATATGGTTGGCTCCTCAAAATAAAGAATACAAAAAGTAGACTCAAGAGAACAGAGTATACTATAAGGAAAACTTATTATTCTACTGCAGTTTTCACAGTGGATTTATCAGAACTTAAGCATTTATTTAAGAAGGTATGCCCTCCACCTGTATCTGTGAATGGACATTCTTTTAAAGTATTAAATTTTAAAATTTGATTGATAATTAGGAGGACAAAATAAACAGAGATTAAAAAAAAAAACCTTATAGTTGCTTATTACTCATGGAGAGTTTTTGATCCTAAAAGCCTCGCTCATCTGCACTAGGGAAAGTAGGATTTACAAATACCTGTACTGGAATTAAGACTGAGGGAACACAAAAAATTTTGGGAATTTACGCATGGTTCTCTGGTTTAGACTGTATCATGAAATGTCGCGGTATATTCACCATTGTTGAAAAAGTTACTAGCATACATACATCCAAATTAGAGACAGTAGAAAATATTAATTATTGCACATGGAATTTGTTTTGAAAATTGACTAGAAGTGAGAGAAGATTTTGCTCTTCTCTGAAAAGAAATTGATGGGATGGGATGGGATAAGATAGTGTAAGAATGAAGAGAAGCTGCTTGAAAAGGTTACAAAAGTTGTATATTTTGCCTGGTAGGTAGAAGGAAACGTCATGAGGCCTTGGATAGCTGGATGTGAGGGAAGGGGGAATATCTAATCTAATTTTAAACCCAATGAAAATTGAAGAAAGTGTGCAGAGAGTGAAGAATTCTCTGATTTACTAAAAGAGCATGATCTGAAGATTTTCAATCATCCTGGAAGTTATGAAACCAATCCAATGAACACTGATGTCTGGCCAGAAAAGTTATGCACTGAAATGCAGGCGAGGTAATATATTTGCTAAGTCTGTGCATTTGCTATGATATAAATAAAAGCACCTTTTAGAAACCCTCTTAACTCAGTCTGTGTCTTTAATTTATCTACCATGTAATGTTGAAGAGTCAAATCATGCCCTAAATGCCATGCCTTTTTTTTTTTTTTTTAAATCTAGAGCAAGAGATATGACACAAAGATTAAAGCTTTCATAAGTGTGTAATTTATTAGGGAACCCAAAGATCAGAAATCTCCAAAAGAACTAACCATATAATGAACTAATATTTAGAGAAGAAACTGGAGCTTCACATTTCTAAGCACACTAATCCTACCACGTAGCACCACACAGTTGCTCCCTCTTGCTTGCTGTAGCCCTATGAATCCTTAATTACTCCATGCAAATTGGAACAAATTCAAAAGCAGGGCATCAGAAGAACCTTGCCCCAAACATCTCACAAGCTTGGTGATGAGGTATGCAAAAGAGAAATGTTCGTATCCTCAGAATCTCTTAGCCAGTGAAGTGCCAGAACTTGAGTCAGCTGCTTTTAGGTGGGTGTCTTGGATACCTGCAGGGCTGTTGGATAAAAGGGAGAAGTGATCAGTCTTTGTATAGCACTGTTTTGTGAGAAAGTGCAGAGGCATACTTCCAGAACAAAGCCTCTTCATGTCAAAGTAAAAAAAGTTATGTTCACGGACATTGGTAATTTTAGACACAGCCTTTTGTAATAAATAATTTGAGGAAGAAATTCCTCAGGAATAATCTCGGATTTATGGGACACGCTTCCAAAAACTGTTAAGAATTTTCACAAATGATGCTGCTTCTAGATTACATCATGCGGTATTTTACCTACAACAAAACACACAAAAAACAAGCAAAAAAACTGGACAGAGGTAGGAAAATGAAACAGAGCAGGTGATGAGTCTTTTAAAGTTTTTAAGGTGTTTGGAAAAGGCCACTATGATCATATTACAGAACACAAGCCATATTGGTAAACTTCAGATCACATAGAAACCCAATAGGGTATCTCAAGGACGCATAAAAAAGACACATAACACGATTTCCTCTGGAACCTATGAGGCGCTTAACTCGCAAAATGACACAGCTTTACCTTTGTATTCTAGAATAGTGCTCAGTGGAAACCAGGATACAAATAACACTTTAGGCTATGCTAATTCATACCCTTTTCAGGTATTAGCATGTAAAATATTTGATAAGGATATGATAATCATATAATTTATATTGCCATTATTATTATTACAGGCCCAAATGATGTAGGTTTTTAATGTTTATGATGTAAATTGCCACCAAAAAGAGGTTTTTCTTTGTGGGAAGACTAGTGCATTATTTCATTTATTGCTAAAATTTATTACAATAATATACCACGAGCTTGCATTTTAATAGGGATAATTAAACAAAATGTCAATCTAGTTATCTATTCCTAAATTGTTTCGAGGATAATTGGTAGGAAAGTTACATGTCTAAAGTAGGTTGCGCAGGAGGATTTTACATAGGAAACAAAGTGATATATTATGGAACATGATTGTTCAGTTTGTCCACTTAAGCATGTAGCACAAAACCCACAGTATTATGACAGAGCTGTTGAATGCATTAAAAAATTATTTCTGCCCTAGCAAGTAAGTATCATAGTTCAATTTTTTATTCCTCTTTTTCTCCAGTTGCATTTCAGTGTGCCCTTTCCTCCTCTGCTCTTTACCATTCAGTAACTTTATGCTTTCTCCATAATACCTCATACTTCTACATACACCTGAAAAGACACTGCAAAGAAAACTAGAAACCAGAAACAAGAAAGCTGATGTAGTGTTTCCAGCCTGCCAAACATTTATATTTTCAAGAATTTTGTATTAGTGCATGAGATTAATTCACCAGTAAACTTTATTAATGGGAAAAGGCATTAAATTTGTGAACACCTCAGAGATTTATATTCAACAGGTTTCTTTTTAATTGTTTTTACTTTTGCACAAAAAGTCTATGAGGATTTTGGCCAGATTTTTTTTTTTTTTTTTTAAGATTAGCCCAAAATATTTATGTAAACTTCTGGGAAAACTCCCAAACTTTAGGTCATATTTGCCCTAAAATATGAATTTATTAATGGCTCCTCCACGTTGTTAAATAGGATATATGCTGCCTTTTTAAGTTATTATTACTATTATTTTATTTTTGTTGGAAAGTTTTCATTGGGCTTTATTTCGAAGCCTGCCTAATTGGCCTCTGTGTATACTAAGAGAAAGAGCAAATACATAATTGCTTGTCACTTATGTACACTTTATAAACACTCTCTAATGTAATGCCCACATCACTTAAGTGGATGAGACAGAGGTTAAGACTGAAGTGTTTTAGTGAGTTGTAAGGGAAGTTTCCACAATGCTAACACTTGGCACTAGCCAAGATTTAACTGTGATCTACTTGTATGAATACTGACATTTACCAAATAGTTTTGAATGAACATATGTTAATACTGTGAACTGCCTGTCTTAAGACATAAAAAATAAAAATAAAAAAGAAAACAAAAAGAGTGAGAGAGTGAAAGAGAAGAATCAGAAAGAAAAGTAATAAAGCACTAACTGAATATCCAATTACAGGCCAAAAACTAACAAGTCCTGACAGAAGCAAAAGAAGAAATTTTTAATTTTTTTTGAAATATGAAGATACAAACTGACATTATGCAGAATTGGAGAAGTGAGAATCCAAGCTGGTCAAGGTAACCCAGTGTTTCAGAGGTCTGGGACTCAGCAGCTGTTAAAAAAAAGGATAAGATTTAGGCTTTAAGCAAGAATCCAAGTGAATATAACATGAAGTGACTATTTCCAGGGGAAATTTGAACAATTGGTGATATAAGTATGAATTATATAGATAAGATAAAAAGTAAAATATTGGCTGTTTTTCCGACAAAGAAAAGAAACATTGAAGTTTGGATTGGAAGCTATGAAGTACTATGTTGATGTTTTAAGTAAACACAGTGAAAATTAGGTCTCAGAGCTTCATGCCTAATTCTGTGGCGCTGCTTGTTTGGCATCAAGGGATCCTGCCTGGAACTGGCATTTGAAATACTGTGCTTGAAATACTGCATTTGAAATACCAGATAATTCATTTGGCACACCTAAATGAGCATTTAATAAATTGTTTAGCACCAATTGTGTAAATAAAAAAAAAAAGGAATAATATTACATACGTTGTCTTTAGCTAATATGCACAAGGTCCTCTGCTATGACTAGAAGTTGTGACCAGTGCCATTTAATGGACACTTGTTACACAGTTATGTGTGTATGAATCAGAGATGCTGTTCACTTCACATATTGCCATCCAAATGAGGTGTACTTCTGTGTGCAAAGGCAGGTTTCATGACTGTAGTTTTATTATGACTATTTCTTATAAAAATTCATTTTGCAAACTGCTTTTAAAGCCATTTAAATACCCTTTAACTCTCAGTGCAGTATATAAATTAGAGAATTGTGGAAAACACTTGGTCCAATGAAGTGTTTTCTATGTTCTTGGAAAGTGTGTTCCTAGTTAATCATCGAATGATATTGCATTGGTTACTTTGCGTGGCAGGTGGGTCATTCATAAAGAGAAGAAATGAAGCCATAAAGGGACCTCTTTGACACACCCATGTTAATTGTCCTCCAGTGTGAGTATTTATTTGCATAGATACTGTGAGTTATTTTCCATATGACTTGCAAGTACTGTTACTATATTTGATCATGTCTTTAGAGATTTTCATTAAAGGTATTATCATTCCTAACCATTTTCCCAGTCTCAGAATAGAAATTCCTTGCAACTTGACCTTGGTTATACGGAACAAAAGATCTAAAAATGCACTTTTATGATTCTCTGTTGACAAAAGTAACAGTTTTTACAAATAATCTTAAAGGAAAATGAGAATCAAATTGCCTTTAATTGTCAGGGATCGCCTGAGATCATTTCTTTGAAGACTGGTTGTATTCAAGTAACTTGGAAAATGGGAGAATTTTACATGAGGAAATGAAAAAGCATAACAAATGCAGATGCTGTCAGCAGAATGGCATAGTTATTACAGAATAAAAAAAAAGTACCACATGTTTCATGGACTGGAAAGCGGGTTGCAATGCTGTCAGTTCCATCAGCAAAATGATGAGAAACCCTAGATATTTTCTACCTTGTAATCTTCAGTTTTTAGAAAAAGTCCCTCTGGGTTTTCGGGGTTAAATCCTTTGGCAGCAACAGATTGTAAATACACCTCAGTGGCTGGAGAATAACTTTTCTGTACGGAATATATGCTTTGCTGTTCAGAAGGAGACCCATAGTAATTTTCCATGCAACCAACCTCCATATACGAAAGACAGCACATGCACTGTTGTGATATACAGCTGCAGATACTCACATTTCTGGCTTCTGATGCCGAGCTACTACATACGGAGGGATGCAGAAGGGTAAGAAAATGAGCATGTACTTCAGTGATCAGAAACAAAAGATGTTTCCCTGGGAGCGGAAGAAATGTGAGATCTTGCCTCCCTAAAGCCCTCAGATTTTTGCCAAGATTATAAGCAGAATTAGTGGATAAAACAGAACAGACTAGATAATAAAAGACATCCTCCCTACAGTTTTCTTTTGCCTGGAGGATGAATTGCTCCAGTGGATGGCCTCCCTGCCTTTCATGATGAGGTTAAGAAACTTGCTGTCACTACCACTGTTATGATTAATGATCCAACTGGTAGTGACAGTAATCAAACCACAGTCTCTGGAGTACAGCTTGATTGTGCTACCCTCCCAGTGGCTTGAGTCACTACACTGGCAGGGGATCTATCTGCTTCTGCTCGGTGCATCTTCTTGTGTCCTTCTTGAAGCAACTTTTCATGAAAGTACAGGCAAAACCAGAATGACTCACAACTGTGAAGAAGAATAAAACATTAAATTAATGTTTTTAAAACCAAGTGACAAAAACCTTTCTAACAATTGGAAAAATACTGCATAATGAATAATTAAACTATTAATAATATAATCCTCTTAAAAGCATAGAACTACTAGTTGAGACGATTAAGCATTTAACAGCTTTCAGTACAATGAAAGTGGTATAAGGGGAAGAAGCTGAGTTTCCCTGCCTTTCTCCTTCTTTTCTGTAACAGATTTTCAGCGCATTCACTTCAATTATATTTTAATAAATGTTCATTTGTTGAATATACAAAAATAATCTGTATATCAGGATGAGTCGGTAGAAGGTTAGTATAAAAAATATCACATTAGCTAAACAACGGTAACGATTAAAGGGCTAACTTTTGAAACTGGGATGATGGCAAAGTCCACTGAAAACCAAAAGGTGAAGGCAGAACACAGAAAAGTAGATGACAGTTGAAAATGGGCAATCCCAAGCACAAATACAGGCTCGGTAGGGTATGGCTGGAGAGCAGCCCTGAGGAGAAGGACCTGGGCATGCTGATTGACCAGAAGCTCAGCATTAGTCAGCAATGTGCAATCACAGCCCAGATGGCCAACCGTATCCTGGGCTGCATCAAAAGAAGTGTGGCCAGCAGGTCAAGGGAAATGATTCTGTCCCTCTACTCCGCTCTCGTGAGACCCCACCTGGAGTACTGCATCCAGCTCTGGAGTCCTCAACATAAGAAAGACATGGACCTGCTGGAGCATGTCCAGAGGAGAGCCACGAGGATGATCCGAGGGCTGGAGCACCTCTTCTATGAGGAGAGGCTGAGAGAGCTGGGGCTGTTCAGCCTGGAGAAGAGAAGGCTCTGGGGAGATCTTATTGCAGCCTTCCAGTACCTAAAGGGGGCCTACAGGAGAGCTGGGGAAGGACTTTTTACTGGGGCTTGTAGTGAGAGGACAAGGGGGAATGGATATAAACTGGAAGAGGGCAGGTTTAGATTAAACATTAGGGAGAAGTTTTTCACTTTAAGGGTTGTAAGGCACTGGAACAGGTTGCCCAGAGAGGTTGTTGAGGCCCCATCCCTGGACATGTTCAAGGCCAGGCTGGATGTGGCCTTGGGCAACCTGGTCTAGCAGGAGGTGTCCCTGCCCATGGCAGAGGGGTTGGAACCTGATGATCTTCAAGGTCCTTTCCAACCTAAACCATTCTATGATTCTATGAAAAGAAAGAGACTGATAACAAGATTATACAAAAATAACAATGGAAAAAATGTATTAACCTGTTATATTCTCAGGAAAAAAACCCAACTTCCATGTGGTTAAATGCTATCTAAATTAATTTTTTGAATCACACAGAAGGTACAATACTAGAAATAGAAAGTATTTATAACATTCTTGTATCTACTTAACAAGTCAACTTCTATGTTCTGTTTCTCGGTATTTGAAGTTGTCTCTCCAGGCCTATCCCTTGGCAGGAGTTTTAATACATCATGCTGCCATGAGGGAGACTAGGCGGAAGGAAAACACTGAACGTTGGCACTGGCAAGTCAAAAGTGAGCACGTGCAGAAAAATGATACTGTATTTGTGGAGAGAGCAAGTGAAAGATCACTGGAGGCAGCCTAACAGACTGCAGGCTTCCCAGGCTGTCCAGGAATAACTTTTAGTTTTGTTTTGCATGGCACAACTTCGTTCTTTAATACATGTAGTCAGCCACGGATACAAGCCTTGGCAGGTGAACTTCTCAGCAGTATCAGGAAGGAGCCTGGCTGCTTTGTAGGGAGGAGTTGAGTGAGCTGGATTAGGCAGGACAATGGCTTTTTAATTGCGGGAAGACAACTGTCTTGCCTTGTTCTAACATACTGGGCTTTAGGAAAGGTGCTGCTATGCAGGTGTGGTCTCTGTGTAACTCCTGCTTCAGGGACCTGTGACCCTGATCCCTTGCCTTTACAGAACCATTTAGCTGCCTAGTATTGTATTTATTATGCTTTATTTATTTACTTATGATAATAAAAAAAAAATTAAAAAAAAGACAGTTCTTACCAGGGCTTGGGAAAAGAAAAAGGACAAAAAGGTATGATACCCAAATCTCTAGGTGTAACATTGTCCTCCAAAGGCAGTCAAGGTCCAATAACCACTCTAGCACCAAAAAAAATATCTACAAACAACAAAAGCTTTGATAGCTTTCACTACCGTAAAGAAAAATGTGTGAGATGGATTTCACTCGAGTTTTAAGCTCTTTTATTGCAGTTCAGAAAATAATTTTGTTCCCTCTCATAGTGTTTTACTTGAGCAATCATCTACCAGATGGACACTGACTACCTTGTCATAGAAGGGAAGAATGTGTGTTTCACTTTAAATTAATCTAATCAATAAAACATTCATGGAAAAGAGCTGAACCACATTTATTTGCTGCTAAGCACTAGCTCAGAGAACTACATTTTAATCTCATTATAATATGACCTTCCAAAGTCTACTGCTTTTTTGCTTAGCCCTTTTTGGGATGGAGGAGAGAATGGTTGCTTTGTTTTGTTCTTAACTTTAACTGTATTTAAGACATGCAGAAGAAGATGTACCGGGTCTAGTATTTTGTTTGCCTAGATAGAATGGGGATGGGGATGGAGATGAGGAGGGGAGTGAAGGCAAGAGCAATAATCAGCTTTAATATGTGTATGAAAATAGCCTTCATAAAACAAGGATAAACAACAGTGTGGTCTAATTTACCTCCACATAAAATGCAAAATAGAACTCTGTGTGTAATAAAACATTAGTATCTTTATTGCCAGCATAATCTTAACTAATCTTTTCTTACATTATTTCTATAGTTACAGTAATTCATCTGCATGAAATTTGACTGAATAAGGTTAGCCTTGCAATTGAAACCACAATGAGTTTTCCCTCCCTTCTATTCACAAAATCCTTCATTAGTATTTGCATATGTTCCTAAGTCAGTCCCAGGCAGGATCAGCCTCTAGCCTCCTCAGAATGTCAGCAGCCCAAAACAGTTCTCTTCTGAACATCCCCTTCCTTTGTAATACATAAATACAATCTTCTGGGGCTCTGTAATTATCCAAAATGAGCTTTACTGTTGCAAATTACTTCAGCACCCCTATGATTTATCTGTCATAAACACACTTTATAATATTTATATCCCTATTAGAACCTCCACTAATAATGAACTGACAGTACATAAATATTTACATGATAGTACATGGACAAACGTTTGATACCCTTATATTAGTTACATTTCTTGTTCTCTCTATCACATTTGGAAAAAACTAAACCTTGGCAATTTGCCGTGTTCACAAAAATACCTTTGAAAATGGCTCAGAACATTAACAGAGCTTCACATTTGCCACACTTTTCTTTAAAAGAATGGCATTCCTTCATACTTATGCAGTCTGGGTTATTGCTTCTTCACATTATGCATCATTACTCTGAGTAGGTGTCTTATCAGCAGCTCCAGTTGTTGTGGAGACGATTGGAATTAAGCACTGGAAGCTTTTTATTTATCTTACATGCTTTATTCCTACAAGATTTTCAGCATATAAGCTTCTTTGTTCAGCTCAGAATTGGATACATTGCCAGGCATTGTAAAATTTACATCTTTCTTTTTTTGTATTTGTTCCTAAATTGGATTGAAAACAAAGTATAGCTTTAATTAAAGCTCTGCTTAACAATAGACATTTTTTTTCTGTGCAGTGGAATTTCAGATCAGTTGTGAGGATTTTGCAAAGACCTAATAGGTGACATTCACCACTAAGCTGCAAGTAGAAGTGCAATATACTTACCTGTGCTAAGTGTCTGACTGACAATATTCGCACAAAGAAAACTGTAATAATGCTGTTGAAATACTGACTTAGCCAACAAAAGCCATGGAATTTAAAGTGAAGGTTACTTTAAACTGCCTATGATATGTAATAACTTACAAGTTCAAAGGATAAATGTTGAGGTTTAGAGAAGCAAAATGAAAGAAAGGGAAGACAGCGGCAGAAGAAAAGAAGGAAGGAGGAAGGTAGGAAGAAAGGAAGAAAGGAAGACAGGAAGGCAGGAAGGCAGGAAGGAAGGAAGAAAAGGATGCTTAGGGTCTACAATTCTTCATCAAATCTACTTTGCATAACAGGGACACACTCACAAAGTTTCAGAGCACGAAATTAAAAATAAATGTCAACCTTTCTATCAAGGCTGATTCTACACTGCTTATACTGTAGATGTCAGAAGAACGAAAAACAAAAATCCAACCAAACTTACTGGTCAGATGTACGCATTGTTTGGGAAAAATTTAAGATGTCTGTCAAAAGTTGTTCAATAAATATTCCAATTCCAAAGATTGACTGAGTTTTTTTTTTCCCTTCCTTTCCTCAATCCTTGACAGAAAATGTGTGTAGTTCAAACACAAATTTGCTGTTGCGTGATGAAACTGAAGATACCTGCTCTTTGAGGTATCTCTCAACAATATTGTACTTATTCTAGAGGTGACAATGTGTGAGAAAAGGACAGACACTTCCCAGTCCCCATTGAACAAAGGAGCAATGATTATAGCTTTCAGGAGATGTCAGGAACATCTAAACAATGTTTATATGCCAGTAACCTAGTGAACCTGCTTTGAAGACCTGAGCAATAGGTTCTCCCTGTTTGGGAGGAGACTGAGAGTAGAAGAAGCTCAGCCAGAATTCCCTGCTGCGGTCACAGAAAGACAACATGAAAGAAATTACCCAACCAAGTCTTACTACAAATCAGCTGATTTCTAAGTACACTGAATTATATTGCTGTACCTGTCACAGAAAATGTGCCCTGCAGATGACTCAGCTTCCTGCAAAGGCTGCTCCATGCTGACTCATTCACGTGCTAAAATGGAAAATAATGGGAACAAAAGAGAAAGATGAGGAAATAAAATCTTCCACGAAATGGAATGAGTTGATACAGAAGCCTGTGATAAAGTGCATTCTATTGCATGGAAAAAGTGTGAGATAATTTTTGAAGTATCGAGTGTTTTTCTATCTGTAACAACTGCCTGACACTATCTTTTTAGCTGGGTTATATGAAAAGTCAGTGCAGATACTACAGGGAGAAGGAACATTATCATGCTGCTGTATCAAATGGACAGACTGCTCAACAGAGACATAGCCCCACTTAAGAGCAGGTCCATGTCCCAAACACTGGGCTGCACAGACACCACTGCAAGACTGAGGGACAGGACATCTTTTCTCTTTCACTATGTATTTTACCCTTTCATCTGTGCTTTAGCCAAAAATTTAAAAATGTCAACTTTATGCAAGTAAAATGAACAGAGATGGGTGAAATAAGGAATAGATGTAGCTTTACTACAGCTCTTCAGTCCAGGAAAGCCACAGAATTATTCTACAGCAAAGCAATACTATCACTTGGGAAATTAGTTTTCGCTGAGACACAATACAAACAAAACCAAACGTACCTCCAAAAATCAGAAATAACTTCTAAACAAGCACAAAATGTCTAATGTTATTTATATTATTTTAGATCATTAAAAGATGTTTATGCTGTCTAATGTTATTTATACTATTTTAGATCATTAATATATGTATATGCTGCTTCTATAACTATTAGTGCACCAGTTTTACAATAATATCGTAATTTCTCTGAAAGATCCAAGGTGTTTGTCTCTTCCCCAAAACTCTCTTTCTTTCATCCCTCTATTCAGCTATATTTAGTATAATTCCAAATATAGAAGAAGAAATTTACAGAAGACTAACAGGTACCACACTGTTTAAGTCTCATGTTCTGTTCTGAGAAAACACCTTGTCTATCTAGCAAGTATGTATTCAGGTAAGTATTGCAGACGTACGTAGACAATCAAGGTCTAAGAAACAGATAAAAATAAGAACTGCAGTATTAGATTAGACTCACAGTTCATCTAGTCCTATTTCTTTTCTCCAGCAATGGCTTACACCAAAGTAAAAAACTCACACAGTAGACGGATGTCATATAATCTACTCCACTTATATCTCCTTGAATTTCAAAAAGCTACAGATTGTTTTAAGCCCTCAAAAATGTGAATACAGTGGTTACCAGTCTCATACGAATACACAAAAAATGAACGAAAAAAACCCAATTTTTTTCCTCTGATGGGGCTTTTCATTGGTCAAATGCAGTGAGAGAAGATATTGAATTGCATTATAGATAAATCAGATGCCAAACGTAATTTCTGAAATGGAGAATATTTTTAGATTGTATGACAGAAAAAAAAAATATGGCTCTAAAATGGGTAATCTTCTATTTCACTAAATGTGCTCCCTGACTGAGACCTTGTACGCCAAGCTTCAGCCTGAAGCAAATTGTTATAGCAGAGCTATTAACTTCTAAAAATAGGGGGATGTAATGGAAACATTAAGAAACCCGCTATTGGGCACAACCACAGTCCAGGGGAGGATGAAACAACACTCCTTTATTTTTCCTTCTTTACCTCATCACATTAGTGCAGTTTGTGGCACTGAACTGTGTCTATGCCAAATGTGTTTTGTTTAGCTAGTTTCCTTCTAAACAGCAGCTTATGATGCTGATATTTAATCTCCCTCTCCCTCTCTCTCTTGTTTTTAAAGAAACTTAATAGCAGCCAAATACTTCAGGTCAGGCACTTGCCATTTGTGACTCAGTACTTAAAAAAGGTGCTACTTCCTGGGGGGAGAGAACAGACAGACTGGAGGATTGCAAGAGTGATCTGAAATTAAAATGCTTTGCAAAAGGAGGTTTTTGCATTTTCACTTGAACCCTTTTGAGAAACAGAATAGTAGAGTGAACATTCTGTAACAAAATGTGCAGCAGTGATTTACTTTTCTGTCATGAACCGTGCATTTCTGTGTTTTATTGCAGTGTACAACATTTCTCATCATCTGCTATTTATTTTACATTCAACACTGTAAAACCAAAGAAGCACTGACTCACAAGTCAGCAGGTGGGTGCCCCTCTTCAGAGGCATTCCATGCTTTTTTGCCAAACCATTTAGCACATCTGTAGCCTTCACTAAATCATTTTTAAAAGTAATATCGGTAATAAGAGTCAGAGAGCCTTGAAAGGTATGTGTGGCATGTGTTCTGCAAACAGGCTCTCAACAAAAATCCCCAGAGCTGGGAACAACAGTAAAAATCATCTCAAAGGAGCAGTAGAGAGTGGAGAAAATGGATCTTGGTATAGAGGACATGCTATTTATGGAGGTCAATCTGCATCAACGACATAACATTTCAGGGCTATTCAGCTATAAACACATTCTCATGAGTCGTGCAGGGTTTTAAGGAAGAGATCAAAAGATGAGCACACAAAATGAGTGTGTATGAGTGCTTCTATCCCAAACCCTAACAGATTGCTTTTCTATTCTGCCCACCAGTGGGGTGTGTTGCAATCGGAGCAAAGGCAAACTGGAAAACAGGCTTTAGCACTTCAGAAGAACTGACTAAATCACTACACTCGAGTCCCAGAAAATGCATTTGCAGTCCAGGAATTTTCAGAAGTGTCAAGGACACTTAGAAGCTTGCTAGTGCCCATGCTCCTGAGTTTCCTGGAGAGTCAATAAGTCACTCTCACTACTGCTGGGGGGCAGCGTCCCAATTCTACAAACATTTCACTGCAGGTACATACCTGTCTGAATACAGACAACCTGTTAAAATCAAGTTAAAATCTCTTGGAGTGGGTAGAGCACAGGAGGTTTGGTCTTATGCAGAAGCCTACAGAACTACACAATTCAGAATTGCTTAGATCAATAGGCAACTTCTTAGAGTATTTTGCTTGCTTGTGGGACAAGAGATTAGATTTTCAGAGCTTAAATTCCTAACTCTATTTGAATCCCACTTCTAAATCTATCTCAATCCCTTTGGTAACACTTTGGTTACTTGACAAGCAGGGTAATCACTTGTCATGCCAGACTCTCCCGTATGTTCTTCAGAAACCTTACTGGCTTCTGAAACAGCATTTTCCGGACGTTTTCTAGCTTCTAAGAGTGCTGTTCTCCAAATGCTACCATACTATGCTTCCAGTCATCTGGTCATCTTAGCAAGACTGCCTCATTCGCTTGCCCAGGAGCAGAATGCCACACACAGACCAGAAACAGGGTGTAACAGTTGTTAAATGTCTTCTCTTGATTTCTGCCAATACAGTTTAGACAATACCTGTAACAATCCCCCAAACAGTTTCCATTTCTGTTCAGTCTCAAGAATATGAATGTTTATCTGTTTCCACACCCTTTCTTGTTTTAGTCCCTGTTGGCACCAGGAAGTTCTAGGGAATCTGATGATGGAAAATCACTTCTTGAACGTGACATGGAATTCATAAAGTTTATTGAAAAGTTTGTTATCTCCTATTTGAAGGAATACTGTTCAGAGTTCAAAATACTTCAACTCTTGGACTAGATACTGAATTCAATTAAATATGCAGTCCTCCATGTTTCAAAAAGATTGTATTTACAGAAAAAGCCATCTGACCTTCAACAGTTTCAAATGTTGAAATTACTTTGATTTCTTTAACATTTTATGGGCACTTTATGCAGGGCTGCATCTTACCTGCTAGTCCTGTGAGGATGCAAGAAAGCAACAAAGTATTTTGATGTGTTGAAACTGAAATACGAGATCTGCCTCATGAGCTGGAGTGGGATGAATATGAGATAAGAAACATTGAGTCCACAAAACAATGCCGAAGACAAAATATTGCAAAAAAGAGAAAGAGCATGAAGAAAAAAAAAAAAATCTAGAAGTGCTGGAGAGACACCAAAAAAGAATGAGAAAGAAAAATGGAGAAACTAGAGAATCCAGGGAGTTTTAATGTAAAGGAAAAGATTTTTAAATAACTTTTAACCTGGAAAGCTTCATGCAAATCAAACAACATGCTCCAAATTCACCAGTGACATGAATCCACAAAGTCAATTATAACAGATAGGTGTAAATCAGTTCAGTTAACTGGAAGTAATGGATACAACAAAGGTTATTTAATAAGCCAAAATATAGATGGAAAATGTGTTTTGATAATAACAGATAGTAATTGATAGGCATTTGGAGGGATGGGTAAGTAAAAATAAATAAATAAAAAAAGTAAAACAATAAACTGCTTTGTAGATACATTTTCAGACAGGCCAAAACTAGTTGCTATGTACGCACAAGAGAGCATTGCAGCTTTATGGGGCACAAGCATTCACCTAAGATGCCATGTTTGCATACAGGACATTCGTCCTGGTTAGCGATGACAGAAGTCATGTCATGTTCTTTTCCTCCTTGCCTCCACTCATGCAGCAGTGGCCAAGAAGATACGTGAGAGTTCCATTCAGGTGCTGTTGTTGTTCACAGTTATGACAATAAAAGAGTTCACTTCCTGGCAACTGATTCTGCTCTGCAAGCACAACAGTAAAAATATGTTTAAGGGAAGAAAGAAATGCTCTGAAGAGGATCCTGGAGTAATACAATCATAAGAGAAGTAAAAGACCCTTGACACAAGAATTTTCTTCTGTTGGTTTGAAGAGGAAACAGTATTATTGTAAACATTTCACTTGGAACAGAGAAAAGATGACAAACTCAGAAAATTTCAGCCTTATCTGCAGCCGAATAGGCCACTATTAACAGTGATTTTACTCTACAGGGCTGTAATGACTGTGTTAGCCATTATCAGACATATTTTATTATTTCAGGTCCTCAGGTTGTCCCACTAAGCAGCTACCACTCCTCACTACATCCTGCCTCTTTAATACTGGCTTTGCTTTTTAGACGTAGTCTATGACTCTTTGAAACCTTGCAGCTTGGACCGTCATCTATGCCTCAACACACTGCATGCCACGCACACAAAAAATACGCCTAGACTGTCCTCACAAGATAAACTTTTTTTCGTCACTGTCCTTATCTATACAGAAAAGATATCAGGCAAGTACAATCATCTTAGTGTCACTCAGCATATTAGCTAGCTTCAGCGAATCCTGAAGGGGGATAGATCCCTTAAGTCTGTTTGTAAACTGATTCTGGTGCACAAAGCAGTAGCCCGAGTACAAAATGAGTGTGCTTCCCATTTGGAAGGTACACAAGCACTTCAGGAGCAATAAGGTCTGTCTTTAACTTTCCAGACAGTTGGCTGATTTGATCAGATAAGGTTTTCAAGAAGTAACTTCAGAGCATAAGTACCATTGAAAGCCAATTAAACCTGTGTTTCTATTCCACTTAGACACTTTTGAATATCCCAACCTTCTGAGATAAATTCATACAGAAATTTAAGTGTCTAATTGTGACTTAATGTGTCTAAACAGAATACCTAGAAGTTGGTGAGCCTGATATTCCACACTCAGATACTATTTTGTGTTGGAAGTGGCTCATATCCCTATGGTACCTACATTTCTCATATACATCCACACAGACACCTGTATAGGTACCTATAAGTTGTCATATGTAGCACTGATCTCGCTGAGTGGCTCAGAGACCTGCATCCGCCCTTCACTCAGGAAGACTTCTCATCAGTCCCCTAGGGAAACAGTTTGGTAGTCTATTGAATCTAATGGCCAAAAAAGAGAAAGACAAAAGAAAAAATTGTTTTTTGGCTTGGTGGTTCAAACTCTCACCTAGGATCTAGGAAACCAGATTCTTCGGTGAGCTGTGGGCTTTGAGTTTGGTGATTTCAGTTGGCTTTTGGCTGGGTCTTTTGCATATGCAATTATTGATTTAAAAAAAAAAAATAGCTTGGAGAGGGAATAATTAAATTATTCATTCCCCCCAGACTGTTGTTTTGTGGCTGGTTTTTGTCTGTGTTTAGTTTTTGGATTTTTTTCCCTGGGCTGTAGGAAACCTGGATTTATGTTTCTGCTCTAGGTTATGCCACTGGGACTTGAAGATAAGGCTCAACCCTGTCCCGGTGACTGCTGTATTGGATATCCATAGGTGTCAGGGAAGTCTTTGCTTGCCTCCCAGGAGAAAAATCTGGCCATAAGTACTTAATTCTAGAAAGTTCATAGCTGACAATCTGATATCAGAGGGATTTCCAGTGGGAAATCACTGCCTTCCTGTATTCTGGAATATGATGGCTGACCATGTTCAACTCTCAGGGGTTAGGCCCTGTCTCTATTTTCAGCTTCTCAAAGCAGCTAGCCTGCTCAAGCAGCCAACTCCTGCTTATCTATTTTTTTAACATTATCTGTTGTCTTGTCATTGTAGGCAAAAAATGCTGGCAGATTTACAGGAATGGGAAGGGTGCAGTTTGTTTTTTAAAAGAATCTATTGAAATCATGGGCCTATGGCTCCATACTTACCTATTGTAAACATCTGTTTGCTTTTCAGAAATAAATACAGAGAATTTCTAAAGAGCTCCCATTTTGCTACTTCTGATTGATAATTTTTCCCTCAAAGCATAAGGCCATATTTCAGTGTATCAGTGAACTGTATTTTAACACTTCGCAGAACTCAATGATCTGTTGCAGAAGAGAGTCCTAACCTCTCCCAAGAGCAGAGCGGGGCAACCATGGCCAACTCCCTCACTTCAAGTTTAAAGAACAAGCAGGTGGAACGACTGTAACATTTCTACTGCAAGGATAAGCTTAAAAGAAAATTCATTTAGGTGTATAACACAAGTGTTTAATCTCCAAGAGACCCAGACAGTGTTTCAAGATTGACACTGCCTAGCCAAAAGGTGGATTACTCTGGGTAGCAAGCCATGTGTCCACCCCCCAACCAACCTTAACAGAGAATGGCATTATGAACACCAGGCAGCTAATAAATTCAGACTCAAATCTGAATCTTTTGTTGTCTTTGATCAAAATGCCAAAAAAAAATTACAGTTGCTACTGTTATTTCCATTAGGGTTAATAGCATTATTCTGTACATTATTACTTTAATTTGCAGAGGTTAAAGAAAAAAATTTCATCATGCTAACAAGCATCTAATTCAGTAAGGAAATTTATCTCATTAGAACTGCATTTAAAGATTTAGTGAAGCTATTAGTGATTATTTTGCTGGTGCCCATAAAAAAAAAAATCTGTGAAAAAAATCAACCAAAGTTATTCAGTTTTAATTATCATCTCCTTCAGCATAAGAACACCAAAGGATGGAAATGTAACACTAAATGTAATAAAAAAGCAACAGTGTTCGGATAATATTGCAGAAGAAATCGAATATTGTGAAGCATGGAATTACACACCAGAAATCTCATATAAATTTAAATGAAAAGTTCTAATGGGAGACCTTTTAATCTAATGAAAACATATGAATTTGCAAAGGACAATGTCTCTCATTTAAGCTATCAAATTTGATAAAATGCTCTCAGAAAGGTTTAGGTCTAATTGTATTTTCAAAAAATAACAGTTGACAGAGAAATGTAATAATCTTCTCGAAGAGAACCAACAAAAAAATTAATTAAACCAGGATGCTACAGCAGAGAAAATGAGGCTGATATGCGCCTTGTTTACCAGAGTAGAAACACATTCAGCAAAGTAGACATTGAAACATCAAAATTGTTTTATCACTATTGTTTCATCAGTATATGAAATGTTCAAATGACTACTTCTTGAAATATCTTTCCTTCATGACTCGTCAAGTTTAACTATCTACAATTAATCCAACACATACCTATAAGCCAAGGTAACACTAAACAATGACTTCCCTCAGATACACTTCTTTTGGTGACAAATATTCATATTAGATAATTAATTAATTAGACTCTGTTAGGTAAATGATCTGGCATTATTTATCCTGTTAATAACAATGATAAATGAAACACTTTATGCTTGCATAGTTCTATATGGATCCTAGCCTTATTTCTTTAGGCTTTCTGGCAAGGTTAAAAACCTGCTTCTAATTTATTACTCTTTTCTAAGCATGTCTTAATAAAATGAATGCAATAAGTGATGATGTCTGATGATACTATAACACTAATCATCATGTTTTTTAAATAAGTTTGTATGATTTGGTTTGTTTATAATGAATAAAAACTACTTGGAGAAGTGAAGTGTACAGTTCTGTACACATATTGCACTGATTATGTGAATGCCTCCCTTACTCTCAAAAAATGTGAAATTATATTTTTTTCTTAGGTAAAAGGAAAACAGTGCTCCCTTTTAGCATTATGATGTAGCAGTTGAGTTGACATTTAAGCACATATTTTTATACTAACCACACTATTTCTTAATGTGATTAAATGTATGTTGTTTGCTCCTAATCTGATATTATTTTTAAAATGTGCAGGGAATGTTTGGTTTTATAACCACATTTGAAGAAGCGCAGGCATTATCCACTTTTGTTCTCTAAGCCATCTTAGAGTTAATTTTGACTTCAAGCAGACTTCTGATACAATTAGCTATATAAGTTTTAAATATCAAAGAATATTCTAGACATATTCTGTTTGAATTATAGGCCGGGTCTGGAAGAAAGTTTTAAAGGACTTAGCTCATTGGAAGTCATTATGCTTTTCATGGGCAGTCAGAACAAATGTTATTAAAATGAATATCTCAGTAAGATTCAATTATTTATCACAGGTTTTGCTTATAATGGTACCACTTTCCTTTTTTACATCCTGACAAAAATTTGTATGAAATAGTAGTTATTCACAAGCTAGTATTATTTGACACAGCAAAGAAAAAGATTTCCCTTTGCCTCACAGATTTATTTTTTTTTATTTTGCTTTGTTTTCTAAAGTGGGAATTCAGTTTTTGTGTTGAAAGAGGCTTTCAGAATTAGGTTTCCAGAAGGGGATAGTAGATGTCAGTAATTTGAAATAAATTCTTTCTTCCTAATGCCTATAGCTGGACATACTGAGCTCAAGTCTACCAGACTGCCATTAACTTCAGGACTACAGGAAAAGAATAGCCCACAAACTCTGAGTATGCTATTATGAAACAAGGTACGTATGTAGGTTCCCAATGACGTGTTGTCCGGGTCTAAAGTAACTGAAAATGCTTCCTTAAATTCACCCTACAAATTACTTACTAACAACAATTAAGTAAAATTATTGTATTATTATAAGCAGTGTTCTTACAGGATTTTAGCTACTTTTAAAAGCAAGATATCCTTTATAATGACTGTTTTCAAGTATGAAAAATAATGCTTAAATACATGCTATAAGCTTCCTTTGCATTCAGTTACTCTTCAAAATATTTTATTAAATGTTAAGAGTTCCTAGATAGTCCCGTTCATCAGATCATGAAAGCATCTCATTCTTCTTAGCAGATCACAGAAGTCTGAACTCAAAAGTTCCAGTCTGTACAGCTTGGTAGGCTTTTTAACAACCCTGGAAAAACATTCAGACATTTATGCAATTGTGTGGACAAAAGTTTTGCAATCATTATATCTAAAGATTGCATTCATGGAAGAAAACCCAAGTTTAGGAAAAATCGCACGTATTTTATGCTCAGTCTCTTCTTTAACATCCTTCTAGTATTCCTTTCAGGTGCAAATTTCCACACTTTACTGCTGTTGTCCCTTCTTTTCATGAAGATTGAGATCCTTAAGTTATTAACACACCTGCTAATTGCCTCACACATGCACACACCTTTAGTGAGGTGACATGTTGTTTCTCCAGTCCTGGTGATGACCCTGAGTCCTGGTGTCAACTAGGATAGAGTTAATTTTATTTCTAGTGGTTGTGGTGTTTCAGATTTGGTATGAAAAGAATGTCACTAGTGCATATTATTTTATTTGTTGCCAGGTATTTTTTATATTGTTTATATTTTTCAAGGACTTCCCATAGAACGATGAAATGGCCAATGGAATATTCTGTACTATAGATGTCATGGGGTTACCTGGGGCCGGGTACTTGTGATTGTTGCTTGGGAAGGCACCGGTTCACCAGGTGGGGAGAGTGACTTGTGTCATCATCATCATCATTGTTATTATTGTTGTTGTTGTTATTTTTCCTTTTTTGTTATTCTATTAAACTGTCTTTACCTCAACCGATGAGGTTATTCTCCCTTTCCTTTCCCCTCCTTTTCTCCCTCTTCTCCCTGCCCTTCAGGGGGAGAAGGGAGGACTGCACAAGCAGCTGTGTGCTCCTTGCTGCTGGCTGGGGTTAAGCCAGTGGACATGGAGACAAACTTAGGGGTGACAGAAAAAAAGTAATTTTAGCCATTCTGTAGACTTTGTTGTAAGTCAGAAACTGGATTAAAAATTAAACCTTAAGCAAGGAGTCTACCCTGTGAGGACAAGGGTGAGGGAGGATATTTGTTTGTAATTTCTATTTTAATTTGTTATATCTAACAGACCTGACTTTTGCTATTAGATACCTCATACCGATTTGTGTCATGACAAAACCTAATTTTACAGAAACAAAGTTCTTTTAGCTTCATGAATGCTGCAGGAGTAGGCCTGAGGCCAAGGCACATCAAAGCTTCGGTCAGCTTAGGCTCCTTACACCAACCACAATTTCTTCTGTTCTCTGCCATGAATATCTCCAGGTTTTAATAAACAAACACTCTTCCATAACTTTTTCCCATATAAATCTTCTCTGGGCAGACTGACCAGTGGAGGACACAGTGGAAATTGGACTTGCTACATATACCCTAAGTATTATGTTATTAAATAAAAATTATAGAGGGCAAACACACACACAGAGACGAGACTGACAGCCAGGTGCTACATAGGGTGGATGCCTCTATACTGTAGCAGAGTTACTCTAAAGCAGTGTGGATGGGAGGTTATTCACATTTAGCCCCAGAGCTAATTTTAAGTCTATGGCCATTATATACTTAGGAGTATAGACATGGGCATTAAATTTCAGAGACCAGGCGGGGGTCTTTTGGAGAATTAGACAACTACAGCTGAGCAGCCTAAAAGTTTTTCTTATAAACAGCCAAAAGTGATTAATTTGGTTTCAAGGCAAATTCCAGTTTTAACATTTTAAGAAAATCCATTTTCAACATTTCATTCTCAAAAGTTAAACCCAATATTTGGCATTTCTTGTGAAATACAAATTTATAAATGGATTTGGCAAATTTTATTTAGGAAAAAGATGCATTCTATTTCAAAATGAAACTTTCCTTTATTTCTGTTCACTTTTAGTTACTTATCCACTGAACATTATTCCATTATATGTCAAAAGGTGAATAATGCAATACTGTGCACTATGGCATATTACGTCTTTTGTATTCTGTTTTAAAATACTAGGATAAATGTGATCTAGGATGGATGAGTGGAAACATCCTAATTTTTAGATGAGTGACTTCTTTGCATGATGAGAAATGTCTGGATCCAAAGGCTATAGAATTGAACAGAAGTCTTGCAGTTCATGTTGAGATGCCTTGAACAAATCAGAGAAGAGCAGAGCCTCACAAAACCAACCTTTAGCTCAGGAAGTCTAATCTCCCAAGACTCCCGCTAACATTGATGGAAAGACAGAAGCATCTCTACAAGGAATTCAGAAGAGGACTCTATAATCCTCAGAAAAGGAATCCAGAATCTAAGTTTAGATTCTGCTTTGCCCTCAGAAGGAACCTCTGTCTTCCTATTAATTATGTTGAACCTGAGGTGATTAACCGCCAGAGACAATGGGTAAGCTTTATGTTTACACCCAAAAGTTCAAACTGTTCCACTATAATTCAGACACAAGCTGATGTAAACTCAAATGTTAGTATTTGTAGCAGTTGTATTGACTTATTTTTACTTATTTTATTACTTGAAATATTAAATATTGTTATTTTTTGGACCTCAGTCATGACTGATAAACAATAAATTAAATATTATTAATATATGAAGATGTATTTTATAATAATATATTATATGTACACATGTATGCGTACTTTGAATTTTTGGGGAAAAGAGATTTTTAATGAGTTTTTCTTGTGTTGTGAATAATTTTGTGACTCTTACTTTTCCTTAATCAAAGTGATTTAATGTGAAACTTTGGTGTCATCAAGGCAGAATTTACAGGGTAGGTTCAATAAAAAGAAAATAATTCCAAGTAGTTCTGCTTTTAGATAATTTACACTTCTGTTTATTTCATTCTCTATGTGAGACTGGGACATTTAATGAACATTGACAGCGCTGCAGCAGTAACAACTACACCTCAGCAACCTCCACGAAAGAAACCCTAGTGTTAGAAATTAATTTCTTACAAGGTGACAACTCCATTTTCTTTTCACTTCAGCAGATGAAAAACTTACTGCTTGGTTTGGGGTGCATGTAACAGCACCGTGAATATTCTGTCACAATTGCATTCCCACTGCTTTGTGCCAATGACAAAGCAAAAGGCAGCCAATATGGCAGTCCTTATGAATCAACGACGTTAGATGTGAAAAAGATCAAGTAATTCTCTAATCAGTCTTACTATCAGTTGATCCAGCCTTGTTCTACAGAGTGCATTTTCTAGAGCTAATGTCTCAAGCGATGGGGTTATCACAATTGCTCCTTGAGGTTATCCACAGCTAGATATGAAGGATTCATTCTTATTTAACCCACATTTTCTTTTAATTTAACTGCTGTGGTGGGTTCACCTTGGCCAGCTGCCAGATGCCTACCCAGGTGCTCTCTCATTACCCTTCCTTAACAGGACAGGGAAGAAAATAAGATGAAAATGCTCATAGGTCTAAAGACAGGGAGATCACTCACCAATTACAGTCACAGGCAAAACAGACTTGACTTGTGGAAGATTAATTAGTTGCTAATTAAAATAGAGTCAGATGGTGAAAAGCAAAGACAAGAACTACAACATTTTCCCTCCATACCCTGTCTCCCAGGCTTCCCTCCTTCTCCCCCCCCACCCCCACCCCAACCCCCGCTCCTCTAACTCTTTTCTTGAACAGCACAGGGGGACAGGGAATGGGGAGTCATGGTCAGCCCATAACAGTTCCTCTCTGCCTCTTCTTCCTCCTCACGCTTTTCTCGCCTTCTTCATGGGCTCTCCATGGGCTGCAGTTCCTTCAGGGCACATCCACTTGCCCTGGTGTGGTGGCCCCTGGGGGCTGCAGTTTGGATATCTGCTCCACTGCGGCCCTCCATGGGCTGCGGGGGAACAGCCTATTTCACCACAGTCTCCTCCAGGGGCTGCAGGGACAGCTCAGCCCCTGGGGCACCTTCTCCCCCTCCATCTTCTCTCACCTTAGGAACAGTCTACAGGGCTGTTCTGACTCCTCACTGCCTCTGCAGCATTTTACCCTTTCTTAAATATGTTGTCCCTGAGGTCCCACCACCTTGGCTGCGAGGCTCAGCCGTGCCCTGCGGTGGGTTGGTTGGACCTGCCTGGAACCAGCTGTGTCCATCATGGGGCAGCCCCGGCTGCTCCTCACAGAGGCTGCCCCTGCAGCCCCCCGTTGCCAGTGCTGGGGCACCTGCACCCAGTACACATGCATGCCTTACAAGACTACAAAAAAGTCTTCATCTCCTTGGTGTCAGATCTTGACCTCACTAACACCCATGACAAAGCTTCAGTACTGTTTTTACCTGTGGCATTTGGTTTTGCTTAGTCAAGACAAACTTATTTAGTACTTTTAAACTTCCCTTATAAAAGGGGAACTTATAAACCTCCTTGCTTATAGAATTCCTTTCTCATAAACTTCCTTCCTTATAAACTTCCTTCCTTATAAACTTTATTCCTTATAAACTTTCCTTGTTTGTTCTTCACTGTTATTGCACTTGTAACTGTGACTAAAAGAATGGAAATACTTAAACTTGCCACTGGGTATATTACTGTTTATCCTTGCTATCTTTTGTTTATAATTCCTTGGTTCTCAGCCTACAACAAATCATTTCTATTGATCTGAATTTTTTAAGTAAGATTTCATGTAATTTTGATTATGCTTTATTAAAATCCTACTATATAATAGCTAACCTTTCATTTTCATCTTTTAAGCAATTTTGTCCAAAATCTTTTGTCTTCTAGCAAAATACATCCTTTGTATTTCAAAGATGTACATTAATCTAGACTTCAGTTAGCTTTTTTCATTTTGTCCTTCCACAGTTTTAGCAGTTTTATTTTAAGAAACAGTAATTCCAAAGTAACTGGGTAGTTTCGCAACAGTACTACTGGAAACCTTGGAGACCAAAATCAGTAACATTTGAGGAAAGGGCTGGTGAGCACGGCCAAGACAGAAAGGATAGATGGAAAGAAAAATCTTCAAGATAGAAAAGAAGAAAAAGAATAAAATTGCTGAACACTTCCTTGATTGAGCTAAAGAATAGGCCATCAGTGACTTTAGTCAATGAAATGGATGAGGATGAAACTCATTTGGAAAGAATGAAGAAAAAAGTTCAAGGAGAAGGCTAGATTATTCATGTTTTGCACACAACTAATTTCCCAGGATAAAGCAATTCCGTCTGTAGGCAGATGTAGTAATATAATATGAAATAAAACAAATAATATATTTTTACATTATGAATAAGGCTAAGGACTGTTAAAGCAAAGCAGGTGATAGAAATCCATGAGGCTGTATTTGATAATGTTTAATAACATATATCAGGACTGATGGTTGTATTTTCTTTTGCTTAAATAACTCTGCAGTGAATGTTCTTACATGACTTGGAAGAAATGAACAAAGGTGACCATTGATAGAAAAACTGATTGAGAACAATACAGCTACTAGTCATTCTTTGGACCTCTCAGAGGACCTAAACTGGGAAAATGTGTCATGGCTGCTCAAGTAGGAATTTCAGAGACAGATTTAAGGACTACAACACACAGGAGGCACTTTACCTTTAATGAACACACACATCATTAACAACCTGTCATGTAACAGATGTAGAGCACACAACAAATACTTAGAGACACTATTCCGAGGAGAGCAAGTCACCATATTTTTTGTCCTTTTGATATACAGCTGTAATTAGAAACCCTACATTCATTTTATGTGACAAATGCTGCATTATGATTGTATCTGTTCTAGGAGCAGTGATCAAACTTTTGTAGGTATCATTCTGTATCTTTTAGTTTTACATGTAAAAATTAGGAAAGCAGTCTATTTTCTTACAAATGAAACAAAGATGTGAGTTAAAGGTGACCTGCAGTTTATTTTTAAGCAACTAAATGTGGGGTTTATGTGCCCAACGTCCCAAATAATAAGGGTAATGGAAACAATCCTCACATAAATGTTTTTTTCATCAGCACAGGTCCCTTGAAATCCAGAACAATGTACCCATTACTTGATGCACCGACTTTCCTTTATTCTGCAATCTGACATCACACTTACAAAGGAATCTCAGTTAACCACAATGAAAGAATTTGGGTAAGTAAAGGAATTTTATACAAATCAAATTTAAGAGAGTCACATGAATACTTTAGGGTCCAGAATGCATGTTTTGCTGATCCAAAAAATAAGCTATATGGTCAAGATTTTATATATTTATACAACATACCAAGTTTGAAAAGGCTGTAGAATTCAACTTCATTAAGTCTAGAAAGTTTCCTGCCTCTCTCATGTATTCAGATGCTAAGTTACATTTCCTTGTGTCTGTAACTAGGTTATCAGATCATCCAGACAGAACCTACATGTCTAGTTGCTAATTATTCTTTATTACAGTTCATATTATTTCTAATATATGTGAGCAATTTTCAGGAGCTATAATCATTTTTATTACACTACCATTACCATTTCATATACCCAGTGGCCTTTTAGAACTGCAGAAGAAAAAGAAAAAAAATCTTTAAATTATGAGAAATATCTCAACAGTTGACTTTTTAAAGAAAAGATTGCAGAAAAATTTGTCACAACCCTACTATAATTTAGAAGATTTTTTTGTGTGTTATTGGAAGTATAGCCCAGACATGCTTACTGACCCTGGATAGAGCCTCTGGCATTTAAATTCTACAGTTTAAGGACACAATTGGTTTAAGTTCATTAAAACCTTTGAGCAGTAACAGTTTACAGGCTCTTTACACAAGGTACAGAAATTTGATTTTCATATAGTTTGGCACTTTGTCTCATTACCCTTCCATCACTATGAAATTTACAGCAGTTGACAAACAAGTTCCCTCATATACAAAAAGCATGAAATCTATGTAACTTATATAAAGCCGTTCATAAAAAGTGTTGTAATAAAATAATATTCAAGCAGTCAGATGGGGACTTTACTATCTGCCAAACTACAGTACACTAATTGCCTTTGTACCATAGTTAAAATTATGCAGAGACTATATCCACCATACAGTCAGTACTCAACGGCATTTCATGTGATTTACTTTGCTAAGAGAAACACTTCTGACAAAGACGGACAAAACCTACAAATCAAAGAGAGAGCAATGACCGGTGTTGTCATGTCATAATGACAAACTAACCTAAAACTGCAGGAAAAGGTAACCCAATAATTTCCAAGCTGCTCCACTTCTGGAATAACAATCTTTCTTCCATTGGCAAAATCTATATTCACAATTACTTAGCTGGAAGCAGAGGCATCTGTGCTGTGGTCTTCCAGGAACTACTTACACACTGTATGGATAAAATATATTTTAAGCACCCAAAGGAAATATTGAACGCTGGGACATAAACTCTTATACTGAAACATTATCTTTTAATGCCTATTTTTTAATACAAGATCAGAAAGTAATTATTAATCTTCCATTTGGTAAGATAAATATTATCTATTATCAGGAGTTTTTCGCTTTGCAGTGGCCTTCAGCTGTGTTTAGTTAGTCCTGTGGTACTTCCCTGAATCCCCTCCTGTTTATTGTCATGGTATTTTTTGAAAGGACATTTGAGAATTGTCTTAAATAATAAGAAGAATGTTCAGTGATATTTTAACAGTGGTAGCTCAAGGCCTCTACTTTATGCCATGAAGAACAGAGTCCCTTAGATTAAAGAAGACCACTTAAATTCTTCCTGAATTTTATAGGTAATTAAGGAGTCCAGTTTACAGCATGATTTGGTGATCTAGTATTTGTGTATTTGCTCTATCTGCATATCAGCTGAGCAGCTTATATTTGTAGATGTTATTCTTTCCTAAGTTTATTCATATAAAGACTGATTATCATCCTTTTTTTTTTTCCAAATTTTCCCTAACTCAAGCAAAGATAGAATTGATTTTTTTTTTAAGAAAAGGTGCCACTCCCCTTACTATTTTGCCTAAATGATCCTTCCTAAAAGAAGCACAAATGTTGATTTTAACATTCCAGTCATGTGAATCATCCCCTCAGGTTTCTGTTATACCAACCAGGTTGTGTTTATGCTCATAAATAAGCAATTCCAATTCTGCTTGTTTATTACCCAAGCTCCTATCATTGGTGTATAGGCAATTAAAGATTAAAGAATTTCTTCTCCCTTCGTCCTTTGGTGTCTTGATTAATTTTGTTCTCAGCATCACAATTCTGTGCTGAAAGTTCATGTGTTTCCTCTTTTCACCCTTTGCTTTTATTTGATGTCATCCTAACTACCGCAGTATACTTGTTTGGTACTTCTCTCAGTGATGTTTTCTAAAGAACATTAGAAGGTTTTAAGGACTTCCTAATGCCTATGTTGAAATTAATTCTCAGAACTGATTGCCATTTTATTAGTACAGTAACACCTTAATAGAAATCCATAGCTGGCTGGCAACATAATATACTATGTCTACATGTTTACTCTTGAAGGAAGCAAATTATCTACTTCGGGAGTTGATATTGTGCCACATTTCCTATATATTTCATCAGAGTAAGTTCTGGTACTATAAAATACTTTATAGTAGCTAGCAATCCACTTGAAGTTGTGTTATATATTAACTTTTAACTAGGGTACTACTGGACCGTGCTAGGACAGACTGAATTGGATGTCAGTTCATATCAGTAAAGATCATGCTCAAATTCCTATTACAGCAAACTGAAATAAATTGTGACATGGTGGTATGATTTCCTTTCACCAAGCTGTCAGGCTACAAAAGCTGCGCAATTCACAAAAACAATTATGTTCGTAGGCAGTCATTCTTAAGTGTGTCATTTCTTAAGAAAGTTTTATAAATAATTCAAGTAGTGACTTTAATTAGTGTTTAAATGATCAAAAAGATAGTTCTGCTTAAATAATTGTGTAATTTTACGGGCAACTGTTTTACCACTAGAAAACTTTTTTACCAATAGAAAAAACTGTTTTACCAATAGAAAACTTCCTAAGTATTGTATTCTAAACAAAGTTAAACAAATACAGACTGGTCACTATTTTTCTGTAGGTAAACCAAATAGCTTTAGTCATGCAATAGGGTTTACAGCATGTCTTTTGGAAGTATGCAAGGATCTTAATAAACCTTAGTTATATATTTCAAAGTTAACAGATATTCTTAAGACTCATCTGTACGTCTTGATAGAACTTCCATAAAAGTCAACAAAACGTCTTCTATTGGTAATGTTCGGAGGAGGAAAAGGTCCCTATTAACGAGACTCTTGAGGACCTCTGACAGGATGTTTTGATTAACATTTTGCAGCTATCATAACCACAGATTATAATTCTTGCTCCGTGGAAATCAGTGAAAGTTTTTGCTCCTGATTTCAGGTGTGTTCTCTGTCTTAACGGGTGTGATTCAGTTGCCCAACTAGAGATAAACAATATCACTTTCAGCATGCTTTCATATGGCACCTGATCATCTGTCACTCCAGAAGGGTACTGAACCCCAGTGAACCCTGTGTCATATCTGTCAGCCCCACGTAAATGTATGAGATACAAAATACCTGAAATAACACTAAATATCTGTGTTTAGGCCACTAAATTTTGCCCAAAGCATTTATTAACTTGGGAGTGATATATAAGGCATGGGGAAGATGAAGAACAATTCCATTTTTATATGCATATTTGCATTTTTAATATAACTTAAGCATGAACTTGTCATTCAGCCAAACCTTCTTTTAAGTAGCAATGCCTTAGGAAAAAAAAGAGGGAACTGAAGATGGGAAGGAGGAGATCTTAACAGGTCTAAATTTTATTTTATTTTCCATGGGAACTAATGCATATTCTTCTTCCTAAATTTGATTACCCAATAAAATATTTTAATTTGTATCTACTTGCCTCTAAGTCATCTTGCTCTATTTTCCTACCTTCTCTTAAACTTCATATCCTCTGTTTTCTCATTATAAGAAACTGGCCTTAAAGTTAGTCTTCTGTTAATCTGGTCTTTTTTATATATTATAAGGCAACTCAACTTAATTTCAATCTGTCTCAGTAATTTCAATCAAATGGACAGATGCTTTTGGCTATAGATGCAAAGTCACCTGTTACAAAATGTTCCTTTAGAGTAAACAAATGTTATGCCTTTATGACACACAATTGGGTATCTCTACTCAAATTACCTGCAGGTGAACTGCGTGTGTATGTGAAGAACAACAAATTATCATGCAAACATGACAGTTCAAGTCCTAGAAACTATATAGGCACATTAACATAGTGCTGGGACTCCTATTTCTAGTGTTGTCACACACTTGTTCCAATTATTATAATTTTTTTCATTTTCTGGTGGAATTCTGAAACATCTGAGACACTTCCCTTCAGACAACTATGTTCTTCCAACAACATCTGTTAGAACGTAACCAACTTTTTGCAGCATGGTTTCCCACTGTCAATACTCTCTGACTCTGTCTAAGGAGCCAGAGGGATAGGGAAAAAAAAAAAAAAAAAAAAAAAAAAGAGTTCTAACCTTTCTCTGGTCTTCTGTTTTTTAAAAAAAGAAGCAAACATCAGCAGTTCTGAATTATCAGATAACATGCTCCACTGATAACTAGTTTCCTTCAAATGAAATAGGGTGAAAATCAGCTCTAGAAAACAGAATTTGAGTACATAAATGTGTCTGTATGTGAACTAAGTGTTGAATGTCCTAACATAGTTCATGGAAACCTACTCAACACAGCGAATGGAGTCCAGAGAACTAGTCAGCTGAATGTAGGTGAGTACTTTAGCATGCGAAGACTTGCTCTCCACTGACTGTACTGGTCAATTTCCATAATGGGAGATGAACACCCAGTTAACATGCAGGCAGAGCATTCTCAAATCCAGCTTGAAACAGAGTCCTTGTTTCAGCTGCTGACACATAGGTATTTAGTACCACTGAGACAACCAGAGTATCTGAGATATTCATGAAACGGCAGCAAACATAACACTCAAAATCTGAACACACTGAAGGTCAGGTGAGACACTGTAAGGTACCTCAGACAGCCATGTTTAGGCAACTGAATTGATCCTATAGTGTCTTGATGAAAAGCTTTGATTAAAAATGTTTCCAGGTCCTTATAGGGAGAGCAGAACGCAGGTTGATCTAGATTTTAGTTCTGTGATTATTATTGTTGATGCTAAAGAAAACTACCCCTATTATGTCTATCCAATTGGCTCCCAATATATTATAAAAGCATACTATTGACAAACAATAGCCACAGGAGTTTACAATGACATTCCAAAAGCACTGAAATGACTGATAATGGACTTAGTGAGGATTTTATTTACAGGGAAGCATATTTCCAAAACACAATAAAGTCTTTTCTTTCACCCGTAAAAATATATTCTTGTAAACTGTAAAGATTCTTGCACTTGTAAAGATTCATTTTGAGGAAGCAGAGGTTATCAGTATGAGGCTGGTGATCTCCTTAAATGAGCGCACTCACAAGCATCTCAGAACATATTATTCCCATGATCCACAAATTTTCAAACTAAAAGGGGTTAAAAAGAAGCAGAGTGAGGAATTTAAAACAAATAAGGAACTGCTTATAATTCAGATAAATACAACTTTATTCCTCACACTATATTGTGATATTACAGCAATGGTGGTGAGCTGAAGATTAGTCTTCTTAGTCCAGTCAATAGTGTCAGAAAACAGTTTTCTATGTTACACAAAGAAGTAACACTCATTTTCAGGGGGACACTAAGTTCCTAGGAAATATCCTAATATTTTTCAAGATATTTTTGAAGGACAAGAGAAGAGATCTACAGAAAAAATTTGAATTATCTGTTCTTTGTCTCACATTGTTGTTTCATGAGTAAGCCTTATAGAGAGAAGAAAGTCACTTTGCAGTCCTCCTGGGATATGGCAATCGTGTATGAATCCATAATGTCCTCTCATCCATGCATCACTGGGGAGGGAAAAATCAAAGTAAGCTTTCTCTTCCAGCCCTGCAGTGTGCTTACTTTCTCTTTTTGCTATTACATGCTCTCTTTACTTTTGAAAAAAGACATATAATAAAAACTTTAACTATTTAATTTAAACCATGTTGTTTGTCTTAAGCAACATATATAGAAATAGTCATCCACCCCCCAAAACAAAGTCCCAGCAAACAAACAAAATCAGCAATAGCTACCATGAATTAGGAGAATGTTTTACATTTCCTTCAGCATAAAACAGAGAAAAATAAATCCCATCAGTAAGTAAATGAAGTGGATCTCAGCGTAACCAATCTATGAGCTGAAAATTAGTTTAATTCCCGTGGTAGGAAGGTTAAGAGATTCATAGATTAGAGGGCCAGAAGGGACTGTTGTGATCAAATTTATAAACTTATGCAGAGATTTTCAAAGGCACAGAAGACATTTAGGTACCTAATTCCCATTGACTTACAAGAGAAGTTGGATTTAAATTGTAACTTCTTTAAAAAACTCCCCTTTCAAAGAATAGTAATTTGACCAATACCCTGAATCCTAAATTAGGACACATAATAGTCAATGTTGCCCATGATTCAATTATCAGTGTCTCAACATAGTCAATGCAAACAAAATATAGCACCCTCAGTACCCAGTATTTTCCCTCTGCCATTACCTGCAGAGGAGCTAAAAGAAATTTGATCACTAGATCTGTTTGCAGACCCAGGCAACCATAGTGGCGGTGAAAGTACCTTTAGATTGAAACAGGAAACACAACTTTGGGATAGTTTCTATCTGAAGTAAGCATAAGTACATCCAAAATCTTGCACCTTGAGGGAAAACACATTTCTTATTTAATTCATTTGATAAAACTATTCCTTCTCCATGCAAGATGACATCACCACATGATAAATTACGGGTTTTCAAGCTTACTAGAGCACAGGCAAGATCTACTGCATTCAACATGGAAGGGGTTAAATGCATTCCAGTTACCAAAAAGGATGATCCTTGAGCAGGAAATGGCATATTCAACAAAAACTTGAGGAAATTTGTTCATCTCTTAGAATAAACTCTTTCTCCATGGTCTACTTCCTATATTTAAATACAGTTTATCTCAGTTTTAAAAATAACATTTAAAAATGCTAATTTAACAACAGGGAACAGAGGAACAGAGGAAGTGGTCCGCTGGATAAGACAGTGATCCATTTATTCCTAGTATCCGGTCTCCAACAGTGGCTGGTAACAGGAACTCTTCTTTTGTTAGATATATCTGGTATCTCCTAATGAAAGTTTTAAAACTCTGGTGGTATTTCTCTTCCATTAAGTTTTGCTACATTCATTTATTTATTTATTTCATCATTACTGGCTATGCTTTCTGAAGCGCTGCCAGAAACAGAACTGCATACTTTTTTTATTCCAACTTTGCTGGCTCTGAAGAGCCAGCAGTTGATGCTTTTCTCCAGCAGTAATATTTTCAAAATTCCTGTTGTTCTGAAGGATTCTGTGTAGTTTCAGAGACAGAGAAAACTTAAGACTGGGAATACTTGTAGAACTGAAATTTTCTTAACATAGAAAAAATCTTTTTTTCAGTGGAGCTGCTGCTGTTTCCTTCCCAAGGTGACTGACATGCAAGCTCTGGCTGCCAATATGCTGACCTCCCAAGAACAAAGGAAAAGAAATCTCAGCAACGTGTTTGCTATCTAAACATCTGCAATATTGCTACAAACTCAAAAGCTGAAGAGAACACAGGAATTTTTTATATGTTAGTCAGTTCCATCTACAGTCTGGATTCTTTACTTCTATGTGCATGACTGAACTTAAGCTCTGAAATGATACTTTTGAGTACTTCTGGCCAACAGCTACTTTATCTAACAAATGGAAATAAAGATAAATTGATCTGACTGATGTGTTTTAGTAAGGGAAGAGGTAGTGTCATCTTTTCTGAGAGGCAGGATTCCCAGTCGAGTATCCTATCCAAAGAAGTAGGCTTTACTGGCTTCAACAAATCATACTGATGCCTATTCTGAAAGTTCAGGCATATGCAAACTAACAGTTTTGAAATTGTAAATAAATTATTGCAAAGAGGTAGTGCACTTTTTTCTTTATCTTCTCCTACAACCAGCACCACCTTGTCTTTTTCTACTGCTGCTAGCTGTAATAAAGACTAAGAGAGCATACTGCAAAACGTAAAACTCTGTTCACAGACTTAATTCTATATTCTTCTGTAAAACATAGAAACAGTTTTTCACCCAACCCCTCTTTAAATAATCATGCTCAGAAGAGCTGGGTAAAAAAAATGTTTCTGAGTCTTGTAGGGAGGAATGATTTCTTATGTTCATTTTAGCTAAGAACTTCCTTTCCTTTTATAGGGATGTTTCATATCACTAATATCTTATGAGATTATTTCATTTGAATGTCCCACCATCAATTATTAATACATGGGTTCTGTTATACAGACTTGATAATACCCCCCAAGCTGGATTTTCACCAGGCTGCTGCCGCCTTTGGCTCCTATTGTATTGAATTCAAATCCTTTTAGGCTTGCTTTTTTCTTTTTTTCCGATTTTGTCTCACACTCCCTCATCATAGCTCTTTGTCCATTCTTCTCCACAGAAATTAGATGTAATGACCCAGATGCCCTACCTCTTTCTTTGTGCCATCTCTCTTCACCCCCAGCCAGTGCTGACTTTCTGTTGATGCTCATATAGCTTAAGCATCCTTTTTCTCAGAGATCATCATACCTGTGGTAGTAAAACTGTACAGATTTTTCCGTCTGCATTTATAAGGAAAATACAAGTCTAAAGAAAGCAAAAAATATTTTCCCGGATTTCATTTCCTTGTTGCTCTTGGTCCTCCAGTTGGTCTATTGCTCAAAGTCCCCCCCTCCTTTGAGAAAAATTCAGGATAGCTCTGTTCTCAGCTGGCTTCAAAATGTTTGCAGACACCAGGGTTTGTCCAAGGTAGCTGCAATTTCACCAAGTTTACACCGAATAGAGAGATTCAACTCCAAACAATCCCTCATTTTACAACAGTGATACCATTTGCGTGTTTAAACCAGTATCAAGTATCACACTTCACATGGCCTGTCTGGAAGGAGCCAGCAAGGTCTGGGAGGTGAACCTTCTAAGAGCAGAGATCTCTCTCTCCTCTCCCCCTCTCTTTCTATCCTTAGCTACTTTTTCTCTTCTCTGGATCAAAAAACATTGGGTTTTTTGTTAGGCTGAAATATGCGCTTTCATGTACACCTTGACTAAAATACTACTGTGCCATCAGTGTATCGGTTTCATTACTTTATACAGATGCTGGAACTTGATTGCTAGACCTCGTTCAAGCTCACCATGTAAGTAGTTTGCTTTTGATTGTCTGACCGGTTTTCCTGAGAATCTTGATTTTTCTCGCTTGCTTCCTGTGGATGTAAAAGCTGATCTACCTCAAGGGCAACTGCTGTGCTTACTCAGCAAGATAATATTGTCTTTGGAATTAATTTCTAGAAGAGACAAAAATAATCACAGAAACTACAGATGTAAGGTTCACAGGCAAACCCCACTTTTTTTTTTTTACTTTGGTTTTAAAGACAGAAATTCAGCATTTCTGGAAAACAGACAAATAATGAGTATTATTTAGCATATTGTTTCCTGGGGAGCTGGGAGAAGAAACTGTACTGATCCCAAATGCCGCAGTATACTTTTTTGAAATCCTGAAAAGTGATGAAACATCACAGTAACAGCACTGAGCTAAAAAACTCCATAAAAAGAAAAACATTTAGAAACATGTAATCTGCATTAAAATACATTACATTTATCTTATTTTCTTTTTACGTGAATACAGAATGCACAGGCTGCAGTGGGAAAACAGCTGTAGCACATTGCAAACATGAAATATTAGGGATAATAGCCTATTCTTAACATTTTAGTAAGAACTTCATATATAATCAGTATATATAAAAAATGTAATTCTTGAGAATAGTTCACCATAATGAAATCTTTCTTCTCTCACATACTTATACTTTTCCTCTATCCATCTATAACCCTTCTTTCTTGGTGTCCAAGAGAGAAGAGGAGAAACATTAAAATACAAATTAGGTATATTTTACGTGTTTAATGTCCCTTTAGAAATACACTGCTTTTACAATCTAATTATATTATGATAAATCTTTGCAGTTTGTAAATTTTGAAGTGTTAAAAGATGTATATATTAGGCATTCGGGACAAAATTATTTTGAAAAACATGTTTTAGGAAAATATTACATTCATTTCTAAGCTGTCTTTGGTATCACTGTGTTCCTTGATAAATAAATACATAAAACCATTATTTTTTTTTGTCTTGTATTTCCCAGTAAATATATCTTCAGCTTCTTACCAGGGAAGAGGGAGAGAAAATATCAATTTCACATGTGCAATGAGTGATATTCCAGTCTTTTGGATGCTTCAATGAACTACATGTTCATCTCTCACTAGTCAGAAATTATTAAATCAGTAGCCTCAGTCTTCCAATTTCACACTCTTCTTTTATTACACAACAGTTCGTTTTAAAACTACAATTTTGGCAATTTTTTAGTGCTTTATCACATTGGTCACAACCGAACTACCGTGTATGACTAATTTGCATCCAATGAGAACTGCATCCAATAGGCAAAACCTGTAGAAATGTGTTTTAACTTTATAACAACAGACCCGAAGCAGATTTTATGGAGCAGGCTTGGTGACATGCTAAGGAGAATTAGCCTGTGTTTTGAATTAGCACGTTTGGTATTGCTTTAGTCACAAATGAGTAATCATTATGGTAGCTTTCAAGTTCTTTTCTATAGTGTATTAGTAGCATGCTTATTAATGGTATAAATGAGAAAGATAAGAAAGGTAAATTGCAAGAAATGTAAAACTGGGGAAAGGAAAATTGTACCTGATTTCTTTGTGGAGGTGTAGCAAAAAGCTGTAGCTTTTCCAATTAAGACAAAGTGATTTGGGGGATCTTTTTAGCTTTGAGATATAGCAGTCTTGGTTTTATCTAGGATCTCTTAGGATCTCTTTAGGATCTCAGCAGACTTTATGAAAGTAGAAAGATATTTTTGTTTCACACAGAAAGGTTTCTTTTCCCCTCCCAGATGATTTATTAAGAATTTGTACAAAGATTTCAGTCTCCTGTGAAGCCTCCTAATTTGTTCATCTTTGAGCATACACAAGGATGTGATAACCTAATATTTTTAATGCAAAAATATGCAGAAAATGCACTTAAAAATACCACAGGGACACTTAATACAGCCAAAAGAAATTGGAAAGGCACATCTGCATTTTGTTTTTCTCTCACTTAAGCCACCCTTGGAAATGGTGGCTTGGATATTACTCGTGTGACGTTCTGAATACCTTATACCTTGTTAGTGAAATTTGTCTCAGAGATTTTCCTCTACATGCAGTCTGCCAGTACACAGGCCATCTTGAAAGCATCCTTTAAATAGTGTCTTTCATACATTGCTCTATTTTTTATTATTAATGCCTTTCAGAGGATGCGTTGTGAACACAGCTATCTCTACTTTTCATGGACAGAACTACTATTCCTGGAGTTGTCAGCTCCAGCTGTGTCACAGAAGTCTAAAAATAAATGGATATACTGCAACCTGGTGAGACTGTTATACTCCTGTGGTGCTCATTCTTGCTCCTCAGTGAGTTGCACTAGTTCATCGGGTCTAGTCCAAAAGAAGTTCCGCCCTGCTCTCGTGTATTTGTAGAGAAAGGTTTTGAAGTAGTAGCCTCTTTCTTGGGAATGGGAAGGAAGCTTCTCTGTTCTTGTTAAGCATATAATAAAACACACTGAAGATCCTTTCAAGTCTGCAGCAGTTCTGACATCGAACGGTGCCAGCACAGGCTATTCCTGCAAAGACCTAGATTGTGAAGGAATATATAATCAATCCATTCCTAGAAATATGTGGAACAAAAATCATTCAGTGAAAAACACTGTTTTTCCCCCAAAGCATACCTTCCTTTTTTCCCTTCATATCTATTAGTCTGCATCTTGTACACACGAGCGTTAGCCAACCTCTGAATCCAACCACTCATGTCATTTACATTGCTTTCCTTCTTCTGAGCAGCCTGCTGTACGCATTTTTCCTATTTTCTCCAAACAATGTGGCATCTCAGTGTGGGTTTTCCCTACCAGAGGAAAGCAACAACACCTTGAAATAAAATCAAAGCCACAGCCTCAGAATAAAAAAAGTTAGTTTCAGAAATGTAAAGAGAGTACATTAGATGTGTTTTCCCAGTAGTTTAAAAAAAGAAAAGGAAAGAATGCCTTAAATAATTTCAGCAAAAGCCGGCACAGTTAAAAGTAAGCACTAACTCCATTTTCTGGAAGAGAGAGGAGGAGAAAACAGATAGAATCCTTTGCCTTTATAAAAAGAAACATGTTAAGTCACTTGCAATAACCATCAGTAGGCTATAGTTAAAAAAACAAACAAGCAAACAAGTTCCAACAAAAACTAACAACATTGCTAAAATTCAAAAAGTTGTTTCAGGGTTTTAAAATTTGGTAATAGAAAGTAAGACATTATATCAGCTCAGTGATTTGGTTTTAGTTTACCTACTGCAAAGCAACAGGTCAGGGTTAAAAAATAGCCAGAACACTCCTGCCTTTGGGACCAGCAGGGATAAGAAGGATATGCCCTTCTGGACTCAGGGGAGGGAGGAGGTGCAGCTCACTTCTCTCTGGAGCACTCCCCAAGTAGATGTCTAGCTACAGCAATGACAATAGTAATTACAATCTCAAACATGGCAGAACAGCTGAAACAGCATGGGGCAGTATTAAAAAAAGAAAGAATCCTCAGGAGCTATTAAGTACCCTCTGGAAGGCTGAGCATATGTGGAAGACCTAAGTCTGCTTGCTTTAAAAGTTTCCCTTAACAGTGAATAGAGAGATTTAAGACAGCAGGTATAAAAACATGTGTTGTTGGAATCTAAGACAGCGGAAAGCAAAAAATGTGAATCATCATTAGTCATTATAAGGAAATAAAGGGATATGTTCTGAATACAGATGAAGCCCTTGACGGAGGCAATGACAGCTACTGAAAAGAAAACAGAGCTCTCAAGCCTCCTTTATAATGACGGCACTACAACTGGATTTTACATGAAGCACAGTCTGCTTGCTCCTTAGTTGTCATTTCTGAATCAGCTAGGATCTGACACATCGCTGCTCCAACAAATAACTTATCATTGAGCTTACAAAAGGTTAAAGTTCTCTTTATTTATAGATCACAAGAGCAGAGCAGCAGTGAGAGACAGTAGTCACTATTCACGTCCGTTTCTTGAAATTGTGTCCCTAAAAGTTGAACTGTGACACAGGCTTTTAGCCAAGGATGTTATTAGTACTCAGTCATTGTGGTGACTGTGCAAAGGTGTGCTGAACACATTCTCAGCTGCGCGGCTCCACAGAGAGCACAGAGGGGTATCATTCCCTCCAGCTCAGGAGTAACCCCATATCTCTGCAAGAATTATAATGATAAGCAGAAACAGACTTGCCTACAGGAAGTAAAAATGCAACAAACAAAACAACAGCAAAACAAACAAAGCAAGCCAAACAAACAACAACAACAAAAACTCAAAACCCCAAAACAGCAAAAACACGTCTTTATTCAGAATAACATAAGTATAAAACAAATGTATTCTGAAGGTGATATTTAAAGAGAGACAGGATACATTATCCGAAAACATTTTCATATTGTTCCTTGCTAGAGTGTGCACTGACTCCTATCTCAGATTTCACATGTAAATTAGGCTGTAGGAAATTAGCTCCAAAACCTCATCTGTTTCCTAGTGTAGTGACCACAAATCTTTTCAGGTTGGTCTCGCTGCTCCCCACCCCCATCCCGTTTGTCATCTTTTTCCCTCACTAATTTCTTGTCTTCTCTAACTCCTGTCTTCATAGAGGGAAGAAGGATGACTTCCTGCCTTCCTCTGGGATCCAGCTCAGCTTCTGCCCATCTCAAGTCTCTCCAGGACTCACAGCATCTTCTGTCTTTTTCCACAGGCAAACAAAAAGAAGAATAATGAAGGTTTTAATACTCCCAAGACAGTGACAGACACTTACGGCTCTTGTCAAGAGACTTCAGTGTGGAGGCTGCACAGAAATTCTGTAGGTAATAATCTCTTTTAATTGGATCACAGCATAAGACCAGGAGGAATCGTTAGATTATTTTGCCTGACATCTCGGATATCACAAACCATTATAACTTAGAACTTCATCGTATTTATGCCTTTACAGAGCTCAATAACTTGCATTTGACTAAAACAAATCTTCTCAAAAGGTGTCTGGAAGAAATAAAGAAATTTAGAGTTTCTCACTTCTTTTGGTAGTTTGTTCCACCAGTTAATCATCCATTAAAATCACTGTTTAACACAAAGGTTTATTTCCAGTTTGATCTTTTCTTATTGCAGCATCTTGCTATTGGTTCTTTTTTTTTTTCTTTTTTTCCACAAAATTAAAAAGCCCTTAAGTATACAGGGTGTTCTTGCAAAATGATATTTAAACACTGTAATCAAACTGCCTGTAAATCTTCCTTTTGACAGATAAAACTGTCAGAATATCTCACTGGAGTACATCTCTCCTCACTGCTTAAATCATTCTTGTGTCTCTTTTCTGCCCCACTTCCAATTTTTTAACGTCTTCTTCAAAATACACAAACCCAAACTGAATCCTGCTTCAGTATCAGACTCCCCACTACATTATTCAGGAACAGTATAAAGACCATAGGAAAAAAAAAGATAGACTCTGAGGAATTATAGGTAATGGCCTCATAGTGAGTAATGAAAGAGTCAATGTTATTTTATCGTTAAAGTGCAGGATAGGAATTCAAATATCTGGGGTTTAGTTCTCGTCATATCGAAGACTGTTATGTAAATTTGGGTAATGATTTTTCAAATTTTTCTGATTTTGTTACACCAGATGTACTAAACTGCAAGCAGGACCTTCTCAAGGCTGTTGCAACATTTAATTCTTTATAGTCTCTAAGTGCTTTGGGATCCCCATCTGGAAATCATTTTTACAATTAACATTCATACACCTCACCACATCTTTGTTAATGTGACATCAGTAAAGGTATTCTACAAATCATTATTAAAATCTCTGTAAAGTGCTTCTTTCTAATCTAAAAGAATATTCAATGAAGTTGAAGAGAAATAGGAGTGCTTTTCTGATTTCATGTCTGAGAATTAAAGGTTTGAAAGCCAGAAACAATTCTTAAGGAGAGACTCCATCTTTGCCTTTAACAACAAAGTCCAACGTATTTTTGCATCTCTACTCACTCAGTATAAGTCTTCTATGTACACAAATAGAAACACATATTTATGCACAATGTTTAATTCTAAGGTTGGGAGACATAATGGAGCCTAATTTTATTATACTAGATATTTTTCCTAGAGGTGTATATTGATTTCACACTGTCAAACGAACTGCAAAATACATTATAACAAAACAATTAAAACTGCTGATAATTATTACAATTAACTCGCTGCTTCGTACTAATGGAATGTTCAAGCATCCGAGAATTCCTGATTATCAGAAACTAATGGATGTTCAGAAGAGGATGTCATTTTCTGTAGCAATTTGTTCTTGGCCGATTTAATGTTCCCTCAAAACAGTTTTCTGTTCCCAAATGTCTCATTTGTGGCTTCGCAAAGGAAAGGATTGTGACAGTATTGTTTCGGTGCTTATTTTGTCTTCAGAAGGCTCAGGTCTGTTCACTTTGCTGTTATGCCAGAAGCATATAATCCAAAATAAAAGACGACTTGAATTGTTTTGTACATTCATTTCTTAAATGGAACTGGAGGATTGTCATTTTCAGTAGTGTTAAATGTGAACTAATTCTACTGAAGTGTACAGAGTTTTGGCTGGCAGAAGGACACTGAAGCCTGGTCCATTCTATCTAGCTGTATTTCTGTGTCATGGGTGGTACTCTGGCTGTGTGAAACCTCTTTATTATATAGCTCTTGATCCCTGTTGTGCTGCTGTAACATTTGTGATACTGTTCTAGTGCCTGGCCATGACGCTGTTCTATCTAGGTTGCAAGAACAAGCATCCAAATGGAGTTTAGGTATTCAAATCCAAATCAGTGCCTGCAGTAGCCCTTTGATAGAAAGAGCAAGTTGGGAACAGCAAGGGACAATCCCTCCAAGCTTACTTCTGTCCATATGCATTTCTTGCACTTGCAGTGCCAGCTGCACATCAATTAAATGCTGCCCTGAAGTGGAATCTTTTCTGCAGGGAGTCATATAGCTGATTTGGCAACCCCTTTGTTGTGCTACTGTTAAAACTCATGATACAACAATTTAGTCTTTAATTTGCTTTATGAAATACTGTTGTGTAGTTCTCAATGGGGAGCACTGTGATCAAGGGTGGCATCAATTCTATAGGACACCTGTTTTACGCAACAAAACTTCTCCAGTGACTAACATCTTGGGAAAACACATTTCTCAAAAGCTACAGTGTATGCAAAAACAAGAGACAATTAAATTCCTTTTTGAGATTTGTATTTCCAGTATCTTCATTTTGTTCTTCAGAGAAATAATGTAATTAACAGGGACAAGCAAGTATTATTATTTATTTCTTCAACATCACCCCTGTGTTTTTGTGTATTGAACTTACAGGAGAACATGGCTTTTGATGTAAGGGTCTTATCTTCTTTTACAAACAAACAATATAATTCAAATGGATAAGCCAGCAGAGCTTGATGAATATTCACATAGAAAACAAAGAAAAAGTGAGTAAGAAGAAAAGCTTTATATTCCTTCATTATATGTATTTAAGATATGATATAGTGTGAAGAATAACAGACTCTCTGAATTTTTAAATAAAATTCTCCATAAACTGGGGCAGAATTTCCAAGGATTACTTTAAGACCTTTAATCTTTTTTCTTTTTTTTTTAAGGCAGGAAATACATTAGTGCTTTGCTGATTTTTAAAGCAGGAAATACATCAGCGCTTTGCTGAATCAGGGCCTAAAAGAGCAATCCAGTCACACTCTGGGACAAAAATATCACAGTGCGTAAAATATCCATAATGTGATTAAAAAGAAAAAGGTCATTTTGAAGCTTAAAAAAAATTTAAGAGTTGAAGCTTTAAAATGTTTCCACACCTGGGGTAAGCAATATATAGCTTAATTAATATGTTCACCTAATAACACAGCTTAGCTAATTACACAGCTTGAAAAATCAGCTTTGTGTCACCGGGGGCAGAGGTAAGGAGCAGGTAAGTCCATTCTGGAGTTAAATGGCAGAACAACAGTTCTTGCAAAACACAAGAGCTGATGGAGACCAAAGGCAGAAGTCCTCATGATGCCACACTTATATTACGCACACCTGGAGAAGGAATCACAGAATCATCAGGGTTGGAAGAGACCTCTGCAGATCATCTTGTCCAGCCCCCCTGACAGAGAAGGGTCACCTACAGCAGGTTGCACAGGACAGCGTCCAGGCGGGTTTTGAATGTCTCCAGAGTAGGAGACTCCACAACCTCTCTGGGCAGCCTGTGCCAGTACTCTGCCACCCTCAAAGTAAAGAATTTCCTCCTCATGTTAAGAAGGAACTTCCTACATTCAAGCTTGTGCCCATTACCCCTCGTCCTATCACTGGGCACCACTGAAAAAAGACTGCTCCCATCCCCCTGGCATCCTCCCTTTAAGTATTTATAAACATTAATAAGATCCCCCCTCAATCTTCTTTTCTGTAGACTAAAGAGACCCAAGTCCCTAAGCCTTTCCTCATAAGAGAGATGTTCTAATCTCCTAATCATCTTCGTAGCCCTTTGCTGGACCCTCTCCAGAAGTTCCCAGTCCTTCTTGAACTGGGGAGCCCAGAACTGAACACAATACTCCAGATGCGGCCTCACCAGGGCAGAGTAGAGGGGAAGGATGACCTCCCTCAACTTGCTGGCCACACTCTTCTTGATGCACCCCAGGATGCCATTTGCCTTCTTGGCCACAAGGGCACATTGCTGCTGGCTTATGGTCATCCTGCTGTCCACTAGGACTCCCAGATCCCTTTCCACAGAGCTGCTCTCCAGCAGGTCAGCCCCCAACCTGTACTGATGCATGGGGTTATTCCTCCCCAGATGCAGTACCCTACACTTGCCCTTGTTGAATTTCATAAGGTTTCTCTCTGCCCAACTCTCCAGCCTGTCCAGGTCACACTGTATGGCAGCACAGCCTTCGAGCATGTCAGCCACTCCTCCCAGTTTTTTTGTCATCAGCAAACTTGATGATGGTATACTCTATCCCTTCATCCCGGTCATTGATGAGCATGTTGAACAGGACTGGACCCAGCACTGACCCCTGAGGGACACCACTCGTTACTGACCTCCGACTAGACTCTGCACTGCTAACCACAACCCTCTGAGCTCTATCTGCCAACCAAGTCAAAGTTCTGGGCTGGAGCACCTCTCATATGAGGAAAAGCTGAGGGAGTTGGGGCTGTTCAGCCTGGAGAAGAGAAGGCTCTGGGGAGATCTTATTGTGGCCTTCCAGTACCTCAAGAGGGCCTACAGGAGAGCTGGGGAAGGGCTTTTTAACTAGGACATGTAGTGACAGGACGAGGGAAACTGGATTCAAACTGGAAAAGCATAGATTTAGATTAAATATTAGGAAGAAATTTTTCACTCTGAGGGTGGTGAGGCACTGCAACAGGTTGCCCAGAAACGTTGTGGAAGCTCCATCCCTGGAAGTGTTCAAGGCCAGGCTGGATGGGGCTTTGAGCAACCTGGTCTAGTGGAAGGTGTCCCTGCCCATGGCAGGGGGGGTGGAAATTGGTGATCTTTAAGGTCCCTTCCAACCCAAACCATTCTATGCTTCTATGAAATATCTCAGCAATTTTGTCGTAATTGTCAAGTTTGGGGGGGAAAGCAAAGAGCAGGGAAAGACCTGGAAGCAACCGAGCAAAGAAATTGTCAGTAGTTGCAGCCTGACTCTGCTCATTGAAAGAGGACTTTTTTTTGGTAAATAAGCAGGGTGGCAAGAAATAAATATCGTATTTATCAGGATAAATATCAGGAACTTCTCCTCCCAATGGAAAGACCCCATAATATCCCAAACATGTTTTGCCACTTAGATCACATGACAACATATAAGCGCCAAGAGACATGAACACCTAATTAATTAGTGTAACCAATATGTGTCCCTGCATCTGCTATATTCACTTGGAGTTCAGTGTGCAAAATGAGATCACCACCTTTTTGTGACACACAGTATGTCTGATTATAATTTTGTACTGCATTTGGCCAATAGACCCATGATTTTGACTACAGACTTTAGGTGATGTCCCAGTATGAAACATTTTTTTTTCCTATTTCATCTTAATTTTAAAGTGGCAAAGCAGAGTAAAATGACAGTGAAAAATTAGAAAAGGATATAAAGCTTTTGAAGGACTTTGGAGTACCTTGTGCTAGAATACAAAAGCCCTATTCGCTTTTTTTTCTCAAAACAGAAATGTGGGCTCACATCTTTAGCAAATATCTGGGAAAGGTTGAATTGTACTACAGTTTCTGGCACAGTGTTCTTCTATGATATTTTTTTACTACAGTTTCTTCCCTCCCACCCCTTTTTCAGACTCCATAGCCAGGCTGTCATAAAGACTTGCTTAGAATGATTCACATTTTAACAGCACTATGGATATGTAAAACATGAATAAGTCTTACTAAAAGAATTAAAATCAGAATGTAAAGCAGAGAAAATGCTTTTTCAAGGAGCTGCGAGGTTCACTGTAGCCTCAGTACTGAATTCAGCTCTTGGGCTTACTGCTTCATGGAAATTGCTCAAGGTACCACACAGGGCAGACAGATCCCACAGCGTGAGTCTTTCTCTGCTGGGTTCAATTCGACATATCCTAGACTCACAAGCTTGGCATGCTCAGACAACTATTTTGTATTTGTAAAACAATAATTTTTTTTATTATTTTTCTTTTTTTTTTCCTCTAAAGAAACTTTCCCAAGTATTCCCATGAATCAAAGACTGCAGATGTAAGGCTTCACACCCCAGTTCTGACATCTCAGTACCCTTCTTAGAGCTGAAGGTCATTATCACATTCAAGGGCCTGAAATGCACATAACACACATTTTAATTCTGACAGAGTAAACCAGGAATGAGCGGATAAAGACATATGTCTTCACAGATCCCTGGAAGAACAGCAGGAGGCATTGACAGTAAACACAGTAACAACATGTCCCAGCCTTAGCTGAACTTCAACTGGAAAAAGAGAAAATGAGCACAAAGATCAACTGAAGTCCCAGCTGAGTCATATGACACCATTAAGTGCAGAAAAAAAAAATTCCTTTCTAATATCAAGACAGTTCAAATCAGCTTCATTAACTGAGTTTTCAATTCTTCATTGTTCACAGCAGAATACCCCTCCGTAAAAAACTCAAAACTGTTGGCAGGCTAAGCTAAAACAGTGGCTAACTGTTGGTAAGTGGGAAAAACTCTTTAATTTGGGCATTTTACGAAGGACACAATAAAATGAAGTAAGACAGCTGAATGACTTCTTGCCTCCTGTGGTGAATTTTAAATACCCAGAGAAATAAAAGGCTGTCATCACCTCAAGCACTTTATGGTCAGCCTTGTAGACGGGCTGAAGCAGCGTGCCATGAGAGTGTGGGGCCAAGACCAAGAGACA
>NW_009648241.1:208326-370169 GCF_000708025.1 Charadrius vociferus | reverse complement strand
GACAGGTCACAGGGGTGAATCGCGCAGAGATTTTGATAGAGTGTTTGAAACAGGGAACTATTTTCCATTGTTCGCATCGCTTCTGGAGGCACACAGAAAATATGTTTGTGTCACCAGTGGGAAAAAGCTTGCCTTTTTACCACAGGAGTGTTCATCTGCCATTTTTTTCGTGACCACAATATTGATGTTGACTCACTGCAGAACAAATGTGATGGATAGGAGAGTAATCAAGCAGTGAGTGAATCTGATGAGTGCATTTCACACCTGAGACTTTTTTTTTCCCTTCTCCATCCCAGGCTGAAGTAACTGTGAATTATTTTAATTAATCTGACATAGAATGTCATAGTCTAAATGAGTTCAAAAGATTTCGATACAATCCATAGCACATCACAAATATCCCCTTCAGCTATAGTCTTTTCTGTAGCTTTAAATCTGGGAGACATGCAGATAAGATGACAGGTGTAGCATAAAAAAATAAAATATAGTAGAAATCAATTACAGTCAAGTCATTTTTCTTCCTTAAGCAACAAATTTTTTATAAAAGAGAAATTACTACAACAAAAGTGACTGTAATTTCCTTAATGATTGAAAGATCTACATATTTTCCCTAAAAACTAAATTTCACTCTTTCAGTGTAAATTATAAATAAATTGTCTAGTTTTCCATGATTGCTCTAGTTCATCATATTGGAAACTGTGCCACCTGCACTGAGAGATACATTCAGTAACTCATGTCCTAAACAATCAGATGTAATTAATATGATAGTCACAATTAATATGATGTTTTCATATCTAAGATGAAACAGGCAGATGGGGACAAGAGTCTCACATGCATCTGGTACCAAATAATAGGAGTCTGGCAAGAGATTTTTTGCTTGACTTGCTATTTACATATTTGATTAAGTACTAAGAGATTTTATGTGTGAGTAAGCTAGAGACTAAGACATCCCATGAAAAATTCCAGCACAGTAATCTTTCAGTTTCAAATGAAAATATATAGCACTTGTAGCCCACTATCTTCCCGTCTTAAGAAGGGAGTTAGTCTTTTCAAGCCACGCAAAAATACCATTTTCAGCAATGCAATAGATCGCAGAATTAGCAATAAGAATCTCTCGTGATTGTAGAAGTCCAATTCAGAAATGAAACATAGAGAATTAATATATTTCTGACATTTTTTCCCATTCTGAAAAGTCTAAGTTCCACGGAGTTTTACTGGGGTAATCACTATGCTGCCAGCACTAGTAAGCACGGACTGCTCCTCCCACCTCTTTCTGAGAACAACTTTCACAAACTTCTTCAGTACAAATTGAATGTCTCAGCTGGATATCTGAAAGCCTGACTATGCCTCTTGCTGTTACCTTTCCACGCCCATCTTATTTCAGAAAATTCAGCTAGCAGAGAAGGAAATAGTAACTCTGTCTTTTTAATAACAGGTTAATTTTTTAAGCTTTCACGATATATGAAAGATACAATCCATCCTGTGAATCCATCTCCTGCATACATTTTGACTCTTCCATGGGAGAGGGTCTCTCACTCTCTCCTGTTGAAGCTATTCCACTTTTTTATGGAATAATTAGCATTGGGTTAGAGCAACACTCAGAATGACCCTACTCTGTTGTCAGCTTGGAGATATAGCACTTTGGTTAAGATCCAGTCCTAGATACTAAGTAATTTAGTCTCTTCTTTCATGGACATTTTCTATGTTTTTATTATTATGTTATTTTCTTCTAAATATTATTTTGGACCTTAATAAAATACTTGTTATTTGCTGGTGCCAGTCGGCATGGGCAGTTCAGGTGGTGTAGTGGCAGTGATCCATTCTCTTCACTGTTACGTGGCTGTTTTCCTTCAGTTAGCGTATCATTTCCAACCTTTAACAGTAATTATTTGTTGGGGTTCCTTGTTGTTGTTGTTGGGGGGGAGGGGCAGCTTCAGGGGTGTTGTTTGTGTTTGTTTTCTGGTTTTCTTGGTTGTGTTTTTTTGTTTGCTGCTTTTTTTTTTCTTTTTTTCCCCCAGGCCATTTGTACAAACAAGAAACGGAATAGGATCAGTCTTGGATCAAGGGTAGAAATGCAGGTGGTCAAAGTTATCATTATATATACAAGGGCTGACTGTCTATATCTGATAAATTCATGTGAATGTGTAAGAATTATATTTACTAACAAGAATTCTATGATAGTAGAGCCTCATATGAGGTACTGCTATTAAAAACTGTTTATCAAGTGGTTGTTAAGTGGTGTAACTTTGGATCAAGTGGTTGTGAGTGACACAGCTGAAATGAAGGGGAATAAAATAAGAGTACCTCTATAATTAAGGTTTTAAATTCAAAAGAGAAAACTTACAGGACTTGAATTGAATGTGGCAGAGACTTAAAATCTGACTAAGTCAAAAGTATAGTAATTTTCTTCAGTTTCATTAAAGCAAAGTAGAGGAAACTTGGAGAAAAGGGCCTCAGATCTAAGTGGATGAAAAAGTGTCTTCAAAAGTGAGAAAAGCAGTAAGGCTGAAAGAAAAGGAAAAAGGGTTTAATCAGTAGTGAGAGTTATGTGTTACAGGTCAATATGTTTAGAGAAGAAGTGAGAACTGCAAAAGCCAAGATAAATTAGATCTTGCAAAGGATATTAAAACAAATACTGAAAAGTTCCTTATCCACATAATTAAAAATAGATCAAGGAAATAGATTAAATATAATCTAGAGATGGCCCCAAAACCTGAATTAATATTTTGCCTCAGATTTCAGTAAAGTTGAGAGCATTAAACATACTAGAAGAGGCAAGCTAGCTTATAGAAATCAGGTTCTACAAATGTAAATTACCATAAGTAGGATGCAAATATCTGTAGATAGTCAATGCACTTGGGTTAGGGTACATGATAATCCCTGTCAGAAAGATAAGATGATATGACATGATATGTCATGACATTACATGACATGACATGACATCTCAAGTAATTTTCAGTCTTTCAGCTGAGTGTAGCTGCTGTTTTCAGTCCATATAGTACCAACAGAGCTGTGAAAAGAAAAATATGATTCAGGCACTTATTGTTATGTAATGCTTTAGAACTAACTTGAAGGAAAGAATGAGTTAAGATTTAAAAGTAAACAGACAATAAAATATAAAAAAAAACCAACCCATGGGCTAGTTAAAATTATGATAACCAGGCTAACAGACTACCCAGATGTCCTTCGTAGATGATTTTAAATGAGTACTAGATAAATGAAATAAGGAAGAAATACAGATTTCAATAGAGAATTTTATATCGTAAATCATACTAACAAAAATTAATAGTATAGAGCACAAGGTCATGTAATTTGAGATTAATGACAATACTTTTTGCTATGAACTAGGATTTCATCATTTTGAGGGGATAAAAGGGAAAGAACGGCATTCATTTGATCATAGGATAACTATGGACCATGGAGATGAAGTGACAGCAAAACAGGCAAGGCAATCACAGAATGCAGTAGACCAAATATTTACAGGAAAGAGAAGAAATCATTAACATACAGTACATTAGTAAAAACCTATATGTACTATAGTGTACAGTTCTTGCCACACAAGTTAAGAAAAACGTATTCATTTGTAATAAAACAGGTACAAAGGAGTATTAGTAGGATCATCAGGGGTATGGAGAGCATCTCCTGAGAGAAACTTCCAGTGTTTATTATAACAAAATGAAGGCTAGAAGTGGTTATGACCACTCTTTTTAAATACATCAGTGATAAACACCAGGAAGAGATAAGAACTACTTAAACTAAAAGATGATCTTGGCACAAGAACAAATGCATGCAATCGGACCATGAATGGATTGAGTTTGGAAATTAAGGAAAGGTTTCTAACTCAGAGGACCTAGCTTGTGGAACAGCTTTTCAACAGGAAATGCTGGGGGACAGGCGGAGCAAAACACTGCTTTTTTAACAGATACTCTGTGGAAGTTGTCATTAGGACAAAGCTGCCTCAGTCAGTTGAAAGGTTTACCTTTGGATTTTTATGCCACATGTTCCTAAAATCTATTAGTTGAATGTGATGCTTAAGAAAATTATATACCTTTTATTAAATGAAAAAGCTTATGTAGAATAATATATGTATTTTGTTAGAAATAAGAATACCATTCCAGATTATTGAGACATTCACTCCTCAGAAAAAACACTACTGTAACACAGATACCCTAATAATGACATATAAAAAGAACATAAAGACAAAAACACATGCACAAAAATAAAAAGAATACCTTGGCAATGGTTGAACATATATGGGCATGGGATTGATGATAATTTTTCTTCTGACTAGAATTTATGCACTGTTTCCCATAGATTCATACTGATATAGAGCATAGTAACAACTGTAGAAATAATAATTTGGTTAGGTTCATAGCTTTAGATTAGATTTCTGTCAAAAAGAAACTGATAAGGACACAACCTCTCCTGCAAAGTTTTCAACTCAAGCTTCAATTCAAAAGTTTACTATAGGGTGTTGTGCAGAGAAACGGTGCCAAGGCTCAACAGGCAAAGAAAGTACCTTGACTACTGTCAAATCTGTTGGCCTTATGTTTTTTTCCCAAGAAAAAGCATGCCATACATATCTTACACACTTCTATTTCATATTCCACTGCTGATTGCATATTTCAAGAGAATTAAAGTAGAAACTCATTTTTTGAGCATACAGTACTCAAAACAGAGTTCAACATCCCTTGACTGACCAAGAGGGAGACACAGTCTACCAAAGTCCAAATAAAAAACATGAAACAGAAGGGGCTGAAATGTAATTATTTGCTCAGAAATAATTCATAAGTTAACATTTTTCACTGACAATCCCTCCCAGGTACAACTCAATAAGGAGCTTTCTGTTAAAACTTACACCCAAGGGCCCTTTCAATTTCTGGAATATAAAACAGAAGAAAGTGAAAAAGCTTCCAAATTTTTTCATCTCTAAGGCTGTTCCCTCCAATTTCTAGATGCCAAGGGTACACTTGATTATATTAGTTTAGCAGCCAGAAAAAAACTTTACTTTTTGATAAAACTTTGAAAAGTAAAGACAATTAAAGTGTTCTGTACAGAATATTACAAAACCTTAGAAGAACTAATCGAGCAACCACATAGATGTTGTGTAAGGCTTCCTTTCAAAAAAATCAGGCCTGTTTACTGATGTTTAGCCACCATACCTTCCAATTCTTTTATAAACGTAGTCTACTATAATTGCTTTGTCAGATGAACTATTTTTTTCTTACTGGCATGATGCAACTCCATATCTGCAAGCATCTAATTCAAAAACATATTGAAATTCTCAAATATTTTAGGAACAAACATGAATATGATAAGATAAATGTCAGTTAGCTTGGCATAAAATTTTACAGTTTTTCAATGAAAAATGACTGGTTTGTTTTCTATTGTTCTGAATGTTCCTTTATTCAAACCAATTTGTTTATGTATTTGGATAAAAGAAGTAATTTATGACTCTCAGGAAGAGTTCCTACAGCTTTTACGGGCTTCCATGGAATAATCATATGCTAGCTTTTTTTTTGTAGCAAGGTTTTACTGAAAATTAAATTGCTACAGAGTCTCTCTCAGTAGCAATTTGCCAAGCAAGGATATCATCAGTACCCATATAAATGAATAAAAGCATAATATCAACATTGTTTAGAGACAACATACTATCTCTAAACTCTAAATTAAACAATGAGATTATATGCCTTAATGACATGATAAATGAACATACCTTCAAAGTCCTATTTTTAAAATGGTATGACTAAATTAAATAATTCCACTGTGATATCTCCACCCGTGTCCTTTTTTTTTTTTTTTATGAACCTCACTTCTAAATAGTTATTTCAGTGATCCAAATACCTGGAATAATTCACTGTCTTGACATGATGAACCATTCACAGTGACTTCATGCTTCTTGTTACATACTCCAAAACAGGTACTTAAAAAGTGACAAGGCTGTTTCTTGTTTTATTTGGCAAAAGTGATCTCCTTAAGAGGACTATTCTTTCTGAGACTTTATATTTTCTGCGAGTTCTCTGACAGTATTGCCAGGATGCGCTAAGGAAAAAATCAATGTGAGCGAGTTGCAGCAGTTTTGAAATAAAGAACAACAAAAGAAAAACAACTAAACATTAAAAATCATGGGGCTTCTTTCCCACCAAAATTTTGTAACTGCTTGTCACTGCTTTTCTATACCTGACTGGCTATGGATTACTAAAACTACAGATTATGTAAAACTAAACAATTAACTGTTAAACCCCTTTCAATGAAAAGCATTGGAGCTTCTTTCTTCCATTCAACGCAATCTGCAAAGACTTACATCTACCGCAAATCAAATAAAATTTGATTGTAAGGTAAAACCCTGTAATCATAGCACCAAGGGAGACAGTGGAAATTTTGCCTTTGATTTCAGTGGGGTCAGGATCTCATCCATAATGACAGTGCTTGGGGGGTGCTGTAAGAAATGCTGTCAGGTGACTTAATATCAATTTGCAGCATACTTGCTGTAAAAGATCCTGCCCCGGGCAAGAAAACTGTAATTTTACAAGGTGACATGAGCACAGGTTAGAGACTATTCATGTTCTTTTCACATATATAATACTGCTGACTTTTTCTTAATTGGAGTAAAGGTCTGATTCTCCCCAGAGACACCTCAATGTATTTCTTTAGACCAGACTTTAATCCCCCCGATGATCCATCATTTCTTGGGTCTATTTCACTTGACAAGGCCTTGACCAAAGCCATACTCCAAAATTCTCTAATCAAGAGCATATAATTGATTCCTCACAAACAACTCTAAGACCCGTGCTCCCACCAATGAACCATAGGTCATGGATCTTGGCATCATATTAAAGCTCGATTGCAGCCAAAAAACTCTCAGATCACTTTTCAGATCAACACATAAGCAGATGCACTACTTACACTGCATACACATAATTATCATTTGTTAAATAAAATTCATCTGACCTTGACTCGGTGCACAGCACAAATGTGGAAACAATGAGCATAAGTTCATTCATTGCCTTCAGGATAACGGATTTATTTCTACGCTCTGGGTAGAATGCACCCATCCAGGAAAGCAAAGGAGAAATCCCAAACTGTAGTCTTCTAGTCTTCTCCCTCCTCTGCTGGAGCTGGATTCTAACTCCTCTCCCACAGAGCATTTCTGGTGTTTGTTTGGTTAAGAATGCTTTTAGGAGCAGCAGAATAAATCTTTTAAAAAAAAATGTAACATTTAAGATCACCTGCCTCCATCCTGAAAATGTTGATTGTGGAGTTTAACTTTAATTTTTCACTTCCAGCTTTTCCCCACTGTTTTCACAGCACTGGCTGAATTTCCTCTTTTAAAGTTAGTATTCATCAATAGGTATTATAAAATTAGTTTGAATGATCTGTTAGCAGGAAGAGGAAAATTACTTGAACATAGCTCTGCCTAGTTTTGAGATGTACACTGTATTTGGGGCGCTTTTTTTGTTTTAACCAGTAGCTGATGTGATATTGCAAAAGTGCACGCTATGAGCTTACATATGGCCATACAAAAGGAACTGCTTTCACATGTGAAACTGAGCTTTCACTGTATTACACATAGGTGTTGCTAAGCATTTTTCTGTGGTAGTTACATTTGCATACTCATTCTTCATCTTAATTCCATCCTAATTATATTTTTGTGAAACAACATGCTTCTCACGTAGTGTGTGATGCACCTTCAACCTGTATTGCTTGACAAAAACAAAACTAAGTTATTTTTAAGTAGCCAATGCATTACTCTCATACTATCACTGGAAATCCATACTGTTTTTATACTGATCTAGGGCCTCTGATGGCTAATTGTCAATGCAACTACAGTATACACAATTTAGAAGTTGAATTAAGTTTAGCATTCAGGGCTAACTTTTCATGAGGTACTACTGCTACAAGGGAAAAAGGTTTACTGGAAGAATGCAAAATTTCTTCATTCTGCCATTCTATTGCCAATTATTTCCCTATCATCAAGTTTAAAAGAGGGTTGTTTCTTTAAAAAAAAAAAAAGAAAAAAAAAAGAGGAAAAAGGGTAACATGTTAAGGTCAAAGGGTGCCCATCTGATGTCATTTACACTGATTTTACATTTCTACATGAACTAAGATACTTTGATTTTTCACTCTTCATGGATCAGAACTGCATTCCCTGTTTTAGTGTCCCTGTACCAGTGCTGGATTTTTTTTCCCCTCCCCTTCACTGTTCTCAGTTGCTAATGTCAGCTTCGTTCTTTTGTCACATTCTGAGGAAGATGCCAAAGGAAAGCATCATTAGCAAATACAGAATTCTTTAATGACTGAGCTTCCGTCCCTGGGAAAATCAAGGCACTGATATTTAAATATAAATTCCTTCATTTGACAAAGTCAATCTGGCAGTCCTTTACCTGCCAGGATAACTGAACTCCCAGTCTAACACAAAAATGAGCCTTTTGGATTGCTGGGGGTTAAACCAAGCTGCCAGGAAAGCCAGGGGAGAGGATCTAACTCCCAGATGCCTCTGCTAGAGAAATTAATCCTGGAGTTTAGCATCTGGATCCTTCAACTGCCAAGCTTGCCCCAGTCGTCTGTTTCATCGCTGGGCCAGATTAAAAAAGAATGATGAACAGGAGCAGGTTCTGCACCATCAGTGACAAAAAAAGGACAAATAAAAACCCAAACAACAACAACAAAAACCCCAACAAACCCAAAACCCCAGAAACAAAAAAACTTTAAATCAAGCGTGTCATGCCATTGCATGTGTATGCTAATGCACTCTGAAAAAATGCCCTGTTTTAAAGCCATGTCAAGAAAAGCCAGTCAGGTCTGTTGGTTTGTTTTTGCAAACAGTGTGGAATTTAGAGGCGGCAAATTTGTGCAGGTTCAAACTCCCATTAGGGTGCCACCTGTCAAGTTTTTCTTTGAGCACACAGGTTTATAAAATGTATTTTGTTTCAGGGCGATAGAAACCCTCATCAAGCATTCCACTCTCACATGCACCTCGTACGCTCATGTAATGTGATTTCAAAATACAGATGGGCTCCACCTGCTAAACTGAAATCCAGATCTGGGCGTAGTTCCCCTTACAAAGTTCAGACATTATATTCTGGGGATCTGAGCTAGTCTCATCATAGTTTGGAGTCCATCTGCGAAGTTGGATGTGTATGCAGATTGTAAAATCCCTACTTCACAATTCACGTCAAGATCCTTATGCTTTTATTTGCATAAACGTAGGATGCTCAGGAGCAAATTTTGACAGTTTGCCTATCCATACTTCAAGAAAAAAATCCTTAGTAACTCCATCATTTTGGATCTGGCATTTTCCAAAATTCAGTAAAATTATCCTTTGCTTTTCCCCTTCTCAAAACAAACTTTGAGAGCTTCAATCATATCGTCGGGAGATAAAAAAAAAACAGGACACAACATCACTGATCCTCTCGCGATATTGATGGCAGAAATGGAGTGAATCAGACAGGTGAGAGCCAACATAACAAAACTTATTATTAGAGTAGTCCCTCAAAGATAATGAGTTCCCTGGTGAGGTCTATCTGACTTAGAGGGAAGAAAAATGAATCCAGCTCCATAGTTTCAGTAAGACAGCTGTAGTTTTATGCTGCAAGATGACTCTGTGTATGTTGCATCTAAGGCAGATGCTGTCTTGGTGGTAGGAAATGGATCTCCTTGAACAGCTACAATCTGCTACAGGGAAGGGTAATTTATTTATCTGCATTATAAAGAACCCAGGGCACGTTGAAGTTGGTGATAAGAAGAAATGAGTGCTGGGAGAAGCAGCAGGGTGAGAAACCCATAAATGCTATTCAGTTATTCTTGCTGATGCTGGAGGAGTCAATAAGTAAGTATACATCAGAAATTGGGGTACAATGGTCAGATTAGCTGATACCCTGCTTTCCCCCAGAAACATCGCACAGCAGAGCACATTACTCAGTCTTTTCCGATACAAGTCTATACGCAGCCATTGTCTTCAATTTAGATGGTCATGCCTACTAGCTTAACATTGTGCCATGGCTGGGTTTATGTGGCCAAACTGTATCCAGAACACCGTCTCAGTGTTAGACTTTAGCTGGTATAAGTTGTGTTCGCAATCATAAGTGAAAGCAAATAGCAGAAAATTGCTTCTGCAACCACTTCAGACCAAAAAAATTCATTCTTTTAATTTATGCCATACTATATGAATAATGGTTTTGTCAAAATGGCTAAGATTTTCAAAAGCTTCTGTTGCTGCTAAGGGACACAGGTCTTAAGGTGATGTAATATAAAGAAATAACATTTTAGAGAACACTGGAGTCAAGTTGTTTTAAAAAATCAGTTTGCATTTTCTTAAGTAGGAAAGCAGAAGGTTTGCATTATCCAAATAGCTACTCATTTTGAAAACACTGGACCACACTACTGAATCTTGTTGCTTACATATACCATAGCTACAGTATACATTTGCTATTGCTACAATGGAGACAAATACTGTAACAAGTATTTGGGAGGAGCAAGTGAAGTATTTCTACATATGGAAAATGTGGTTTATCCAGTAAAAAAAAAAAATCTTTTGAAAGTAAAATTCTTTCCACCTATAGGATTTCCTTTTTTAGCATTTTTTTATTTTTCAAAAATCGCTTCTTTTCAGATTCTTAGGAAAAAAAATACCATATCTTTTCCAGTCCTCTTTCACAAATAACAATGTAAGACAATGTCTCCATTATTTTCTGGCAAGAAAAAATTTTGTGTGTTTCATAGGACAAATTTAGTCTCTCAGCTCAGTTATTTTCCACAAACAATCAGAAGTAAAGCAAATGAAAATTCTCTAGATTTGTAGGTAAGTGTGTGAGCTGCTGTAACAAAAAGAATATTTATGTTATTTATTTGTTATTACTTACTATGTGAGCATTATGATGTTTGTTAAGAATTGCAGTAGCTGGGGCTAGGAGAGGAAGTTTTCCTTTGTGCCTTGTTATGCCTGTTTTACTCTGGACCGGATTGACTCCTGCCCCAGAAGACTTGGCCTTTTCTCAAGAGCAACTGAGCAAGCTCTCCTGGAAGAAATATCCGAAATACACAGTGAAGGAGGCAAAGAAAAACACAGAAAATGGGGAATTTTAAATATAAATGGAGCCAAGAGACTTATAAGAAAACAAGGAACTTTCTCACAGCAGAGGTGAACAAGGGGGATCCAGACTGCATAGAAATTGCTCAGTTGAAGAGTTGCTTGCTGAAAAGTAAGATTCTTTTACCTAGTTTGAGTTTATATGAGTTTTTTTGGTTTTTATATTTCTGACAAAACACAGCTTAAAATATTGAAAAATATAAAGATTGCTTTTGCTATCTTTTAGTATGCTCTCTTTAAAGAAAGAATGGAGCAGTTCCACTCCATGGCCTTGGCTGCCTGGGGTCCTACCCCAACACTTTTACAAGCTCTTTGTCCAGCTCGTTAAAGCAAGCACAAAAGAAACTCCGGCATAATTTAGGCTATCTGACTGTAGACTGGGAAAACAAACAAACAAACAGTCAGAAACAAAACCAGAAATTATCTACCAAAGGAAGAAAATCTTTTCTGTTCCACGGTGATGTGAAAACTAAATTGATAATATGGGACACCTCGAAGATACAAAGTAAAGGGAACAAACCACAGCTGGTACTAATTCTAGAATTTTGATTGGGAAATCATAAATATGGATATGTATTGTTGAATCATAGAATTTAAATCAAGCAATGAAATTTATTAGCTGATGAGAAATTTTGAAGAGGTGGCATAAAAGCTCTCAGAATAGAACCTGTTTCCTAATCAGATCAGAAATACATATTCTGTCAAGCAGATGAGTCAAACTGTAATTCAATAACTTTAAATACACAAACTAGATATTATGAATCACCCTTGCAAAACGGGGTGGGGGGGGGGGGGCATTTTCTGCATCCACAAAATATTGTGTGGGTGATCTTTTCCATACCACATCTTTTGTGTCATAAGCTATTTTATTGAGGATGAGATGCAATAAAAGACTTAAGTGCCTATCTAACTTAGATACACTGTAACATTTAATTTTAGGGCTGGTTCCCATGATAAAACTCAAATCTCAGAGCTAAGTAAGCACATGTAACTTGTGTACAACTTATGAAGAGCATCTCAGAAGGGTAACGAAAAAATCCCAACATGATGAATAAGAAGACAAAAATAAGACACGAGGAAAGGCTGATCACTAAAATTGCCCGAAATCCAATGCTGTGTCTGGAACTTGGGTCCCCAACACCTAGGCACCCTTCTTCATTTTGGATTCAGGTCTGAAATTCTCCCCTGGGCCTAGAATGCAATTATTGTTCTTTCAAAGAATGAGATATCCTGGATAGGGCTTAAGGTACATTTACATTTTGGAAGAGGGAACTGTGCTTACCATGAGAAAAACATGGGGTTAAGCTCTCCTGGACCATAAGGAATTCCCTTTTCTTCATTCAGAATTGTTTGCTGGGTTTGCCCAATGACTATTGCATATAAAATACAGAAACAAAAGCTGGCAGACAAGAACCTATGATGATCCACTAGTAGGGGACTGCTTCAACAACTGGACTATGGAGTTATTCTTCCTTAGAACGCTCCTCCTGATCATTTCCTGTGGTTCTGCACTGTTACAGAAGTACAGCAGTACAGCATTGACAAGAACATGGATCCATATGCTGTAAATTTAGTTTTTAGTTGGCAGTCCTGGCAGGTGGCAATTCTGGGTTTCATCTCCTTTGTGCTAAAAAATTGGAACGACTAAGATCTTCTTTTTTCTCCAGTGGTTGCCCTACCTACCAGAGGAAAGAAAAGTGAGGGGGGAAGGAAAAAATTGTTCCACACAGACTTTAAAAAGAAAGGAGATTCAACAACATTTTATTATAGGCTTAATTCAACTAATTTGAGCTCCTACTTTCTAGACCTCAATAAGGCGTAGGTGGGTGCTCTTAGCCTAAGAAGTTCTGGATATGCACAAAAAGAAGAAACGGGGACAATAAGAACATTTCAGGCTGAACACGAACATCAATTTTTAACCATTTTTACATATAGGCAGATACTGAGCAAAGATTTCCTTACATAGTGATACTGTCTGTAGTGCACATTTGCACTGCTCAGTGGAGAGCAGGTCCACAGGAAGGCTAATGCATGTTCCTTGGAAAGCACTCCATACAGTTTAAATCCATTACACTCTACATAACCTAAAATTAGTCCTAAAATACCTATTGATCAGTTCCATACATATTCAAAGTGACTTGCAGCATGTGGTATTCAGTTCTTCTACAAAATAGCCCAAACCAATTTATCTGCACCATATTCACCATATGGCATCACCCCAACGACCTTTTGGAATATACGTATAAAACAGACTTGAAATTGACAAATTCAGGGCCATGCCATCACCTGGCCCATCAGTGCTACAAGTAGAGGAATGAAATGGCAAGAATGCTTCTACTGTGTTCCAGAAATCACTCAAAAATGGCACTGTGCAAGTTTGGAGAAGGGCCTGGACTCACACTTAAGTCACAGTACACGTATATTCTGACGCTTCCTGTGTCTTGTTTTAGGTGCCTAGTGCCCCTTGAAATTGAACTTTGAGGACTATTTTTAAAAGGTACACACGTACAATGAAAATTCTGTAGCTAAACAACCATTTACAATCTCTAACTACGTATAAGCAACAATAGGTCCTTTCTTTCATACCCTAGTGCCATCGTAGCCTTGCTTGAACATGCCAAATGAAGTTAAAAGATGTTCTTTATTTTATTTAGGTGAAATCAGGAAAATTGGTCTGCTGTGAACTTGATAAAAACGGGTTAATTGTGAAAGTGCATACTTTTCAAAGTGAAGCCAATTTACACAGAGGAACAGGAAGGATGAAGAAATTTAAAAATATAATTTAAATGAAACAAATGCAGTATAAGTAGATTCACATTCTGAAGGATAAAAGGTATGTATTACTCAGAAAAAAACAATATAACTGACACTACTAAAATAGGTAAAAATAAATTATGCTGGAAAAGTAAGGGAGATGGGGAGACTGTTTAGTTATGTTCTGAAGTTCCTACTATAAATAAAAGATATTTTAAAAAATACTTGTACAATATAATCACAGAACTGGTGAAAGTGCATTTAATAAAACACTGTAATAGTCATCTGGAATCTTCTTGTGGACATGAAATATGTTAACATAGGAGACCTGTGCCTGCTGAATCTCATCCCAGGTGGTCACTTGCATCTCTCAAAAATAATCTGTTCTGATAGTAGTTTATCCCTTTGCTGTATGTTTTAAATTGACTATCATTTGTGTCAAACAATGGGGAATTGGGTCTTGTACCTTCATCAGCTACAGGACATAACCCTTTTTCATTCAAATGAAACTATTAGTGAGATTCATGAACTGAATCGTGTAGAAATAAATCTTATGACTTCATCAGTACGACAATAGTAAGGTTTTGATGACAACAACTAAGGCCTCGTTTTGCCTAAGAGGAACATAATAGTTTTATGAGCGATAATGAGAAGAGAGAGGAATGATTCATTCTGGGATCCTTAGAAAGAAATTAAAAAGAATTATATTTCACCAGAGAAGTGAACCGTCCACCTCCCTGTGCTTACTAAGTTAAAAAAAGTCAAAAGTAGGAAAAAGTATTTTCAACAGAGGAATGTCAATGCAAACCAAAAATGACAGATCATTGAGTCTTATGGAAAGTTTATGAAGAACTTGCCCAAAATAATATTGAACTAGAATCATAGACATAATCATCTAAAGAAATTAAGAAATAATGTTTGAATTTGTATACATACACATGTATGTCTATATAAAGGCAAGATACATAGAAAACTCCATAGGTATGACTCCGTTATTCCTTAGTAAATTTAAAAAAAAAAAAAATTAAAATAGGTGAGTAAATAGAACTATGTTACATAAGTTGTTACTTACCTCTTTTGTCAGAAGTCAAATAGAAATTGTCTTCAATAGTAGTGGCAGCAGCCACACCGTGTTTTAACTTTGAAGCAACCTGATGAGCAACCCACTGAATTAACCAAGAGTCTCAAAAGTCACAAGCAATGTTCCAGGTGGGTTCATGCACTGCTGCTTTATAAAACAGCAGAGGTACAAATGGAGTAGGAAGAACAGTTCCTACATGTATATGGATCAACATTCATTTTAGGAACCATTTTGAACTGCATTGTTAGGTCCCTTCTGTGCTTTAAACTGGGATAGGTCTGTTAATTCAATTCACTTATTTCATCTGCAGTATGCAGGCATCAAAGTGAAGAAAACCAGTAATGAGACAGGCAACTATTTCCAAAAATCTTTGGGGATCTCACGTATCTATTTATTCCTCTTCCTGCTCCCTCTTCTGAACAATCACTGCCATTATCTTTGTCTTTACTCTTCTCCATCAATGCTTCCACTGCCTTCAGTAAACTCCTTTTTACCCTCCAGAGTTATACTCCTACTGTTGAGGATAATGCAATAACTTCCACTCATTTTAATGGTCTAAAGCCAAGGCCTAACTTACTAACTTTTAATCTTTGTCTGAATCTCTCTATCTCTGTTTTGCTATTTCTTTCACTTTTTTCAATTAGCTTATGATTTCATACTCTGCCTCCATTAGAAAATCTCCCTACCGCTGCTGTATTTCACTTATACGCTATAGCATTTCTATTATTTAATTATGTGAAGAGTTCTGGGAAATAACATAATGAAAGGCATTATAAAAAGCAAATGTACATTGTGTTGTAATTTGGTTCGGTTACTTCAGTGTGTTTATATGTTTCGAGACTTTCTTCCCTAATAGTTAAATTCATTTATGTCACAGATGTTTGGTTATTGGTCTCCTGCCTCTTCTTAGAGGTACTGTAATTGAGCACCTGCGTGTGGGGACAGAGGGAATTAGGGGTTCTTGATTAATTTTCTCCAGCTATAAATTATTTATTGTCTTGTACCATTCTCCTGTCATCCTCTTTGGGACTCTTTTAAACTGTCAGAGGTACCTATTTACTTTTAATTGATTGCTACTCTGTGCTCATTGAGTTTTCCTAGATAACAAACACAGAAGAAATATTAAAACTATCCGTATCTAGCTACAATAGGAAGGGGTGGTATAGCATGAATTATTGCTAACAGTGGAGTCTAATCTTCTGAAGTAATGAATTCCAGGTAGGAAAATCACATTAACCTCAAAGAATGACTGGTGAGTTAAAACTTCCTGGGCAACCTGCTGTAGCTGACCCTGTTTGAGCACAAGGATGGACTGTCTGAACTCCAGAGGTCCCTTCCCACCTCAGCAATTCTGTGATTCTGTGAGTGAGCTAACAAAGCATCAAGTTATCTTTCTCATAGAAAATTAGGAAAGTGAATTTGGCTCTTTACAATACCATGCACAAACTTGGGCAAGTCCCACTACTTCTCCAGCCTGTTTCTTTGTATGTAAAATGAACCTAATGGTACTTTCCTTGTTCAGTGTGGCTCTTGAATGTATGTTTAAAAAAAAAATTACAGTTTGACTACATTTTATATTAATATTATAACTGTTTCTGTTTCAACATATGCTGTCTTCAGAATCTGCCAAGCATTTATTTCACAAAGATCAATGGAACATCGAAATAATTCCAGCTCTTCAGATGTTAATTTTGTCATTCTGGCTCACAAAAAGCCCTTGAATAAGACGAGAAAAAAAATAAAATTGTTATCTTGTCACAGGAAAATATTGTCCACACTGCCACGTGAAAAAAACACTCTACCTGACGATATCTGGAGAATAGCAGTAGCTGTTACCTCACAGTAGCAGAATCATTATAATATACCAAATAAATAGAAGGTCAAAGGTATGGTGCCAGAGAAGTCACGAAAATAATAACAACATTTGTAGGAGCCAGTGGAACTGTTAGCAACATAACATCCAGCTTCAATATCTGTCTGAAGACTCAATACACTTATAAATGGATGACTGTGAGCCAACATCATCTGTGGAAAACATCAGGATACAGACAACTCATATTGTAACTGACTACTTAAGTGACTTTAAAAAATATTATGGGGAGGCATGACAGAATCTATAAAAATCTTCAGCAATATTTTAGATACGTCAAGAGTGGGATTTTTTAAAGCATTCAAATGACCTGGAGTACAACTCAATATAGCTACAATTTACCATATTGAAATTACCAGAGCTAAGACAAACATCACAATTCACCATATCATCTCTGTCTGAAACCCTGGACTCTGCTTCCTGAAAAAATGTTCTTGTTGGAAAAGGAAACTTTTAAAATGAGGACACTCGTGTTTGCTTTCAAAATATTTATTTATATAGCCTGGAAGGACAACACACTCAAAATACACATTGTCATACAGAATGCGTACAAGGCCTTATCAGCAGGGATACAAAGCTATACCATCTTATTAGGTTTTGGTGGGAAGAAAAAATGATGATACATAACATACTGCTACATCTAAAGCTCCTGTCACAGTGCTGCTGGTGTGCTGTTGCTCAGTTTTGATCAAATTACTTTACACTCATATTTTACCCATGTGATGAGAGATCCACAAAAAGATAATTGAACTCCTCTTTCCTGGACAATCATATAAATCCTTGTGCTCCCTCTGCACTTCATACCTGCATACACTTCAAATGGGCTTCTGCAGTCAAAAGCAGCCACTGGAAAGTAAACTACATACTTCCTTCTCTACAGTAGTACCTCATGCTGTTAGCACCCTTTGCTGAAACCTATAGGCAAAAAAAAACCCTATAGGCATGAGATGAAACACAAAATCTGCAACAAGAATCTTAACTGACTTATCCTGATTATTTATTTAATAATCTATTCAGTTTTGTATGTTATTGACTCCCTTCACAAAGCATGAAGATTATTTAGTAGAAAATACTCCTACATGTTTTGTATAAGCGTTTGCATTTACAGTTAAATTTAAAAAGATATCTGCAATTGTATTTGTTCATTCCAATGTATACTCACCCTCCTCTCAGAACAGGAGTTTTTCAGAGAGGGTTGACTCTTAATTCCAGCAATATTTCTATATTCAAATGCAATTACACCAAAATTAAAACCATCATAACAGATTACCCATGTATACATTGAAATTTTTTAATGGAAGAATAGGAAGATTCACTCATTTAAATACAATGCGTGAAAGACAGGTTTTCATTTCCCAACCAAGTATATTGATAGTATTTTAACTAAGTCATCATCTTTATTGCACTTCTACAAAGACCTTATCATAAACCAGCAGTGCTCGAGGCATACTAAAATTGTAAGGATTTTCTTTCTCAAAGAATTAACACGATGCCCCTCTGGCACTGTTTAGAAATTCTTCATTTGCTCTACAAACATTAAAATGCTGGCAGAGCATGAGTGTAAGAGAGAACACCAAATTAGCATTATTTAATAGCATCCAAAATCAGCCTAATTTTTGTAAATTATTCTTGAAGGTTACTATCATGTGAGACAATTAACAATAGAAAATAAAAGGACAGGAACTTTTGAAAATTAAAGCTGAAGTTACAAACATCATAAATATTTGCGCCTTAGCACCACGTCCCAACTACTTTTGATTAGCAATGCTAAAGCAATGCTACCAACACTCTTAAAGAAGTTACAGTTCCTAGTGATTAGCCTTGTATTTTCCTGTCTTTCATTTTTCTTTTAGTCTGTTGTAGGTTTATATCATGAGTACCCTTGCACCAAGCCATTGCAGTTTAGTTAATTTTGAATTAAAAGTATGTCACTTTTCTTCCTATTCAGGACACTTTTAGTAACTTCAGACTCATTCTTAGAAGGCAGCTTGCCGCTTCTCCAGAAATTTGACCAAATGGTGTTGAGCTCTTGTTCCAGCTCATTCTGGACTAGGGAGGGTCACACATTGTTTCAACAGGTACTAGAGAGGTCCCAACAGAACTACTGGATCTAGAGTGGATCTCAAAGGGACAGCTCTTTTTGCAGACGGGAGCAAGAAACTCTGGTGAGGACAGTGTACACATGCTCAGCAGCAGTAGACACAGACAGAACAGGGTCGCTGGAGAAACTATTCCGGTTCAATGGTGACCTCAACCCAGTTGGAGTTCCTGAGGACAGATGCAGCTCTGCAGAGTTGAGGCCACAGGGATGCCTGGGGCTTCTTGATGATCTGGGGATCAAGGATGATGAGCTCCTCACCTGCAGGATGTAAGCACAGGGGAGGGTCTGCGTCACGAAGTAAAGGAGCTCTGGGAGCAGGTCAACAGGTTGTGCAGCATTAGGGGTGATGATAAAGCTATTGAACAGATCTTCTCTGGGACGCTGCAGGATACAAGAGCCTGAGCTCCCAGTAACTCTGAAAGAAGAGCAGGAAGGGTCTGTCCTTTCTGGGTTAGGAAATGCAGGCTGCCAGGATGGCAAAGGCTGGAAGCTCATAATTTTTGTCAGGAAATTTTCTGTAGGATGTGTCAAGTCCCAGTCTGATTTCGGGTTCAGGGGAGGTTTGTAATGATCACAAGAGTGAGACTAAGTCACAAACGAGGTCAAATGCCACCAATCAGGCCATTTTTATGGAACAGATACAAAGGAATGGAGTGATAGAAAAGGCAGAAAATACTAGAAGGAATCTAATCAATCATTCAGGAAGATAAGCAAAGGATAGTCAACACCATGGATCTGGCGGCATCCCATTCATCCTCAGTCTTCAGTTCTTCAGTGGTGGGTGCACACTGCGGCTTGTTTCCACAGTCTTTTGATCTACAATCTGGCACATGTGCATATGTTCCATGTGCCATTCACGCGCTTTAGGCCTCATCTATCACACTGCCTTCACGTGACCATTGGTGGTAAATAAGAAAAGACCTTGGTGGGCTGCCAGCCCGGCCGAGAGAGGGGTTGGTTTTGGTGGTGCCTCATAAACAAAAGAATGGTCTGCTGCTACCAGTAGTTTGCACCTTGCAAGATACACACAAGCAAGCTTTAAGACAATTATTTGACATTCCAGTCTCTCACAGGATGTCTCCTGATCCGCTACAGAATTGGGCTAGTGCCCTAGTGGTAGACAGGAGGCAGGGAGCAGTGTCAAGCAAATCCTCTTTGATGATCGCAGACTGCTAGGAAGAGATGGGATCCACCTGACTATGTGGGGAAAAAGTAACTTCACCAACAGGCTGGGCAACCTTATGAGGAGAGGTTTAAACTAGGAACAACAGGGGAGGGAGATTATGACCCACAATCATGTGAGGGTGGATTGGGATAGCAAGCAAATGGTGGCAGATCATGTGGACAGGAGAGACCTTATAATCAGCAATGTTGTGCTGAAAGGGGACAATGTTAAGCATATGCACTTAAATAAGGAAGTGCCTACAGGATTGTACCATATGGAAAGCTCTTGCACTTTTTCTGGGAAATCAGCAAGACTGGGTGACCATTTGAAGTGCTTCCATATGAAGGCAGAAAGCGCGGGGATCAAAGAAGAGGAATTAGAGGTCTGTGTGTAGTTGCTGGGCTATGATCTTATGGGGTCTCCAAGACCAAAGCAAAAGCCCAGAGCAAAGAATACTTATGCTTAGTGGAGGAGGTTTGGGCTAGGGAACATTTAAACAAACTGGACATACACAAGTCCGTGGGGTCTAAGAGAATCATAGAATGGTTTGGATTGGAAGGGACCTTGAAAGATCATCTAGTCCAACCCCTCTGCCACAGGGAGGAACATCTTTCACTAGATAAGGTTGCTCAAAGCCCTGCCCAACCTGAGTTTGAAATTTTCCAGTGATGGGGCATCCACAGCATCCCTAAGTGACTTGCTCTAGTGCCTCATCATGTACTTCATAAAAAATTTCTTCCTTGTGTACAATGTAAATCTTTCCGTTTAAAACTGTTGCCCCTTGTCCTGTCACTACAGACCCTAGTAAAAAGGCTCTCTCCATCTTTTTTATAGGCCTCCTTTATATATTGAAAGACTGCAGTAAGGTCTCCCCAGAGCCTTCTCTTCTCCAGACTGAACAACCCCAACTCTCTCAGCCTTTCTTCACGGGAGAGGTGTTCCATGCCTCTGAACATTTTTGTGGCTCTCCTCTGGACCCGCTCTAACAGGTCCATGTCATTCTTGTGCTGAAGACCCCAGAACTGAATGCAGTACTCCAGATGGGGTCTCGTGAGAGCAGAGGAGACGGGGAGAATCACCTCCCTCAGCCCTCTGGCCACATTTCTTTTGATGAAGCCCAGGACATGGTTGGCTTTGTGGGCTATAGGCAACCATTGCCAGCTTGCAACCAATTTTTTTATCTCCCAGTATCCCCACACCCTTCTCCACAGGGATGCTTTCAATCCAGTCATCCCCAAGTTCATATTGGTACTGGAGATTGCCCTGACCCAGGTGCAGGACCTTGCACTTGGCCTTGTAGAACTTCATGAGGTCCACATGCGCCCACTCCTCAGGCCTGTCAAGGTCCCTCTGCATGGCACCTCTTCCCTTTAACATATCAACTGCACCTCTCAGCTTGGTGATGTCTGCAAACTTGCTGAGGGTGCACTCAATCCCACTGTCCATGTCATCAATGAAGATATTAAATAGTATTTGTACCAGTACAGACTCTTGAGGGACAACACTAATTGTGGATTTCCACTTAGATATTGAGCAGTTGACTGCAACTCTTTGCATGCGGCGATCCAACCAATTCCTTATCCATCTGACAGTTCATCCATCAAAGCAGTATCTCAAATTTAGCTGCAAGAATGTTATGGGAGACCATACAAAAAGCTTTGCAGAAGTCCATGCAGATGACATCCGTAGCTCTTGCCTTGTTCACAGATGTATTCAGTCTATAGTAGAAGGCTACTAGATTAGTCAGGCACAATTTGCCCTTGGTGAAGCCATAGTGGCTGTCTCTAATCACCTTTTTGAAAATGGTTTGTGAAATGTTTGTTGAAAAAGTCATTGTGAAGCCATTCTTAATTACTTTTGAAAGGTCATGGTGGTCAAACGAGGTTCCTGAGGGACTGGAAGAAAGCACATGTCACCCCCATCTCCAAGAAAGACAAGAAGTAAGATCCAGAGAACTACAGTTCAGTCATCTGCACCTTAGTCCAGGAGAAGGCAATGGAGCAAATAACCCTGGAAACCTTTTCCAAACATAAAAAAGGAAAGAAGGTGTTTGGAGTAGTCAGCATGGATTTACAAAGAGGAAGTTATGCCTGACCAACCTTGTATCCTTGCACAACAAAATGACTAGCTCAGTGGATGAGGGGAGAGAAAGTAGCTGTTGCTTATTGCAACTTTAGTAAAGCTTTCAAGACTGTCTCCCATAACATCCTCATAGACAAACTGAGGAAGTATGGATAAGATAAACGGAAAGCAGTGTGGACTGAAAACTGGCTGAACTGCTGGGCTCAGAGGGCTGCGGTCAGTGAAACGAAGTCCAGCTACAAGCCATTCTGTAGCGCGTCCCTAGCTCAATGAAATTTGCATGCCTGAGACACCAGCATGCTTATGATAATATAATTTCTAATCACAAGTGTTTCAAACAGAAGAGTCTCCAAGATCCCTTCAGAAAGAAAGCTCTAGTGCCAAGCAACCATCCATTCAAAGCAGTGTAGCTATTTATCTACAGTATTTCTCAGACATTCCTTCGAGCGCTTTTTTTTTTCAGTTAAAGCTATCTTCATAACAGTATGTAAAAATGAAACTTATCCAGAGAGACAGGCATCAGCCTCAGTTTCAAGATTTGCTGTGAATCAGTTTGAAAATAAATGCCATTACAGAGTTCATGTGTTCAGAAGTGAGTTTTAACCTTATCGGTTTTATTTGGTTTGTCACAAATGAGGTCTATCTATTATGCTACCCCCCACAGTGTAAATACATGGTTAGTTGCAGGAATTTACACCTACACATAGCTTTCATATGTCCTTAAGACCTTCAAAGTAAAATAAATGTTAATTGTGAATTATAGAGGGGCAAATAAAACAAACTAAAGGCTAGTATCCTAGGAATTTCCAAGAAAAACAAGGAAGATTGCATGATTATGCAAGGCAACAGTATAATGTAGTTCATTTAAACATTTTCATTTTTTTAAGTTATGATGAGTCAAAAAAATGAGCCAAATGCAATCATAAGTAAATACAATGCAAAGGACAAGAAGGGTAATACAGCTGAGATACTAAGTTGATCAGATCATAAAGACAGATGGAAAGGAGGAGGAGAAACAGAAAAAGAAAAAGGAAGATGATCTGCATGGGGATTCTGCGAACTAACAGTGTAGAACAGCGAACCCAGCAGCTTTGGGCCACCATTTCTGAACTCAGCTCTTTGTCATTCTTCATTAAGGGATTCTGAGATCCGACATTCTGCTTCAAGTAATTGCCACATATTTCCAAAATTATACCAGCCAGTGTTAATTCTCTCTGTGGTGAAGGTAACTATTGCCCTTGAGCATGGAATGCTCTGGGAAATGAGTTATCCTTCTAATGCTCGGAAGAGGGGATATGACGCTAGTACAGGAACAGACACTGGCGTGTGCTGCAGTCATGGGTAATGCTTCATTTACTTCAATAGCTCTCTTTTCCCCTCTCTCTCCTTCCAAACTCCTTCCCAGTTATTCATTATTGCTGCACTGAGGTGAATTAGTGGTGCTTTGAAAAAGAAGGGGGAAATGGCATAATAAAAGAATATCTAGAATGCAAAATATGTGAGAAACATACTGCATTGAAAAATAAAATTGCTAAATTAATGAATAAGAAGAATGAATCTATAATATTACCACTTACTCTTCAGCAAGATCTGTGACTTAACAGTACTAGCACCACATAGCACAGTCTTTGTTTCAAATGCATAAATTAATTAATTACTAATAAAAAGGAGTGTATTGAAATCCTATATGCATACACACAAACAGATGAAGATAGGGAAATTAAAAAAAAAAAAGTTTAACACAACCCCAATTAAAGTTTACATTTATATAATGCTTTTATATAAATGACTGCATTTATATAATACCTGCTTTGTTTCAGGCAGAATAGGCACATGAGGGAAAACTGAATATATAGTGTAATTCTTAGCCCCAGTGATCAATTCCTTCAAATGAAGCTTGACTGTCTTTTCGTTTGTTAAGGTATAATTAGGAATAGATTCATTGAAGTTGGAGTTACAATTAGACACAACATGTGATGTATGATGAATCCACTCTATTGCTGTCAAAAACAGATTTATGAGTTTTTATACATTTATTAAAAAAATCAATGTTTGTATCTAGTGCTTTGTTCTAGAGCAAACCATGTGATGCAGCTCAGAGTAGTCTCAGTCATTGGAAAGTTGATTTCTTTATCAGGAATCTAAACAGAAAGTATGACTTCATGTACACATCAAATGTGCCCCCATGTCATGACGGAAATAAGGGTGTGAACCAGTGGCTGGTCCTTTGGACTGCTTTGGGTCATACACATAGCAGGGATGTTCAGTCTAGGAAATCACGATAAATCCAGTGCAAAGCTAAAACTCCAGGCTTCATGTACGGCAGATGTAAATGCAAATGTGACCTGCTTTGATCTGCTGATCCTTCCCCATTGGACTGGATTACTTATTAATGTAAATGTAGCCAATAACTTCTGGTACTTTACATTCAAACTCTTCCCCTTGGTGAGTGTTATATAACCATAACAGGGACTGCTCCACACTAAAACTCTTTCTGTCCACAAATTGCCTTTCTTTTTTTTTTTTCTTTCTTTTTTTTTTTTCCCCCAAAATCAACAGTTCAACATCTCAGATCCACTTTAGCATTTATCTCTGCAGGAACACATCTGATTTTATGTGCCAGGATGTGCTCAACTCCTTGCAATCCTCTGAATACCACCACGTCCACCTCACTCTATCTTTGTTGATCCAAGCTGGTTTTGACTGGTCTCACCTCTCAGTTTGTATAACGAGATACAGGTGTCCATTTTTTATACTAAGTGGTAGTGCAGTGAGTTCATTCCTTAATTGTAACACAACATCCATGACAGCAGACCCCCTCATTGTGGGGGAATCAGAGAATCTCTGCAGCAAGAATGAATTCAATACACTGCAGAGGAGTATGGTCCCCAGTCGAGACAGCTTTGGAAAACTAAGCTTTGATTTCCTTGCTCTATTAAATCTCCTACAACTATCAGGCTGAATTTGCTGTGTCTTTATACTTCTTCCTAATCTTCTTTGACACAACTCTCTTTCTCTTCATATCTATCCATTCTTATTCTCCCATCCTTGCTCATATTGTCACCAACAGGTGGACAAATCAAGTAAACCTCAGAAACATGTTCACTGTAGCAGACAACAAAAGCATCCACATTGAAAAAGAAAAGCAGAAAAGAAAAAAAGTATACATTGACTCACAGTTTCATTAATGCACTCAGCCTTAAGTTGAGATTTCATGAGGTAAATGGTCCAAATCAGGGTACAAAGACATTTGAAAATGCATATATATCTTAAGGGTCTATATGGCATTTGGCTTTAAAACAATTATTGGAGAATTCAATTAATTTTGCAGCGTACTTTATGCTGATCTGTAGATGTCAGAAAAGAGAACTTCAGGCGAAAATAGTGCTGTCTTTTGGCATGAACATTGCAAAGCAAAGCAACTCTCCTAGGACTATTTATACAGCTAGTGTTTCCTGTAGCGGCTTGGAGGATTGGAGGGGAGGCGAAGGAGGGAGGGAGGGTGTTGTCAGCACTGAACACTTTTCAGCTTTACAATTACCTTTGAGTAATGACTCTTGAGTAGCCATTTCAGGGTGGCATCCTTCAGCATAAAGGCAGCTTGTACATGGTCAGTCGGAAGAAACAGAGAACTGTGTGGGTGCAGTGACAAGTTGAAATCAACTAAATTACAGTGAATGCTTTTCATTTAAGTATTGTAATTTGCTGCATTAGACAAAGAAAATTAGCTTTATATAAAATTCCTTCCTGTATGATCTTAGACAAAGATCTGCACAACACAGCACTATTCAAATAATCTGGAAAGAGAGATAACCCAAACAAACAAACTACCAGGACCCAAGAATGTCCCTCTCTAAATTACATTAACCACTTCCTTTTAATGATAAAAAAAACAAACCCAAACCTACAAAGTGCCAATGAGCAGAGAAATCTGACCCAATGTTTTTGCTTCTTTCTATAAGCCTTCATAATTTCAATGTGAGAAGGAGACAGGAGAAAGGAACATTTTGCTGCACAGAGTTAGCAACGTCTCTGATATATGCCTTCATCCACTTAAGGAGTCCATTTAACAGTTTGGGAAAGATTCAGTTGCCTGAACATTAGTGTCTAGCAACTTTTGAGATACTCCAAGGAAGTAAAGACACGTACACAGGGCTGACAGATACCCCACAGGACTTACAAGGGACTTGTACCCTTCAGTAGCAGCAGCTGGGATCCAGGCAGGATAGCCTACAGCATCTCATGAGCCAGAGGTTATTTATAGATGGCTCAAGTGCATAAAGCTATCCAGGTATTTATAGATAGCCTGACTGTCAGAGACGCAAAGTATAACGACAGATCTGATGAGTAGGTCTGAAGGACAGTAGGCCTGAAATTAGCCCAGGGAAGGAATTTCCTTCTCATCCTTCCTTCTCCTTCAGTGCTGGACTGTTGGCACTGTGAAATTCTGTTGATATTTAATAAAAGCTAGCATCTGTGCCTTGCTTGCCTCCAATTACAGAGCTTCGTCCTAGGGCCACTTTGGAGCTTCTTACAAGCACTGAAGCCTGAAGCACAGCTACAACAAAAGAATGGACTGACAGTTTTTTTTCTGCCTCTAGCTACCTCTGTGTTCTTTTTTATTTTATTTGCCTCAATTTTGTTTTTGGTTCGCCACCCTAAATGACCAGCCTGCAGCAATGGCACCCCTGTAGGAAACCATTTGATCAATCCTCTCTCTATGCAAGGCCTCCCAGGAACAGAAAATACCAATGAAGGATGCTTCCGTGCCCCAATTACATGCAAACACACATCACCACCACTACAGCACTGCCAGGGCTATTGAATTGGCTAGAGAGAATAACAGGGATTCTTTGTGATAAGCCATGATAGATAATGTCAAAGTAGAGTTTATAATTGTTAACAATGAACTCAATATATGAAGGTTACTTCAGAATTGCTCTATAAAGCTACTTTAGGGATAAATTTCACTTCAGATCATGGTCAACATCTGTCAGAGAGAAGGGAAAGCTTAGAGAAAAAAAAAAGCTATCCAATTTTATCCATTCTTATCTCTCTAAGAGTCTTCTCTGATAGCTAGATGACTAAGAATAACTGGTTTAGAACCTCACATTTAGAAAGTAGACAATACAAAATAAGGAAATAGAGAAAGGAAGAGAAAATGTAAAAGGAAAATAAAACAGTTCAACTGACATCTGAGTTATATTGAACCAGGCATGCCTTCACAATCTAGCAAGCATTTGCTAGTTACACAAATTCAAATGTTTTTTGAGTTTTCAATCTCTAAATATTTCAGGTTTTCTGCGATGAAACTGTGTGTCTTTCCTGAGTCATCACTGTTAGTGCTGATCATTTGTATAGATTATTAGTAAGTCAGAGATGATGCAAAAAAAAAACCACTTAGGCCATAAGATGATTAAAAGTCCTGTTTTCCTATATAATCAATTATAGTTATAATATAGAATTTCTTTAAACTGTTGTACACTAAAGGGATCAATATATGTATCTAGATCTACACCTTTAATGTATGATTTGTTAACAAATGTATATATTTACAGATATTTCTTGGAAACAGTATGTAGGAAATACAAAAGTTGATGTAAACCAAAATGTAGTTTGCTACATAATTTCTGAAGTTATTTTGGTCTGCATGTTTTAATGTAAACTATAGAATCTTGTTCTCTCAGCTCCTTCCATACCATCCAAGATATGATTTTCATAATGCTTTGAAAATTCACATTTTAAAAACAAGTTTTCTCCAAGGTACCTAGGCAGAAAAAAATGTTGGGACATCCAGCAACTCTGAAATTCTTGGATTTGATATTAAGAAAACAAGTTCTTATTTGTAAACTTGTACCCACAATATCAAAAAGCATCACTGATCCAGCTCAGAAACTTATATATAATTTCCTGTGCAAACATACAGATAACTGCATATTATTTTTGCTGTATTGCAAAATGCTACTCTGGGGACATGTCTGATATTCCCATCACTCTAGTCAAAGCCAGGCGTAACACAAGGTATTGCAAGCAAGAGAAATACGCTACTTACATGCCAAGAATTCAGGTTAGATCCAACAGTCTCTGAGACACAGTAGATTTTTCCCCTTTTCCCCTAAGGACCTCCAGGTTATTCAGCAAATGGAGCTGAACCACTCTACCATTTTTCAGTCACTGCGCAATAGGCCCTAAATGGAAAAGTAGTCTGACCGTGACATGCAACTTCAGACACTGATTTGTCATCCAGCTCAATGAAATGCTTTACGGAAGAGAACTGAGATAGTAAATTTCGTTTCATATTCATGTCTGCAATTAATTACAGATTCAGTCTCACCACTAAAAAAGCTCAGAATAGACAATCACCACTGATGAGCACTGGGTCAAAGAAAAGCTAAGCACACACTACATCTATATTTTTCCCTTTAATTGAACTTCCTTGTTAATAGCAGCAAATAAAATCTCCTTTCTCTGCTCATAAAAAGAATACATAACTGCATCTTCAAACTCTAGTTTCACACAAAACTACATAAGCATGTCCACTTTTCATAAATATGCAGCGGATTATAAGATAACTTGTATATCTTTCTGATTAACTAGCAAAGCTTTTATCACCTAGACCCCTTCCTATAAAAATCAGAACTACAAAATACTTGTAAAGAACCAGTAGGATTTTTTTTTATTATTATTTTAAATTAAATATAGCAGGGAGGCATTACTTCTTTCTCTTTTCAAATCAGTAAATTTTACTCAGAAAATATGACTTCCTAATATACAGGATGAGAAGTACTCACAAAACCTTTTTTTTTATACCTAAAATGTCAAAAGGTAAGTCCATTTCTTTGAAGACTTGTAAGGCTAGAAATTAGAGCTTTATGCTACTGGAAAGGATCAGTTTCCCAGTTTCTAACTTTGGAGTATCCCAAGATACTGGATGTTAATGTCATGACATTTTAGATATAGAGAAACACTTTTAAGCTATATTTAGAGGTTTCAAAGGCTCCCTCTGAAACTTGCACACAAATGGACCTACAGTAACCAAGGGATCTAACTTTATATTAACTGTGCAAGAGATAATCCATAAACATACTTTAATGCTTTGAAATGCACCTAAAACAGTTTATTTCTAACATATGTGGCATGTACAGAAAATATGATGGTATGATTATACGTTAAAGGCTTTACCACTGTAAATGTAGGTCATCCAGAACAAATACATCTGATACCAAAGACTTCCAGGTAGCCTAAAGTGAAAATTTTCAGTCCAGGCTTAGAGCACTAAAGAAGAAGTCAGCCATTTATTTATGTATTTATTTATTAAATCCACAAAGTAAATATTTCTCTTTAAAGATACAGCTTTTTTTCTTTGCAAAATTGAGACTAGAAAATGCCATTAGCCCCTTCTCCCCCACCCCCACCCCCCCAGTGAAACTTTCTTGTTCCTTCCTTCAGCAGCAGGAGTTCTACATAACAAAATAACTATTGATGATGCAACATGAGCTTTTGTATAAGTTTTTTTCATTTTCTTCTTTTGTTTAGCTATGTGAAAAATTTATTCAACGGTATATCTTATACTGAAAGAGGAAATACACATGCTTTTAGAAGGTTGATAGACAGGACCCTCAGACCCTTTCCTTTGTAAATTCATTTGTAAAGTCCACTGGTGCTTGATTTTATTTCATAGATATTCTCTTCATCATCCTCACTGAATGTATATATTGCCTCTCACTTAATTATAAAAGAATTCTAAGCCATAATCTATGTGAAATTTAGCAAAATAAGAGAAGTCTAATCATTATTTTGGTCACGATCATTTTGTAAGGGGATTATGCTGAAATCAGATTCTCCTGTACTCTTCTGCTTGCTCCTAGAGGAGAGGACAATCATTTAGTCATTTATCAGACTAGATAGAAATAAAGAAACAAATATAATATTAAGCATTTCCCTTAGGCTAATATTATTTCTATGTGATAAATTCTTGTCATGAAATATTTGCTTTTAAGCTTGGTTTGAATGGTTTCTTTATGAGTTAAAGAATAAAATATGGCCAAACACCCCTCTCTGTTACCCCAATGAAACCATATGGAAAGCAGTAGTATTTTACACGTGCAATGCTGAGGATCTCGATTAGCTTGAAAGAAAGTACCAAACATGTCTTTTTTCTTTCTTTTCCCCTACAAATATTATGAGGTCATCCATATGCAAGCCTATCATAAGACACATGCTATATTATAAGTGTTACTACTCAGCAGAATGCCTAAAATTTAGGAAGCAGACCTCCCAGAAAGTCAGCAATTTAGAGATTGTCTTACAAAGCACTGAAAAAGTAGATATTCACACACAGTTTTCCCATAAATGAGGTTAATTTGTGTTAGCAAACTGTCAAAGAACCTGTCATATTCTATTGTCTTCCCAAGTACAAAAATGTTAAACAGATTACAAGACTGAAATAATACCCCAAGAAATCCCACACTGAAGAAAATCGGCTGGTTTATAGCTTCTTATTTTGAAATTACACTTACATCTTATTCTAAAAAGTATTTGTTTGCCTAACTGCGCATATTGAAGAATACTATTCTGCATTTTTTATTTTCATAATATTTTCTCTAAAATTGCTGTAATAATAACAATAGTTCTGGTAAATACATATGCAAGGTCAAATGCTTCACTCCATTATACACTTAAATTAGCAATTTTTAATGAAACAAAAGATAAAATTTCATATATTTGTGAAAACAAATGCAGAACACAGTAAGAAGCGGTCATTTAACACAACTCTTTAAAACAGTAGAAAGTACACCAACAACATATAGTGGAAGTGTTCAAGAAAGACTCTACATGTGTTGTAGCTACCACAGGGCTAATTCATTTATTTGTACTAGATTTGTGATTTTAGACATTTTAAGTATAGATTATAATCCTAAGAAATTTTAGGAGAAGTTACTGCTGCAAAGATATATTTGAAGTAATTCTAAAGAAATAGGAACCAAGAGTAACCTGACTCATTAACAAAGGGGAAGAGTTCAAAAAGAGCTTAAAGCCCAAATTCACAATTTATTAGGAAATACTATACTTAGTTTGATAATATGGAATTCAGTGTATCTTAATACAAGGCAAATTCTGGCCTCACACTGCTTTCTAAATGGTTTTCCGAATAATTGCTTTGATTTCCTAGGACTTGAGTGAGCACAGAAACATACAGCAAATAGTGAAATATGTACCTATTCTCTTAATGGTTAATAAAAACATCCAGTAAATAGATTAAATTTCATCACTATGTTACCTTCTGGCAGATATATTTACTACCACAAGTATAAGAAATTGACAATTTTACCTCTGTTCTTTTCTTGCCCCTTTTTTTTTTTAAAGATGTATTCAAGGAAATGCTCAATGTTAATATAGCATATTGAATAAATAAGTGAATACTTTTCCACTAAAATACTTCAAAATTGCTTCTTTGTAGGCAACCTCTGAACACAGCAAATGCATGCGGATATCATACTATATTTGCTTTTGTATCACTCAAAGCAAACAGCTATCTTTACTGTGTAAAGTTAATGAGTCCAATTAATGAGTCTCCAATACATAGGAGGAGATATAAGGGAAAATAACATTGAGTTCAGCTGTGTTACCTCAGGGAAGGATTTGTATTACTGCGCCTTTGAACTACATTTCTCTCTGATAGCTACATAAGCAATATTTTCATTTAGTTCTAATATTCCAAACAGATTTTTTAAAAGTTTAATAAAAAGTGCAGTGTCCTTTCAAGACTGAGTCTTCTAATGCTTCAAGCACCAGCAGAGCCTTCAGAAATCATGGTGTCTACTGGTTAGCATTCATTACTGTGACATTTATAATTTCACGTGTGCAGGGCTGATTCTTATTATTTCCTATGAGGTTCAAGTACCTTGAACTCTTATTGATTACAGGTCATTCAGCATTTTTCAAGAATTGGACAGAGAGAGACATGAACATGCAGCCACATGAACCATTTATCTAGACAATGAAATTAAAATGGTACGGCCTGTGAATTTAAATATTATAGTCATATCTGCATAACTCTTGCATGTAGAACTGTTTTTCTAAATAAAGTATGTATATGCATACACATACATGCACCCGCACACGTGTATACACACACATACACACATATAAATAAAAATCGCCAGACAGCTTGAAAGTGGATTAACCGAACCCAGGAGATTATCATACTCTGGAACAGGAGATTCCACACAGGTCTTTATATTGGTCTGTTCCAGCTTACTCTGCCACTACTATTACAGTAATATAATTTAAAAATCTTCTATGGAAACAGATCTTTATCATGCAGGAATATTTCTGGAATTTCTAAATAGTGGAGACATCACTCACATGAAAAAAAATATGCAATGTACTAAACCTTCAGTGTGATTGCTGTTGAAAAATGTAGTCTCTGAAGTAAAGTTTTAAGATCTTGATTCACAAAGACAACATATTTAGTGGTTGTGTCTGTTATTCATAGTATACTGGGACATATCCTTTGACTCTTATGTCCTGAGTCATTTCATCTGTTTACCAACAAAAAGCTGAACTGAATGCATCCCTTTCTGTCTACATAAATACATACCATTTATAACCTCAGACACAGACTTATTCCTTAGAAAATATTTTCTCTAAAGTGTTTTTGTTTCATTCTTTGCATTAAACATAAAAGCAAAAGTATTTAAAATCCCCATTTTTTTGTTTTCTTTCATTACTGTTTCACAAACTGCTAATTAGAAAAGATATTTCATACAAATGATTAGCTCATGTCTGCTTTAACACTTGAAAGGTTACAGCAATAGGAAAAGGAAGAGCTTTAATTAAAGAATGAATTATTGAATACTCCATTTTAATTGATGTAGCCCTCTGCTATTATTTTGTGTGTTTATAGATATTTTATGTGATTCTGTAATCAAGATGACACACACAAAAAGCAAGACTTCAACTACTGAGGCTAAAGAAGGAAGGGCTGCTGTATGATCAAATTCAGCCATTTAAGTTCAAGAATCATGTGAAGTGTGGTTTCCATGACAACAAGTCACTAATTGCTAACATAAAATAAAGTAAAAATCAACCTTGACGGAATTTGGCAGTGACATGGAAGCTGAAAAACCTTCAAAATAATTATATGACAATTTTCCTGTACGATGGAGAAATACAAGCAACCCCACCTTCTGAGACAGGATGAAAGCACTTAGAGTTCCAGGGTTATTTTGGATTTGGCAAAGCTGGCTGCATACAGTAGTCATTGTGTATTACACTTGATAGTCAACACCTACCTTCAGCAACAGATAAGAAGAGATGTTTGTGATGAGGTGATGAAGGATTTTTGCATCCTTGGGCTACAGATCAGCGAAGGAAAATGCTGTGGAGAATGCATGAAGTAAATAAAAGACACAAATAACAGGATTTTAGCATAAATTCACAGGGTAAGAAGAAAAACAAATTAAAGGAGAGCAGAGGGGAAGAAAGGAGCTAAACTCATACATGCCTCCCATGCTAACTTATTAGTAAGGGTTTCAGACACCTCTAGCTTGCAGACAAAAAGAGTCTTTTGAGACTAGGGGAAACTATTTGGGAAGCACAATGGTACCATTCAAAATTTACCGATTTATGAACTGCTGCATATCATTTGTAAAAATTGCTTCAGTCTGAATTACCTTTCACCAGCTCTGTAAGTCGACTCACTGGGTCACTAGGAGTGAACAAGAACATTTTGATAAATTCAGTTTCCATGACAATGAATTAGCCATGGAAAAGGGGGAGGTGTTGAAAGATCTGTGTTCTGTAGAATACTCTTCAAATGTTTGCCTGTTTTCATTTTTAGCCATTTAGTTCTCATGGCTCTGTTCCAGGACTCTTTAATTAGCCAGTAGCTGTTTTTCCTCCACAGATTAGAGGAGTAATTCATCAGTGAATGTTTCACTCAGTGGTCCCATCTAATGTAAGAGAACATAAAAATGATTTTTTCCAATTATGCTTTTTTATTTGTTTAGGAAGAATGCAGCAGGCTCTTTTTTTGTTGTTGTTGTTACACTATAACCTGGCTACAGAATGCTTATCTTTCTTATTTATTGTCCACTACTGTACTTATGAGTACAATTGTAACTTGCAAGACATTTGGAGTTCATTTTAAGAGCTTGTGAGCCCCCAAAACAAAACAAAACTATGATTTGGAGTTTTTTTCGAAAGGAACAAACCAATAAAAGAATGTCATATTCCAAAGCCCTCTATAGCCTTCATCAATGGGAACTGCTGAGAAAAAGACCTCAGAATACAACTCGGGGTTTTTTTGATAGAAGTACTTAACATTATTTTTCATTTGTCTGACTTATGAAAGGCTAAGACAGTGGGACATTTGTTATTGTCAGAACTAAAGTCTACTCAAATTCCTGAATGTTTTTTTCTGCCATTTCAGTGGGTCCTGGGTGAGGGTCTTATACTAATGAGATTAAGAGTGAAGCTGTTTAACTATTCACAAAACATAATTCAGAATAAAAGGTAAAGGGAGATCAAGAGTGTAGTTTCTACTGACTATTGGGACAGACAGTTTTCCATCCAGAGGCAATTGAGACAAATTTGGCTACTTCAGAAAGTAAAATTGTTCTTAGTACCTCCAGCAATATGTTCCCCATTGCCATAAATAAAAATTGGAAGGGCTGAACACCTCACTTCCACTGTCTATCTGCCGAACGGCATCATTTCATGCTCTGTACAAGAAATGGAAGGTTTTTTTGAGAAGATGTTGGTGACTCTGCCATCCCAGCATGGGCTGAAGTGTCTGAATGATTTGCAAAAGAAAGAAAATGTTACTAGCAGAAATAAGAAAGAAAGCCACTACACACACACACACAAAAAGAAGAAGGGAAGAGAAGAAGGGAGAAGGGGAAGGGAGAGGGCCATGGGAAGAGGGAAGAGAGACTGAGAGTGAGAGGGGGAGTGGATGGGGCAAGAGGGAAAAAGGGAGGAAGGGGAGGGAAGGGGAGGGTGGGAAAGGGAAGAGAAAGGGGAAGGGGAGAAACAGAAAGGGAAAGGAGATATCACTTTTGTATGTACCCCTGCAAAACTGTTTTATGTGTATTTCAGTATAAGATCAATTTCTGTTCACTAGGGTATACATATAGACATATGTTATATGATATCTGCATAGTTATTTTGGTTTCTATCTGTCTCCACAGGTAATTCACACACACATGAATATACATAAATAAGTGCAGATTTTTACTCACAGCTACTCACTCATAGATAAAAAAAAAAAGGAGAGGAAAGCTTATTTAAAACTGTATTGCATGTGAGGCACCTATCCCATCCTAAAAAACTTCTAACTGAAAAAGTATGACAGTTTTCCAAAATGCAAATTCCATTAATACTAAACTATTGTGAAAATACTGCAGGGTTGGAAATCAAAGTACCTGTTTTAGTCAATGAGACTTGGTCGTTTCAAAGCAGCCCCTCACAAAAGAAAAATAAGAGGAAGAAAGGATGAATCCAGGTTGATTGAAATTCAGTAAATCAGTAGACTTGAGTCTCTCAGTCTTGATTTAAAATAGCAAGGGCAGTTGCCATCAGGCACTTGAGTGCATGTGGACAAGAGAAAGCCAAATGACTTCTTTTGTTCATCTGCCATGTGGAACTATTTCAACATTCTTATCTAGGTGTGCTAATAGCTCCACGCTTCCACTCCTGGAACTGAGGAAGGAAGGCAGGTAGCATGCACTCATGTCCCATTGATATTAATGGTATGAGATCGCTCAGCCTGCTGCTTTCAGTGAAACAACGGTGCAATGCCCACCACGAGAGACAGATGTCAGACGCTTCTTCACTCTGTCCATGACCTTCAGCTGGCACCAGACACTGCTGCACGTCTCGTCTTGTTAACATTTTCACAGGTGAGAGATGGATAAACAACAGTTTTCTCAGACCTGTAGATTGCTAATAAGTGTCACAAAATACACACCGGAGCTCAGGTGCAGATCATTAAAAAAGAAGCAAGAATGAGAGGACTAATGACACGTCAATGCATCTCAAGTCAAGTTTGACACCCCCGTGATACTAGTTAGCACCATTCACGGGGAGTTTTGCCTTCTGTTCTTTGGAACTGGAACCAGTAAGATGGCAGCGGAACTTATTTCCAGATGCTTTTGGTTAAACTTTGAGCCCCTGCTCAAATTAAGGAAGAAAAGAAGAATATTCAAACATTCAATTTTTTTTTTTTTTCTAATAAAGGTTTAAATGATCTAGGCAAGCACTGTGAACTTTAACTAATAGTTTCATGCTACAGTAATGGCACCTATTATTTGAATTCATTTCCCATACTGACAGCACAACTCAGGCATACTCCAGACTATGACATTTTAAGTGACTGGTGATTTTCAGTTGTGCTTTCTACAGTACACATACACGAACTGGAGAGTGGAATGTATATGCAGCACTGTGCGTGTGTGTCTGTGTAGACTACAGCTTATGTTACTTTTACTTTTCCTGTTATATGGAGAAATATATATATAAAAAGTGCACTATCCTTGGAATATGTGTTTTCCCATGCCAAATTTGATTAAAAAGAGGAAATATTTGAAATATATGACAAAATTTCAGTAGTTTTCATTGTTTTAGTCAAGCCCATGTTATTCCACTGCATTTTATAATCTAACAAAATGAAGCATAGAGCATAAATAGAAATGGTAAATCCAGAACCAAGCAGAAAATTAGTCAAACATATTTTTTAAAGGATCACTCATGTCTCACAGGACGTCTCATAGCATTTAGTCATTCAATTTGTATGCGGTATTTCTTATACACAAAAAACAAGTCACTGACTTCCCCCTCCAATGCACTACAAGCATACCACATAACCAAAATTTGGAAAGCTGTACCTCTGAATGGGGAGACACTTCTGTTTTGCCGCTTCTCAAGCAGGGATATTAGAGGTGCATAAAACTGGAAGCTGATCACAGGCAAATCACAGGAAAATGTGGCAGGAAAGTACCTCATGCTTCTTTCGTTTTGGCTCACAAGTACATAGTTAAAAATTTCATTTCAAACTAGGCAGGGTTAGGAAAAGAAGTCATAAATTTGTCTGGGTTTCCCCACATGGCTTGGGAATCCAGCCCTGTATGAGGTAAAAGTTGGCTCCAGCATGTGGTGTTCTGATGCTTCATTTTGCCTTAGCAAGAACGCTTCACCATGGTGTGTTAACTTCGGGTTAATTTCAGTTAAGGGATAAATCCTGCAACTCAAAAGTTGGCAGCTTGTTTCTCATGAACTTAAGATACGGATTCATGTTAACGCTTGAGTATTGCAACTGACTTGAAGCTGACTTAGAAACCAAATCATAGACATAATTTATAACCACAGAACAGAACAAAGTAGCGCTTTGAAAAGACCAATCTATATATTCAATAATCAATCCCTTTTCTTTTTAATGAGTTTTGCAAAAAAAATAAAATCCAGGATTTTTTTAAATAGAATATTTTCTTTAAAACTATGCATTTGCAGGCATGTGGTATTAAGAACATCTCTATGCATCAGAAGGCGAATTAGCATTATTCATCTGTGCTCTTTCCAGTCATGTTACAGAAATAAATGAGAAAACATGAACATGTTTTCCACTTCCCAGTCATGTCAGTTACAAACTCCTATGTATACTCCTTGCATGGTTGTGGGCTGAGGTTTTTGTTTTCTTTTGTTGTTGTTGTTGTTGTTGTTGGATTTTTGAGAATTAGGGGAAGTTCCTGAGATATAAAAATGAAGTCTTTACTAGATCTGTCTTTACAGAAATCTTGCCAGCATTAAAAATCAGTAAAACCTGACTTCAATAAATAGTATTAGGTTCTCAATAATGCCAAAGTCAATAGCTGCTCTTGTAACAGTGTCACAGTTTAAGCACTGCTGCAGGCCTATGCTGGTCTTGAACATGGGATCAAAGAGATAAAAACAGAGTGACAGCATCTCTTTCACTTTATATTCTGCCACTCTAAGGATCTTTACGTGAGTTCAATTCTCAGTGACATTTTGTCATTGATCTTTTTTAACATATCTTTTGCATCAATGTTTTTTTCAGGAACCTCCTCCAAGGAAGATGACGTCTGAACGAGTTAAGAGAGTGTGTGTCTAATGTATGAAAGACTGTAGGATGTTTACGCACCACCTCTACTAAAGATTTGTAAGCGGTGTGCTGGAAGAAAGATCTCTATATCGCGTTGACTGAATATTTCTGTGTCATCAAGCATTAAAGACAAATTCTTTTGATTCAAGTATAACAAAAGATGACAGACACAATCCTCATCCTGGTGGACTCAGTGGCAAAACTAACATATCAAAACAAACCTATCTAACCAGTGCAAGCTTCATTCAGACTTAGGAATTCTCTATGTAATATATTACAAGCCATATTTTGAAGTGAGTGGGTGACTCTCATTGCAACATTTTGTCCAGAGCTGCATTATGTACAGATTTTTTTCCTAAAGCTCAGCATATTCACTGTTGGAGTCTTCTGAAATCTGGCTACTTTTTTGGTGACATGAATAAAAGATGAGCTCTTTAAAAAGCTCTTCTTGCATACCTTAATAAAAAAGTATCAGTAATTGTGCTTTTCATTGCTTCCAGTCTTGTGTAGGTGGCTAGGAAACTAAATAAGAGTACACAACTCAACAAAACAGTTGAGAATTCTAAAAAATAAGTTTCTATAAAAAATGCTGATGTCCTACCAGTTAATTGCTTTAGAAAGGAATTGGGACTTAAAAAAAATCACGGAACAGGCAATCTTCTGATGCCAGGTTGTACACTTCACAGACAGGTTCAACGTCTATATGTGTAAGCACAAATCCATCATACATATCTACCCAATAAAGGGCAGAGAATGTCCAGAAATAAATTTGGACTTTAAGAGAACTGAATATTCTGTTGGTCTTTACATCACAATGGAAACATTATGAAAAAAGGGACCATTAAATAAGAAATTGGTAGCGTAGACATTTTGGTTAAGTGCCTAAAATCACAGAGAAATCTGGACCCGTCTGCTTCCCTGAATACTTTGTTATTCACTCAAACAGCCTTTACAGGAGAAACTGAGAAACTAAGTTTGGCAACAGACCTAAATCAGAGGTCTGCAGCTGACTTTTCCACAGCTCAAGTGAAATCCACAGACACTGAACTACAGACTATTTGGGAAATTCTCTCTCTCCCAGGGCATAAATTTCATCCACCCACAATATCTGAATTTAAAAAATAAAAAAAAATAAAAAAGTAAAATTAATGTAAAATTACATATTTCATAAAATCATAGAATGGATAGAGTTGAAACGGAGCTTTAAGGTCTTTAAGATCATCTAGTTCTAACCCCTCTGCCATGGGCAGGGACATCTTCCACCAGATGGGGTTGCTCAAAACCCCATCCAACCTGGCCTTGAACACTTCCAGGGATGGGGCAGCCACAACTTTTCTGGACAACCTGTTCCTGTGTCTTGCCACAGGAAGTGAATTATTGAGTAAAGAATTAGTATATATCTTTTAGCATTATATCAAAAGGGGTAGTTTTATACCCCTCATCCTATCGCTACACTCCCTGATAAAGAGTCCCTCTCCATCTTTCCTGTAGGCCCCCTTTAGATACTGAAAGGCTGCTATAAGGACTCCCTGGAGTCTTCTCCAAGCTGCACAGCTCAAACTCTCTCAGCCTGTCTTCCCAGGAGAGGTGTTCCAGCCCTCTGACGATTTCCATGTCCTTTGTCTGGACTGCTCCAACAGGTACATGTCTTTCTTATGTTGGGGGCTCCAGAGCTGGACACAGTACTCCAGGTGGGGTCTCATGTGAACAGAGTAGAGGGGCAGAATCACCTCCCTTGACGTGCTGTCTACCCATCTTTGGATGCAGCCCAGGATACGGTTGGCCTTCTGGGCTGCAAGTGCACATTGACAGTTCATGTTGACAACCAACACCCCCAAGTCCTTCTCCTCAGGGCTGCTTTCAATCCATTCTCCACCGAGCCTGTATTTGTGTTTGAGATTGCCCCAACCCATGTGCAGGACCTTGCACTTGGCCTTGTTTAACTTCATGTGGTTCGCATGAGTTCACCTCTTCAGTCAGTCCAGGTCCTCCAGGTGGCATCCCTTCCCTCCAGCATGTCAACTGCACCACACAGCTTGGTGTCGACAAACTTGCTGATGGTGCACTCAATCCCAACATCCATGTTGCCAACAAAGATGTTAAATAGTGCCAGCACCGACCCCTGAGGAGGAATGCTACTCATCGCTGGTTTTCATTTGGATATTGAGCTGTTGACTGCAACTATTTGAGTGTGGCCATCCAGCCAATTCCTTATCTACTGAGTGGTCCAGCCGTCAAAGCTATCTCTCGCCAGGTTAGAGACAAAGATGTCGTGCAGGAAAGTGTCAAATCCTATGCATAAGTCCACACGGATGATATCAGTTGCTTTTCCCTTATCCATCAATGCTGTAACGCCATCATAGAAGGCCACCAAATTTGTCAGGCACGATTTGCCCTTTGTGAAGTTGGCTGTCAGCAGTCACCTCCTTAAATTCCATGTACCTTAGAACAGTTTCCAGGAATATCTACTCCATGACTTTGCTGGGCTCAGAGGTGAGACTGACTGGCCTGTAGTTCCCTGGGTTTTCCTTTTTTCCCTTTTTCATAATTCATCAACAAATAACAGGTGAGAACAATGTAAGAAATAAGTTGGGAAATACAATTAGAAAATGGTATTTGGCCCAGCCTGAACTGGAAAAAATATATCACATTCATTAGAGATGACTAACAATACTTTTTTTAACAAGTTGGTGAAAGAATTAAAGTTAGTGAAATTAGTTGACAGATGAGTCTCGATGTCTTAAGCCTATGCAATAATGCACAAGAAAGTAGTTATATAAAGACAAATGCAACAATTTTTTCAATTTACTTTCTTATATTTATCGTTATATCTAAGACGATGCCTTCTGCTTCAATTGCTGTGTATACCATATGTGTTTCCATTACAAGTTTGTCTACATAAGGTTCTTATTCAGCTCTGAAAACATAAAGTTTTCTCACTACTTTTTTTTTAATATTTTTATTCAAGGATAAATGTATTTGTTATGGTCGATTCAAGGAAAGTCCTATTTCTTACGGAGACCTAGTATACCATCATGTCTCAACAGAAAAATACAAGCCTTTACCTCACAAGCTATTTTTTATTTATTAATTTGAGTTTGTGCTTGTACTACCATTTGTATGGTGGTGATATCTCACAATTTTCTATATCAGTAGGTAAGTTCCTTTGACACCACAATCCATTATTTTCTTTCAGAAGACAAGTAGCAATATGGAGCAATATAATCACATAATTTTTTTTCAATAAGTGAAACATTGGCAATGTAACCAAACTGCTATATGTGAAACCTGCAGTATAAGCAGACAGCAGAAGCAGATTTTTGAGATCCCATAAAATCCTTTAAGATGCGTTATTTATAATAAAATACTAGGCAGCAATGTTGCAGCTGTGGTGGTTTAAGCATGTAAGAGACACAAGGATCGGGATCCATATTACATATACATAACATACAGAACATAAATATTTAAGTCTTAGCCAGCTTTCTTTACAGTTAACCACGGGAAAAGACCTCTAGAGGTAACCCACCTGACCTACCCTAAATATCTCCTTTACGATGAGGTGAATTCCTCTCTGGAGGTGTTAATTTTTACAAAGGTAACTTACAGAAGCTAACTCAGATACTGTAATCTAACCGTAAAATCCTTATCTGAGAAAAGAGAGTTCTTAATCAAGGCTAATCGGGAGAAGACATATATCTTACATCTTCCAGTAGAGTTGGAAAAAACATATGTCTAACCTGTTCAGTGGACTTTGTGTCTCACAACATACCTATGTTTTTTTGACTCTACAATCTGGCCTGAAAAGAGGTGTCTTCTTATAAATGTTGTGCCTTTAAAGACTTTTATGCTATCTGGCAGCTTTTCAGCTTCAGAATGCTTTTGGATTCCACTGAAACCCTGGGTTCCTCATGTGCTGAACAGGTGATGTGGTTAGGGCTTTGCATTGCACACTATACAGGCTATGGGTGCTGTGAAAGCTTTCATACTAAGTTTAAATCTCGCTTTCTTTGCAGCACTTTGCTTCCTTTCAGATATGTTGTTTTGCAATGAATAGGTTTTTACGGTTTTACATCTTATATTTGCATCTCTTTCCTATCCAAGGAGATAATTCCGGTACAGCTTAGGCGTATTTTACTGAAGGATCCAAGAGCATTTGTATTGTCTCAGTCCAGATTTAATATTCCTCAGTGACTTTCTCCTTTTTCTGACTCAACAGAACCAACAGCTTCCTGATATGTTTACATTAAATGCAAATGGGGGGAGGGGAGGGAGGGGAATTGAAAATAATTTTCAAGTCCCTTGGGGACGTGTGGTTACTACTGCTCTGCAGCAGCCCCTGCTGGAAAAGGACAAGTGTCAAACCCACAGATCTCGCCACAGCTACGTCTGTCAAACCTGCTGCTTAATCACTGGCTAGTTGTGTTCCAGCACAGTCATCGATGACCTCTAGGTTCACCGAAACCTGGAACTGGTTCTCCTGCCATCTGCAGAGTGGCAACTGCTCATTCTTATCACAATAAGCCCTGAATGCCAGAAGAATAAATAATGCTTATGAGCCTTTTCTGACATATTTGTAGCCTCGAACAATAAGGAAACTGAAAAATATTAGTGTAAGAGAAGCAAAGCCATACAGTGTAAGATAAAGCACCTGAGAAAAGCTTTACTTAAAGTACATGTCATGACATAGTGTCCAAAGAACATTTTTCACCCAGTGAAAGCACATTAAATTATGCTAGTGCTGTCTTCTCTTCCATGTGGTTGTTGACAGATGTTTGGAAAAGAAAATCTTCCTTTCTGCTTGACCTTAAAAGCTGTCCCACGCAGATCTTGTATATTTATAATGCTAAACAGTAAAACAGTAAAATAAAAAGGGGAGTTCTTCTGCAATAGAAACAAAATACTTCTGCTTTGTTACTCAAATTGCATAGAAAAATATTGAAAGTTGTTTCTCCTAATAATGTTAAAAACAATAACAACAACGACGACGACGACAATAATAATTGAGATTTGAAATACATAACTAGAGTGGGAAAAAATGCCAGTGATTGTGATTTGTTTTGCCATACTTCCATGAAAGTTCACTGTAATGGAAAGAAACTACTGCAGGCAGGTTTTGGTAAAGCATATCTATTTTCTTTTATTTATCACCACATTTAAGCCATTATTCCCAAACAAGTCTGTAAAACGTGTACGTTTCTAATAGGGGTAATATTCCCTCAAGGCTAGGCTGAGTGAAAAACAAGAGGAATAATTTACATGAAAGTGATTCATGTAATGGGGAAAGCTGGAGGAGGTGGGTGTGGGGAAGAGAAGGGATGGAACAATGGAAGACAGGAAACAGGACACAGAAGACAAACTGATTTAAAGACTTAGTATGACTAGCTATTTTTGCCCTAGGAAAACTGTCTTTAAGAGGAAGAGTGATGAAGTTTTAAACAATGAAAGACGCCAAAATACAAGTAGCCTCAACAGGAACAGCACCCTGCAACGGAAGCCAAGTCCCTCTGGGTTACCTCCACGAGGACTTTCATATCTCGGTGTTGCTGGAGACCCAAAGGGTATTTTCCCATAGTTTCTCAGGTCCAAGTGCACAATCAGATTTCTCTCCATATTAAGAGTAAATCTGAGGGACATGACTTTTTTCACCTTTCTCTGGTGTGTGATACATACACAACACAAGCTAGTGTAATAACTACACTGAACGACACAAACATTAAAAAAAAGTAGTGAATTCAGGAAACGTAGGACTAGAGAGCATGTGGGTTTTGTCAAAATACAAATAATTTCCACTGCAAACTTTTTCTTTATTATTTTTTAAATTTAAATTTCATAGAATCAATAGCTTCCTTATTTTGCCAATATTCACACTTTTATTGGGAAGGAATTACAGACTGTTTTAATCCGAGAAAGAGACTACTGCTTTATTAGACAAAAATCTCCTTAGATAATCTAATTGCCTTACAACCAGAGTAGAATATTTGTTTTTATTCCATTTGCCTGATAGCAAATATTTGATATGGAGTTTAGTAAGTATTACACTAAGAAATTCCACTGTTATGACAGAGTCTGTTCTTAGCTGTAGGTACTGACTAGTAAATTTGGGGAAATTTTACCCTAAATGTTAGACAAGAACTAAGAATAAGAAACATAAATGGAGGTAGAATGAGATAGGAAAGACCTCTGAAACTGGGCACTGAGTCTGTAAATATAACAAGTTAAGTTTACATCTAATGAAATTTGATGGCATATTAAGGGGATAAACTATTTAAAGATTTTCACACCTGCATAAAATATTGCAGTTCTTAAAGAATTTTCTCTGATTATCAACACAAATTCCAAATTTCAGTGAGAAATTAATTTTTTTTTTCCTTCATCCAAAGAGCAATATTCAATAGATAAGTATGGTTAACTATCGTATAAAAACAAAATCTGCCAACTTTAAAAGTCACCTTGGGTGTTTGATATATACTGGTCTTTTTAATTAAAGGACATATCATTTGTAATGATACTTTGAATAAAAATCAGTCTACTAGAAAAAGATTTTTTGCTTAAAAATGTAGTGGGAACTCAGCATTGAAAAGGCATATCTGGGTGAAACAGGGAACTTGGCTTCATGCAACCCCCATTTGAAGAGAGGCAGGCAACAAATGAGATAGTATAAGTCCTCCCTCCCTGTACCTGCCTCCAGCTGCCAGCAGCTCACCGCACTGCTACCCAAGAAATATCACTGCCATAGACTGATGTTGGAAAAGTCACTAATGTATTACCATGGCCAGCCAGCGGAGCTCTCTAGTTTTTATTCATTGTTAATCAAGTACCAATGCTTGGAGACTGTTTATATGCTTTTTCACAAAAACAAACAAACAAACAAAGTTTCATTATACCAATGGGTATTTTTACCTTTCACAACCTTATTGGCAACTACTATAAAAGCTATGTCTTTGAAAAAATGTTGTGAGGGGGCAGCTTATTAAATTTTGTAAATCATAAGGTCTGTCTGCAAATGCAGAGCACTGCAGCTGATTTAGTTGTTGGCCTAGAAACTCTGTTGTTAGGACCATTAAACAGGTCCAGAGTTTAAGTTGCACAGTAAATTATACACAGAAGAAACAGGCACAGACTCTTGTCTCACGTTTCCTCCCTTTAAACCCTGGACTGGCTGCATTGCAGCATCCAGCAACTCTGATAGTATACGCTTGTTGTCAGCTCCAGTTTAAACAGTGATGCACTGCTTTCCGCAGCCTTCATCAGTCCAGGCAACTGAAGGTTACCACACTCTTTACTGAAGCCAATGATAAGGACAAAAAGGAATAAAAGGGACTGAGAGCAAAGCTGGTGTGATGCCAGTGAGGGGCCCTGAGCCAATGGCCTGTTATGAACCTTCCTTTCTTACATCATAAATTACTTAAAATGCTGTCTAAATCAGCCAATCAGCCTTGTGTGGTCCTCACCATCTCAATCCCTGCAAATGCTCTAGCTGTTCTTCCTTAACATCGTATCCAACTTTACCAATAAGCCTCACTGCCTGCACAGTTTGTGAAATACTGAAACACAAGGTAATTACTGGAGACAGCGTAAGATGATGACAATGCAAACTTTAACTCCAGACAAAAGCAACATTACTTCTCTATTTCCTCTCAGATGTTAAAGGTGAGTATGCAATTACCAGAATATAATTAACAAAGTTACATACTCTCTTTTGATGAATGCCCAGCTAGACACACGTCAGGTAGCAGCCTCGAACAAAAGAATGCTAATTCAACTGAAGTGCGATACAGATTGTTTTGATTTATAGTTCTTAACGAACTGCTTTCTCCCTTTGCTCTAACTTATGGTGCATCATGTTGAAGTGCAGCATGATTAGAAACTGTCTGAGGCTGTGGCCTTTCATGAACAATGGAAGTAAATATGTCACTCAAACAGATTCAGTTTACATCTACTCAGCAGCTCTCTTGGAGCTTATTTTTCTATTATCTAGCAAGGATTTTTTTTTATAATAACTGAACACAGGACTCAAGGTTTGTACATTTAACATTGGGCACACTGCCCCTTCATATTTAGGTTAATAACTGAAATATTATATGTTCCTCATTTTGAGTAAATAAAGTAGCTTATGTAAATAATGAAAATCTGGCTACATGCTGAAAAATGTAAATCACTGTATACCAGCTGTCACCAGGGGGAACTATTAATTCGTGCAGCAGCTTTCAAGGCTGGAGTGATATGGACTGGCACACTATACAAGTACACAAATGTTTAGAAAACTGAAGACTGGCAGCTGTGTAATGACTAACCAAAGGCTAATAGCACAAAGTCATATGACACAACTTGAACTAACATAGCAATTAAAACCAGACAAAAAAGTATGTCTTCTGGAATATTTTATGGATATTGAACGCCACATTTACAATACAGCATGACCCTGATGTATTTAAAAAATTATTTTTGCTGAAACAAGTAAAACGTGATTTAATAAAGACATGTTCACAGTGGCTCCTGTAGGATGGCATAATCAAATGTACCCACCAGTGACCCATGATAGCTTCCCATCAAAAATTCCCCAATCTAAAACAACAGTGTTTTGATGTTTCTTTGGCATTATTCATACTGTTTTGGTAGGAGGGCTGCTCCTGGCCATGCACAAAAGGGCCAGAGACGTGTTTGTCAAAGCTTCTCAGAGTTAAAAGAGTCAGAGAATTTTTAGCTCTTTAGCAGGGACATTTGAAAAGAGAACATGACAATGGGTTTGAAAGTAGGGATCACAACTCAATAATATGCTAGTGAACAGCAGTGGTTTGACAAATTCCACCAAACTTCTCCTCTCCATCCTCTCTGATGTGCCCTTCAGTCCACCAGAATCTCAATGGACTCTACCCACTTGTAGGTGACAAGGCTTCTTCCGATTCAGACTAGTGAGAGACAGCAAACAGTAACAGTAATGAGAAGAATGAGAGAAGTATGTTTACAGGCTCAGTGGGTACAGAAAATGACAGCATGTTAGCAAGAACAATGCTATGTGAAAAAAGTCGGCTTTGCTGTAAATGAAAAACTACATACAATTTCACAACAGCACACTGTCGCAAAGACAAATATTATATTGAATAGTGTTAATAGACACATCCCATGTAAAACAAGCAAGGTAATTATTTTGTTTTAGTCCACACTGATTAGGCCTCTGTTGGGTTACTGTGTTTAGTTTTGGGCACAACATTTTCAAAAAGGCAGACAAATTGGAAAGAGTTCAGAGGAGAGCAACAAAAATGATAAACAGTTTGGAAAATAAGATCTATGGGAAAAGGTTAGGTGAACTGGGCATGTTCAGACTAAACAAAAGAAGACTGAAGGGAGGCATGATCTGTCTACAAATACATTGAGTTGCTATAAAGAGGATAGGGACAAATTATTCTCATTAGTCAATGAGGACAGAACAAGAACTAATGGGCTTATGCTGCAGCAGAGAACATCTAGGTTAAGTGTAAAGGAAAAACTTTAACTAATAAAACAGTTAGAAATACAACATGCTGCCAAAGGAGTCTGAAAAACTCCCTCTGAGATCCAGGTTTTAGCTTATTTTTGCTTTATATTTGGTAGAGGGATGCTCACACAATGGTTAGGGCTCTAGCCAGTTTCTTTCTGCACTGCAGATTTCTTACGTGACCTTGGCAAGCTGGTTAACACTGCATTTCAGCTCCCTTGCTGTAAAACAGAGACAAAAGCAATTCCCTAGCTCTCAGAGATGCTGTAAGGATAAATACTTAAGTATTTTCAGACACTCTATGAGACATCTAAGTAACTATACGAATTAAACATTCAAACCTACCACAATGCAAAGTCACCGACTGCCTGGCACACCTGTAGGTTGGTCCCTTGCAAGCCAAAGGGCTTCTGTGACTGGTGCAATGTGCTTTAGCTAACACATCCAGCCTAGGATGCATTAGGATGATCCAGCCTAAGTTGTATCTGAGAAAAAAAGTGTAAAAAGTCACTATAAATCAGTGGCTGTGTGGCTGATATGACAGCTCACTAGCATCCTGGCCCAACTGTCTGCTGAAATGAGTGGACTCTACTGCCTCGGTAGAAGATGGATCAAGACCAAGTATCAGTTACTAAGAACGAAAAGGGACCAGTTATCAGGGTTCTGTCCTAGCTGTCTGCACAAGTTCTACGACAGCAATGTTGCTAAGACCACACCTGGAAAACAGATTAAAATCAAGTTAGAAAGGCAGAGAATGTTAAAAGTAAACAATAAAGATATTAAAGGAAAATATTTTTTTGGTCAAACTTTTAATCAGAGGTTTATTCCTATTTGTTGCTTGATTTCATGCAGTTAGTTTTGGTAGTTACAAGGGAGCCGCATTTCCTATCTAAAAGTAATTATCAATAATAAATTCCATGAAAAGCTCATAAGTAAAGGAACAGCAGCAACATCCCTTTAACAGAATTGGGGGTCTGTGGTACTGAAAGTAGTTGAGACTGTGAAAACTAAAATATTGTAAATAAATGTAACCAATTTAAGTTTTTCATTTCCTTCCTGTATTTTACCCAGCATGGACTCTGCAAAGAGATTAATCATATTCTTTTTGGGGGTTTTTTTGTGGGTTTGTTGTTGGTTTTTTTTTAATTTTCCCATATAGCATTGATGTATTTTCATCTTACTTGTTTAGGTTTCCATGTAGATAGAATACACACCTGCCTGGTTGTCAGTACAGTGAGACTCACGATAACATAATGTTGTATTTCCCAAGCTATTTTGTCCTGTACCTTCTTTAGCTATAAACCAACTATTCCTGCTCCTTGTTAGCTCAGCTGAGGCATCAGACTGAGGTTACCTATAGTACATGCAGTTACAAGAACTACGCTTCTAAACACATCTCAGAAATCCAGGCTTTGCTACTGTAGCAGAAAAATTCACTTTGAAGAGTTCATACTTAAAATATGCAGTGTAAAAAAAGTTTAGCATCCTCTAACTCCTCCATTGCAATAAAAAACCCTGAATAAACATCAAAATAAAAGAAAGCTATGAGAAAGAACTGATTTGCTATTAGTGTGTAGAACACAAGAGGCAACAAAATAAATAACAAACCACTGCACTCTAAAATGTTTGTATAAAAATAAACTGAAACCATGTCAGATTTCAAGTGCAGAAGCATAAAATGGGACACATTTCAAGAAAAGATTAAATGTGTCTCCCCATGGGCGCAAGTGGTTTCACTGACTAGCAGCTGTGCAGAAAAAAAGTCATGTAAATGACAGGATAACTGGAAAGTAAGTCATGAACCCAGGTGGAGCAAATGAAAAGCATGACACAAGATCTCAGAAGACCTTGACAGTGCACAGGGGCAATGAGCTAACTGCCATTAACCCAAATGCTATCAGCATTTCATCTGGGAAGTTAAATGTTTACTGCATGGAGTTATGTGCTATATGCTTATTCATATGCATGTTGACAGTCGCCACAAAAGCCTTTCAAGTAGAATTGAGTGAACTGTAGATGGTTTTTTATTCAGTTGAGAAACCAACAGCAAAAATTCAGCTTAATATTTGGCTTTGTTTTCAAGTTATTTCAGCCGCCTTTTAATCCTCTGGGGGAAAAAAGTACAGCAGAATTTGAAACGAAAAAGTTTTTTTGAAATAAAGAGCTATAACGTTTTATTTCAAAAAAAAAATAAAAAGTAGAGACAAGGAAAAGACTGATAGGGAAGAAAAAAATCTCCAAAGGGAAAAGAGAGATGCAAGACTAACTTTGAACTTAGACACTTCCCACATTGTAATCAAGTGACTTGCCAGCCAACCACACATGTATACTGGAGAAACAAGTGAGAATGAGACTGTGGGGAGTGTGATAACAGTTCTGCACTGGTAGTACTTTCATCTCGTAGTACATATATTTGTGCAGTTGATACATTTACCAGTTGCATTTCTTTATGCTGCAGATGACAGTTTGCCCAATAGCTTGCAGATAGTGCTTTTCTAATAAAAAAAAAACCCAAGTAATTAAAGGGTTTGATAACGTACAAGCACATATTATACAGAAGATGGTCTGTGAGGGTTTCACATGTGTACTACTCAGTGACTCAGTTTTAGTCAAATTATTTGAAGTTTTTAGACCAAAAAGGAAATAGAGAATTCCTTCCGTCTCTCTTTTAAAGTTTCTTAGAAGGTTATTTCTCTTAGCTCCTATGGAAATAATAGAGATGCTCTTATTTCAGACTTCAAGGAGAACTGGACATTATGGAAAAAATAGGATGTTGCAAAGTATTTCCTGACATTATTTAGTACTGAATTATATTGCAATACATAGAATCATAGAATCATTTAGGTTGGAAAGACCCTTAAGATCATCAAGTCCAACCATTAACCTAACACTGCCAAACACACCACTAAATCTATGTGTCACATCTACAGGTCTTTTAAATACCTCCAGGGATGGTGACTCAACCACTTCCCTGAGCAGCCTCTTCCAATGCTCGATAACCCTTTCAGTGAACAAATTTTCCTAATATCGAATCTAAACCTTCCCTAGTGCAACTTGATGCCATTTCCTCTTGTCCTATCCCCTGTTACTTGTGAGAAGAGACCGACCCCCACCTCGCTACAACCTCCTTTCAGGTAGCTGTAGAGAGTGATAAGGTTTCCCCTCAGCCTCCTTTTCTCCAGACTAAACAACTCCAGTTCCCTCAGCTGCTCCTCATAAGACTTGTTCTAAATGTCTTTCTTGTAGTGAGTGGCACAAAACTGAACACTGTGTTCAAGTTGGGGCCTCACTAGTGCCAACTACAGGGGGACCATCACTTCCCTAGTCCTGCTGGCTACACTATTTCTTATACAAGCCAGGATGCTCTAGGCCTTCTTGGCCATCTGGGCACACTGCTGGCTCATAATCAGCTGTCACATTGGGCTAGAGACATAGTTAAACATTTAAATAAGTTTCATGTATTTATTCACATTTGCTTTCCTTCAAGCTTTATGGCTTGAGTGATGCCAGTAATAGAGGGGAAGCATGTTTGTCTTTCTTAACTGTCACTGATGACACAGATAAGTAAAATGGATGTGGGTGTTTCTGTTTTGTTTCTTACTAATGAGGCTTTTCAAGTATTTCAATAATGAAGAATTTGACATTTGAAGCATTTGCATCTGTTGCCCTCAGCAGGGTATGCCATGAAGAAGAAACCCAAAGTTTTGTACTGATAAGAGTACAAGGGTAATCTAGCAAATACAACAACAGCTAGGGAAAAAAATATGAACAAACATAATCCCTCAGGTTTGGTGCAGCAAAACAGATGTGGAAGGTCACTTTGATCTGAAAATAATATATTGCCATTGTTGTAACTAGTGAGTGGATAGACAGTGGAATGACAGCAGAGCCCACAGGCCTCTTGAGCTAAAATGAGAGAAGAAAGCAGTAAAAAGCAGAATTTAGCAGGAAATGACAGTTTTCATCTGTGCAATTGGACCAATGCCAACTATTCTACTCCCCTGTGTACTATTAGATTATTTGACTTGATCAAGGGAAAGTCAGTTAGAGGAATGTATTGATGGTGGCATCAGATATGTTTGATTTAATCTTGTCTATCTACGGCAAAATGTATACAGCACAGTTTCCTTGAATACAACCAGAATCAGATGAGCCATTTTCCTTGCTGACCCCTTCAAGCTCTTGTTAGGTAATATTCAGCTTCAAAAATAACCCTCTCAGCCTTTCCTCTGTTTCATGTTGCCCAGCTACTGAAACCATGTCTGGTCCTTCCTTGTTACCCTGTTTCTTTCCTCTTTCCTCTGAACTTTTGCCTCTCTGCACAGGCTCTCAGACCCCTGAAAACACAATACCCAAGAAAATCCTTCCACACTGGTATGTATTCCAAATGTCCTGCTGGTGACTGCTATTTTTTCAGCTGTCTGGTTCCACTGGGAAGTTTCATAGGCTCTCGCCTTTATCCCAAAATGAAACAATGTTGTTTACATTTGCTTATGAAACTAACAGGCGTAACCAACTTATAACTGTATAATTTCATGAACAATTGTTGTGCATTAGGAATCCTGATGGAAATAACCTGACCTCAAAACTAAGCCACAAGAAGAGGACGGTTTATAAACACACACTTAAATAATAGATCAGAAGATCACTTTTGCTAGACCTGGAAAAGAAATGTGGTGTACAGAGACATGGGAAGGTACTGTCAGAAAGAAGATTGCTTAGGCCTCCAACCTTCTAGCTGTAGTATTGGCTAAAAAAGGTAAGAAAACCTCTTTTAAAATGTTGACTTAGAACACTTTTTCTCTGGCAAGAAAAAGAAAAAGGAGAACTGACTTAAAAATAAAAAGAAATCTTATCTCTGTGTTACTCTCCCTAATATTTTACTCCAATCTCACGTGAGTTTTAGTGCAAAAAAGGTTAAAATGTAAAAGTTATTTCTTTCTAAGTGAAGAGCCAAAGCCAAAAAGAAAATTTCTCCTCAAAATTTGTTTAGTCAAAATGTGTACATTTTATCAAAAAACTGAATAAAAGCTATGTAGTACGCTGTATTTGTTCTCTTCCTTCATCACTAGGCAAGACTGATATCCCTGCCTGCATCCCAAAACAAAGAAGATGCAGCAGCTCCTTTTAAAAAAACAGCTACTGAAAAGCAGAGTGAGACTTGGCAGGAGCAGCCTTCCCTGTGGCAGAGATTGAGCTTGCATCAGCAACACTCTTGGAAGTTAATACTAAATGAGAGAGCAGACAACAAAGTGGGATTCATGTCACTTTCAGGTGCCTATACTGCTTTTAGACTCCTGCTCTTAGACACCTACCTTTTTATTATTTACCCTAGTCACTTCTTATAGTCAATAGAGTGGAACAGGTATTTTTAATGTTTTTCATCTGACCTGTTTTAAATGTTTACATTGGGATGAGATAAATTTTGCACTAGTAGTGTCTTACTTTCTCTAGTGGGAATCATAGGAGTTCTTGTGTATCTTCACTGTAGACATCTGCATTGGGTCATATAAATCCCAGCCAACAAGAAAACAAGACCAAGGGAGAAAAAGAGGGAGAAAGACTTAAGGAGATATCATAGCACCAGTCCCCAGTATGTAATGCAACCTAACATTTAAAAGCTAAGAAGCCACAAATTTAAGGTTAAAAAAGATAAAAGAAAAACAGCACCTCAAAAAGTACTTAAAGGTCTCAGTTCATCTTCATTAGATGGGTCAGAAGCAGCATGCAGTCTTTTCCCTTTAATTGATGAGTGAAAGGTCATCTAGCTCACCACTCCAGCACTGCAAGTTTGTTCTGCATGGTACATCTGTTACTGTCTTCACAGGTTTCAAAATATATGAACTCAAGGAACATTACTCTTTCTCTAAGGAAAGAATGAAACATATTTCAAAAAGCATCCTCAGAGGATTCTTTTTTTCTGAAATTAACTGTGAATATTCTTTTTCCTGTTTTGGTTCCATTTCCTTCTTATACCTTCCAAATAATTCTCTTTGTTTTCACACATGTTAAGCTACTTACAAGCACTAGTTTTGGAGAAAAGAAAAGAGGTTAAACTCTAATGTACTACCGCTATAGCTGGACTCAAAGCCATCAACTCAGCAAGGAGGTCAAAGTGCAATTAACAGATTTATAGATGAAATTATCTCATGACATTAAATTACAATTACTGCAGGGGATTTTTTAATTTTCAAATTACCATGTCATACAATTTCAACAACTTTAAACCTTTCCTTTCTTTCAGAATGAGAAGTAATTCAAACAACTGAGACTGAAAAAGAATATTAAGAAAAGAAACAATGCAGAAAAATTTCACTCCATCAGTGGAGGAGACTACTTTTTCTTGCAATTGTGGGAAAAGGCACACATAAAAAACAGTCTTTTTCAGATTTATTTGTGTTACACTTTCTTCACTTTACAAGCAAATAGAAATGTGTAGCATTTTGTAAAAGACCACAGCTTAAACAATCACAGATTTTGAGCACTGTTTTTAAAGTTCGTAAAGCTTTGCAACAGCAGAGAAGGTTGATAGCATGAGTATTAATGGGAAGAAGAACTGAGTATGACAGGGAAGTTTTTAGAGTCTTTTGTCTCTTTTAGACTTGATACATTTCAGTTCTTCAACCGTTCCTAAATACTTTCTTTCTCTACCAGAGTTTTAATATTGAGTTATACAATATTGCACTTCAGCTAATCTTATTTGTAAATGAATCTGTAGGATTGATGTTCATATGTAGTTTAATTTGTTAGACACAATCTTGAAAAGTCATAAACTCACTTTGCATCTTTACGTACTCATATATTAAAGAGGTATAATTTATAATAAACATCTGCTTTATAACACCAATGTGACAGAAAGCATTAGGCAAGGAAAATTGACTGTTAGTGTGAGACACCAAACACAAATATGCACATATATAATTAAACCTTTAAAATATAGCTGAGTGATTTTCTTATGCCAGTCCAAGGATTATTAATACACACGTCAATGTCAAATTTAATAAAGCTGTTGCGTTAATTGTAACTATGGTGCCTTGTGCTAACACCTGTCAAGGTATTTCTGGTGCAGAAAATCTTTGTCATGAGTGAGCTAGATAACATAAATTATAAGTGAACTAGCCTTTTACCTCAGGAGATCTGAATTCAAATACTGCTTTTAGTCTCAAATGAGTTGTTTTTCACACCCCACTGAACCTCCAAATATGGCACAGTTCTGCATGGTTGGAAATCCAGGCTCGAGAGACGTGAAGGATTGGAATATCAGGCTGGATCACTAATCAAGATTATGGTGTATTGGCAGAGACAAGTAGGAAAGGGTGTGTGCGTGTAGCAATTGCCAGCTCCTCCTCTCACACAAGCCAGCACTATTCATGTCTTAAATTCCATAAGCAGGAAGTTTGTTAGCAAATTTTGGACAGAAAAATAAGCTGCTGTTACAAACGTCAGCTTTTGCAGATCAACCTCATACAACCGTCCATGATATTCTCCCATCAGAAGCAATGTTATTCATGTGAGTACCAGCCAGTGCTACTTGATCTCTGAAAATGCTGAACACCATCTTTTGAAGCTTGAATGAAAAAACCTATGAAGACTGCAATCCTATAAGTTTCAGTTTTCTACAGAACTTCTCTCATATAAAATAAAATCTTAAAGAAGAGTCTTATAAAAAAAAAAAAAAAGAAAAAGGAAAAATTCCTAATGGAAAGTCAATAAAAAGATTTTTAAAGCCAATAGCAGCTTCTATTATTGTATCTTTGTAGAAATTGTATCCATTAAAATTAATCCACCCAATTTTCATTGGAGATAAGGCACCATACCAAAAGACCGGCACAGTGCTAGATCAGTGCAGAATCACAACTCATGTCCATTTATACATACATGCAGAGCCAGCTAAAGGCAGCTTCTGACATGTTCACGTATACAATGTACAGCAACTATGGGAAGATGGCACCACCTTTCATCGGTAAGGAGATGAGAGAGGAGGAGGGTGCTGGCAGCATGCCAGAACCGCTTGAACATTAGTAGACACTATGGTGAAGCCACTTTTCAACTTAAACGTCTCATCGTTGCATGTTCTCTTTTTAACACACCTAACTCCCAGATGCACCTTAAAGAGTTTTGTGCCATAATATGTGTCTCAAGTTTGTATAGGCTTAGCAATACATTATTAAGTATCTCTAGGCTGAATGTGGAGATATAAAAGCCCAACTTACAAATAAAATGTTTATATTCTTAGAATAAAGCAAGGGAAACCCTTATTAGCACAGGGCCAAATTGTTAGTATGCAGAGCACTAGGTTAACTTTCAACATCCCAAAGACAGACATTATCTGCCACCTCAAAGAAAGGAAGACGGAAACACCATACACTCAATACACATAAGGGAACCTGCAGAGGTGGGTACAAAGCCGAGAGTGACAGTTACAACATAGCATAATGATCCTCAAGTCCTTTATTAGCAGATATTTTATATATACCTTCCCAGTTTTACTAGCATAGTCCTCTGGGAGATCACAAAAATGAGGGGAGAACCATTTTACCTTTGCTGTCTTCCTAAGTGAAGGATCCCAACTGAACAGACTGAGATCCCTCAAACAAAGAATGTTGAAAAGGACCTACTTAGCAGGTGGGTTTTTTCACTATGAGGTTTCAACACAGAAAACCAAACTCACATCCCCATCTGAAAATCTGGGCGGCGGGGAATAAATCTGAGTTTTGCAATGTTGAGAAGCCAACAGAGAAACAAAGATGGCAATTTTTTTGTGTCTTCATTAATATAAAACTGCCTCACTGTGCTCTTAAATAGAAAAATATTTCACTATGGGGGTGGTGAGGCACTGGAACAAATTGTCCAGGGACGTTGTGGATGCCCCATCCCCAGAAGTTTTGAAGGCCATGTTGGATGGGGCTTTGAGCAACTTGGTCTAGGGGAAGGTATCCCTGCCCAGGGCAGGGCGGTTGGAACTAGATGATCTTTAAGGTCCCTTCCAATCTAAACCATTCTATGATTCTGTGATTTCATGACGTTAATGTAGGCTGGACTTTGTCTTAGTACAGAAACTCCCAAATAGCAGTGTTAAGTGAAAAAGATTACTGAAATTACAAAGAACTTTTTTAGAATTACATGTTAGTCAGGAGCTATGTTATGATCTATCAGTCCAATAAGTAATACATATTTTATAAAAGGCTTAATACATATTTACATAAATAGACAATTAATGCTTCAGAAAGGAAATGTGTAGTCAGTCATTTGTTGAAACACCAATCCTATTTCAATGTCCTTTTAAAAAAAATAAAAATAGTATTTATACAAACTTATACAGGGATATAAATATGAAAACCTATTCAAAAATCAAAAGTCCTCAATAATAACCAATAAACAAAGTCAAAATGAAGACCAAATTCTATGCTTAGTTATGTTTGTTATGGAATGTGATTGTACAGGAAAAAAAAAAGTCTATAATTCACATGCTCATGCCTATGTCTTGTAGCTGATACAGACTTCTAGAACAACACAAAAAAACAAGCAATGTTTTGACACACTGATTTTGTAAGAAACAGTGAATAAGTAATGTGCAGTTGGTAAATAAGAAACAGAGAGACTTAAGAAATACAGATCGCTTTATGCAGACTAAGTTTTCTGACATTTATCTTCAGATAAAGAAGGTATTAGAAGGCTATAGATACACATATATATACATATATTTGTGTCTGTCTTCTAACTAAACAAGGGGATATAAGTGTTGTTTCTCTCTCAGAGAGAAACCGGTAATAGAGTCAGATGTTTCTTTGATATAATCCTGTTTGTTTATGAAAATGTTCAGAATCCTGGTTTTCATTACAAAGTAGGAAATAAACAAAGGAATTAAAAATGCATTAAACATTGCCTTTGGTCACAGTTGTTAGTGCTATTTTCAGTCAGAACTTTTCTCAAAATCTTTTACCTTTTCTTCAAGCTGCATTCTCAGTATTTGCTCAAACTACATCTGATCCTTACTTACAGTCTTGCCTATCTGCTTCTCTGGACATGCATCTCTGTCACAGATGCACACATCTTCAAAAACAATAACTAGGAAAACTTTTTCATCCATATGGGCACATGCACTTGGTCTCAGTGCCTTGGACAATGACAGATGTCTGAATTTGGGGCAGAGGGTGCTACTGTTTCAACTATCTGGTTCCATAAAAGATCATAACTATCAATTGTAATTGTCTTAAATGATCTGAAAGTGGATTTTGTCAAACGAATAAAAGATGCAGGTTTGTGGGCACACAGATTTAAAAGTATACTTTAAAACAATTCATGCAGAACACTAACATTACTGTAGTACTGCGTTTATGAGAGGTACAAGAGACCAAAACAATTTTAGAATTTTGAGATTCTTTTGCAAGGAACAAGGAAATGTTCAAAATGGATAAAGACCAATCAAGAACAAATTAAACTCACTGTTCTAGGACCATGGAGTGACTAGAATGACCACCAAGTGAGTATACTCAGTGGGTATTGAAGGGAAAAAAGCTCACAAGCTTTTACTGAAATATAGGTTAAAAGAATTAAGTGAGTCTCTTAACAAAGTAAAAAGAAAACAAGGTGAAAAATACTGAAGGATTCAGCCAATCCAAATATTATTTTTTACTATAGGTATGAAAACATTTCTAGCAGAGGTTTTTAAGTAAAAGCTACCTTGATCCATTTACTATGTTTTTTTTGATTCTAATGGCACAGAAAGTTCTAAGAGTGAGAAAGCTTATGTTTTGATCTGGAGAAAAAAAGGCAGAAGAACATCATCCATATCTCTGAAAAGCTTTGGAAAAAAACAGAGCAACAGATTTCAAATTAAACAATCAAACATGCAGATTCCTGGGACTAATGAACCTGGAAAAAGTGGCAAGTCAGAAAAGGTTATGAGTTTGCTCTTGATGCAGTTAAGACTGTGATCATCATGCCAGCCCAAAATGACAGGGAAGAGATACAAGGAGTCCTCGGAATGGTAAAGCATGAAAGAACATTTATAATGAGAACAGGAGCGCTGCTGTGGAAAGAAAGCCTATGACAGTGATTTGCAAACCTTCATAAACACTTTCAAAGACCTTAAGAAAAGAGTCCCTGATCCAAAGGTGCTTTGGCAGTGAAAAAGAAATTAAGTTGTCTCCAGATTAACATCCAGTCCAGTAAGAGCAGTCTGGTCACAATTGGCAAATGAGTCATCAGTATTAATGAAACCTGCATATTAGTACAGACAAACACAGGAGACTTTAGCCTGTGTAACTGGATATGGTATGGCTCATGTCTTTATTTGCAGGAAGTCAGCAACAGTTGAAACCAAACTGTTTGTTTCGACATGTATTGTTAAAATTTAGGCATGTGAAACTTCAGCAGACAGGATCTCCCTCTGGAGGCATTCACAGGCATCTACTGCTTTTTATTGACTGCACAGGGAAGTGAAGCATGCATTTTTGGAAAACTGGTTCACTAGCTGCTAAAAATGTAGGTGCCAGTTAGGTGACTAAGCTGGAACAAGTGGGTCTCGTTCCCCAAATACAAAAAATACTTCTTTGATTACAGATATCAGATTTGCAAATTAAACATGTGTCTAAGAAAGATTTGAGGGCTGCAGACTCTCCTTGTGGAACATTTGGCAGCAGTGAGGTAGAACAGATTCAAGTGTGAGAGACTGGTACATCAAACTGAGTTTTTAAAAGACAGAAAAGTATGGAGACCGTGATTCTCAGAACAATTGCTCAGGAGAGGAAGCTGTAAAAAGTGGTCCCAACTCTTAAGATAGGAATGGTTATCACCTCTCACTAGTTTTATCTGAAGTCAGAGCTCTCAGGTTTACATGAAACTCTTTAAAGATACCACACATGGTGAACTCAGGGTTAATATATGAAAAAATATTGAAAATTATACAGTAAGACCACGTAGGCATACCAAAGTAAAAGACAATATTTGGAAACAGTATCTGCATGGTAAATACCAGCATTTACCTCATACAGTGAGAACAAAAGCCAAATTAGCAAAAGAACTCATGTTTGTGACAGGAGGAACTGCACATAGAGCGCAAATCAGGCACAGATTTGTTTATGTTAACTGAAGAAATTTATTGCTCCTACGCTCATAGTCTCATTTCCCTGAGACAGCTTTGTAAATGGATAGTACAGCTGACTACATGGTTATGTATATTGTACCCATTCCTGCCAAACATACTATACTTAACACAATAATATCTAAATATGGACATAAGGAATGGACATAAGGATTTGGCTTACAAACAACAAAAAAACTTGCAGAGGAGTTTGATGTAGCCATACACATGAGGGCATGCAATTTACAATCTCTAGGTCTTGAGGTGTTATATCTCATTTTTTACTGTCTTCCCTTTTAAAAGGTTAGAGAAGTCTTTTTTCACTGGTAGTTGAAAAATGGTGTTTGAAAATATAGCTCATTCTAAAAAAAAGCTTGTGAAATCGGCCTCTGATCATCTTATAATATAATTAAATAACATCAACCAAGCATGAGACCATTACATCCTGACAAATTTTTTTTATAATTAATTATAAAATAAAGAAAACAAAACTGTCTTTCATGATAGAAACTTAGAATAAAGAAAACAAAAATTTGCATAAGTATGCAAAGACAAGTTCAAATAAACAAGCGTTGAGTGGCAAGTTGCCAACAAATAATGTAAAAGTTAAATGAATCTTGCACATAATATCTCTTGCACATAAATATTTTTCCAATAAATTGTTCTCCATTAGCTAGGACGACAGAATGGGTGAAACTTTTTCAGCTATCCTGAGAAGAAGGAAATTATGAACACTAAGTCTGCCATTGTGTCCCAGATGGTTTCAGCAAGGGAACTATTTCATCAGAATAAGGCAAATAAGAGATCAGACTATCTAAATGAACAGGCTAACCAGTTTTTACCAACAGCACTTTCGTATCTCCTGAGAAACTTGCAAGTACAAATTATGACTAGGCAACCCCCATGAGGCAAAAAAATTAGGATGAAAACCTAAGTTACAAGCAAACTTAAACTATACACATAAGTATCGCTTGAGTGAATATGTTGAATTTAGGAAAACGAAGATACTTGAGTGTATTTTTCCATTTTGAAATTAAAATTGCATTAAAAAACCTTAATCTGATTTTATAAAACCTAGATATCTGGAAAAGAAACCTTATTTTCAGGACATGAGTTATTTTTTGTCATGAAAATAAATTTGTAGAACTTCTCATTTCACTCAGACAAAAACTAAAACATTCTACTTAGAATGAAACCCAAAGCAATTTTCCAATGTTGTAATTCAAACACATAGGTAAACGAAAAAAAAACTGTCCCAGAGTTTTTCGTACTAACCCTTCTTTTATTTCTGTGGGAAGGAATAAGTAGGCATTATACTTTTCAGATGCTCACATAATGTAATGAGAGGATTCAAGCTGAAGTACTACAGACATAATTTTCACTACAACATGAGTGAAGAAAATCTATGCTGACCACCCTGTTTTAGGATGACCTGTATATACTTAATGAATACCTCACCACTAGCACTCAACAGATAATGCTTCCAGGTATTCCAGTATTTCACCATGTATATTAGCAGGAATATTAGCAGAATATTAACTGTTTCATCATGGAAGAAAAATTTAAAGGCCCCTGGTCAACAGTGTAGTATGAGTGAACTAACGAAAGAAGCTCCTTTTAAATCCCTTTCCAGTACACTAAAATAAACAGGCTGCTTTTGTATGGGACTTTTCACCCTAAATTTCATAGCTTTACAAGCATATAGGAGAGATTGATAGACTAGCACAGTGCTCGCTTGTGTGAACAGCATTATGCATTGGATAATTAAGTAAAAATGTGAGTACTAGATGCAGGATCATTGGTGGGACTATATGCGTTACAAAAGACATGCCCAGCCTACAAGTTGGGTTTTTAGAAGCAATATCACTTAAAGTTCTTTTAATAGTATGTATCTTTCTTCACAGAATTTATGGGAATGTAACAGCTTTTTTTCAATAGAATATAGCCTGACATTATCTGGAGCTGAGAGTAAAGATATAAATCAATAGATCCCTGCTAGTGCGATCAAGACCCTATCTTTCAAAAATACCAGGAAAGCCAAGTCCTCCATACACAGAAACACTATTCGCAGCTCTCCGTCAGTGCTGCAGACACTGCTCCCCAAGGCTCCATCAGGTTTTAAACAAAAAGAAAGGCAGGTCAATAACGCAATGATGAGAAAATTGAAAGGGTTCCTCTCCACAAAAATAAAACCCAACACATTACTGTTATTGTTGTTGCTGTTCTTGTTGCTATTACACATATGATTAAAAATTGTGGGTTTATGTTTTTATAACGGGTTCTGCAGGGTTAACACAGCAAGACCTTACTTATCAGCTTCCACTGGGTACAACCAAAGCCTTAATGAAAGCCTGCTTTCATTTATCCAACTAACTTTAATTTCTCATTTGTCAAACTGCAAACAATATTTTTAACAGGTTGGGTGGGGTAATATTACTGTAACGAGCATGTGTCTGTATACTTTCTTGACTGCAGACCTATACCTCAGACTACACATGTAGTCATGTATTTATGACAGAATTGCACAGATCTGTCTAAATAGATACAATATGTATGTACGTTTGTGGCACCCTCTAGGTACCAATTAGCCCAACGAAGAGCACAAAAAAGCATAGGTGGTATTTTTCCCTGAACACCTTACAACAAAATCAGTATGAAAATACAGAGTAGTCTAATGAAGCAGTCAGTAGCGAATCGGGACATTTCAGGCATGTCTCCAACAAGAAATGGAGTGTGCTATGAAAACCCTGGAATAGCATAGCCTCATCACTGTTATCTCCTGAGCTAGAAAAGGTATAGACCTATCAGCAGAGCGTGTTTTAAAACTAACTAGCTCTGCTGAGAAGCTGGGATCACTAGCTCAGTCACAGATGTCACTTACAGCACCGTTCTTGGGATCTGAGCTTGTTGCTTGGCACAACTCCTCTCTGCAGGATGTGACACACAAACAACATGAACTCTAGCCAAGGGGTATCTCCAAAGCCAACATGTGGAAATATTGGCTGTTTTTATACCTGACCCTATGATCAATCTTGAGTATGGTCTCCAGTAACTGTCATGTGCCACACCATGCAATAGTTTCCTTGTGTTTTTTCCCTTGAGACCATCGCACACGAGCCCTAACCCGTTTTTCTTGCAGTGTAAGCACTTGACAGACTGTACCTTTAAATAAAGCACAATTTCTGATTTCTCTGAAAGGTACGATGCATATAGAACAAAGATAAAAACATAGGCTTAGATTTTCTTTGGCTTGTTTTGTAAATTCTCAGCACAAAAGTAGTTTTAGCTGGGAAAAACACACTATCTACATGCCTGGACTTCAGAAATAAGAAAGCATTCAGAAACATCCCTTTCTTCCATGTTTATTTATGAATTGCCTCTAGACAGCATCTGCACACTATGCTACTTACTGTGAATACATTCTTCAGGTGTTTGTCTCTCCCTACACATCGTACAAAGTGCAGGTGCCTCAGAGAATCCTGGACTGCAATCCAGGGTCTGAGGCATAAAAGTTCGGCATTGTAAAGCTCAACATGATGTCTTTCTTTTTTTTTTTTTTTTTTTTTTTTTTTTTTTTTTTTTTTTTTCCCCCCTCATTTTTTTTTTTTTTTTTTTTTTTTTTTAGGATTGAGCTTTCTAGCCCCAGGCATGTTCATTCTGCATCGACTCCTAACGCGTAAGCCATTGCAGCATCTCAAGCAAGACCCTCACAGCTTTTCCCCTCCACCACTTATTTCTTGCCTGCAGCATCCCTGTTCTGTAACCCCATCACATAACCCTACACAGAATACTGCCTGACCTCGGACAGCAAGAATTGAACAGGACTCTTGCACTTCACTCTACAACACCCTTTTGACTTGTTTCTTGTGCTACTGAGAAAAGATTGCATATGATTAACAGCAAAGCCACAAAAATTAAAAACTGGTAGTCATTTTTTTTTCCCCTTTCTAAACCTTTCAGTAGCAATGGGACAGAAATTTACTTTTTACTTCTGAACTTGCTGTTACTTGCACTAAAAGAATCATAAATAGGTATGTCATTACCAAAGCTCTTCCTCAGTGTTGTTTCCCAGGACTGTGAAATCAATAAATGCTTTCTGAAGCAATAGTACTGAAACTTAAAATGTGAATTTCTTAGTTTGTAATTTTTCCCAGGTTTCACGTTTTCTTTTGCCTATGCATCTGTGTTCTGTATGTTGTTAAAAGGAAACAAACACATGAATCTTCAGACTGTTGATAGCAATAGATCATAATAATTCTTATGTGTTATTATTAAGGAGAAACTGCAGGAGTTTTAATCTACAGCCTATCAATACCATAGATCAAACTACCTCCTTCAGAGCAGTTTCAGTTTATCATCACAAAATAATCTACAATCAGTATCATACACCATGCACAGGCAAGAAACCTGCATATTAAAGCTTTTATTAATGCAGCCACATTGTACGCAAGGCTGCTGCTTGATAGGTCTCAGTATCCAATGCATTTACTTTTCCAATAAAAATATTCAAACTTTCATCATATGGTCTAGTACAGAGAATGCTTTGTCTTAAGACAAAAATCTGAGCTGTAAAAATACCTGAAAAAATGTTTTACTTCTGTACAGCTTCTGTGCACTTTTCAGACAAGGATATTAATGCTATTTACAAGCACTAATGAAAATTTTCAACACCTCCGTAAGACAGATAAATTTATCTTATAATATAATAAATTATCATTAATGCATAGACAGGGACTGTAAGCTGCAAGACCAGCAAGTCACAGCAGATATTGAATTACCATTATCGAATCCAGATAATATATATAATATAATTGGGATTATTACCCAATTACTATTGAATTCAGATCCAGATTAGTCCAGATTATTGAATTATTATTACTGTTGAATCCAGATCTTGGATTCATATTTCTTTTCGCTCGGATAAATAGCTTCCTGACAGGTTGGCCCTATACTGTGGTGAGTAGGACCGAGTAGTAAACAACATCTCACGTAAAGAAAGAATTAAGATCTGGAGGCATCACTGGCTTTCTGTTCTGCTCTTCTCTTTCCCCCCACCCCTTCTCTCTTCCTCTCTTCTCCTTGATCACTTTGTACCAGAAATGAATTCTAATAGAAATGTAAAATCAGATACAAAAAGAACAAGAAGGGAAAAAAAAAAAAAAACAACTAGGAGAAAGAAAAGGTCACAATTCAGCTGCATAAGGAGATGAGCATGAGAAGAGCTCCCCTGACTAAGTAAGCAATCTTTAGCCCATACAGAGAAAACTGCAAAGTAATCTATTTTAAAAGGATGCAAACTAAAACTTCTCTGGATTGGAGGCCAAGACTATGCCACTTTGTCCTTTCCCTTGATTGCTCAAGCTGGAAGACAAAACTAAAGCACAACACGCCCCTCTTGAAAATTCAGATTTCTTTCATACAGAAGAAAGGGCATGGAGAAGGGGAGGAAACAATGTCATTGCGAACTGGAATGCCAGTGTGGCAGATGGATTCATCAGGGCCCAGATCTGAGAAGCACTGTTATATTCCCCAGCATAGACAAGCCCGAAAATATATTCTATAAATTGCAGTACATGCCTCAAGCTCCAGTGGAATTTATGTATTTCAGTGAAAATCCTAAATAATCAAACAAATCCTCTCAAAAAGCTTTATGTGGACATAAAGATGTTATATGAATTTTCTTAATAATTTAAAATGACAACGGATGAAATAAAAAAGTATATTGCTAAACTTCACATGATGACCGGTGTGTAATTCAGAAATTTTAGGAATGTCCTGGGTCTTGTTGGGATGGAGTTAATTTTCTTCATAGCAGTCCGTATAGTGCTATGTTTTAGATTTGTGACCTAAATAGTGTTGATAGAACACCAGTGTTTTATCTACTGCTGAAAAGTGCTTGCACAATGTCAAATTCTTCTCCGTTTTTCACTCTGACTCCTCCCAGCAAGTAAGCTGGGGTGTAGGCAAGAAGTTGGGAGGGCACACACCTGACCCAAACTGATCAAGGAGATATTGTATACCATACAATGTCATACACAGCAATAAAACTAAGGAAGGAGGGAGTTTTACCAACATAGCCATTGCTCAGAGACTAACTGGGCATCAAGCTGCTAGGGGGAGGTGGTGAGTGATTGCCTTTGCATCACCTGGTGTTTTGGGTTGTTTTGTTTTTTTTTTTCCCTTCTCTTATTAAACTGTCTTTATCTTGTCCCACATGTTTTTCTCACTTTTACCCTCTGTTTCTCTCCCCTAGCACATTGGAGGCGGGAGTGAGTCAATGACTGGGTGGGGACTTACCTGCCAGCTGGGATCATCTCAACACAAGGAGATAAATTAACCTATGATAAATCAGTAACAGAGACGAAAGATACAGCAGCTGAAATGTAAATGCTCAGGAATCCCAAAGAAGCTCTACAGAAAGCAACAGGTATGTGCAATCCAAAAGATTAGTCACAACCAAGTGTAGAGCTTTAGTGGATCAGACATAAGTAATGTACTGGTCAGCATTGAGAAAGCATGGAAATAGGGAAGAAACAAAAAAATAAGCAAACAAATGTAATTCAAAGAAATATTAAGGCTGCAAGGAAGACTTGAAAGCTCAGTGGTGGAAATGCTTTGCATATGGTGACATATACAACTGTTGTAGTAAAGATAAATCAGTCTGCTAAATAAAAAAAGAAAGTATCCATTCAAAGTAATTTTTTTGCACATGTATCACACTAATGCAGTGGAAATTAGCAAAAATAAATGGTTTGCATTGTGGACTATCATCAACTGCAAAGAGAAGATAATAGAAAATATAGGAAATTTAAAGACTGATATCAAGCTCACTACATTAAGATTTCCTTAGCACTACATAAGCAAGAAAACTTGTAATCAGGCTAACTTATTTTAAAATCATATGATGATATTTTCAATAACATTTGCAAGCACAAAACCAAGGAAAAGTATTAATGGTAGAATTTCAAGCATCTTTTTAACACGGGAATGATGCTTTCAGATAAAATAAGTTAATTTGTAAATTTAGTAGAGTTCAGGCAGGGAGCAATGATACACACTCTAATAAAAATTAAAAAAAAAAAAAAATCCTAACAGCTACAGCAGGCAAATCCACTGTGGTACCTGTCTGCTAAAGGTTACCATGATGTTTTTGAAAATCTGAAATGGCTTCTTCTATGTTACATATGAAGATAGCTGAAGCAATGTTGCTGGAACGGCACCTGTCTTTCAAAGTGTCCAGTGCATTAGAAGAAAAAAATATATAAAGAGGAGCAAATAAGCACATGATAGATAAAGACATCTTTGTGAAAGTCACGGAGCACATATATTGGCTAAGTAGTGTGGTAGATATTGAAATGTCAGACAAGAAGCGTGTTTCTATAGACTCAAGCTATTTAAATAAAACACAAAAAGCGCTCACTGCCAAATGTCTACAGTCATGAAATATTACCTGACTTGGCAAAAGCAAAAATTGAAAATTACAGGAAAAAGCCCTAGTGCCAAATTAGAAAATGCAAAAGATAGATATTGGCAAGTATTCCTGAGTAGCAAAAGTGGCTACCTCACCACATTCTGCACAACAGAAGTGTATCCAAATTGTCTGAGGATGTTCCCTGGAATGAAAATTAGTTCAACTATATCATAGTTGATGTTGGACACACACACTATGGCAGGGTATAGCAGACCTCAATCATAACTTCCTTTGCATGATATAGGAATCAGGGAAATCAGTCATAAACCGTTTAAGTACAAGCTTATAACAGTCATCTTTTCTCCCCAACACCTTATATAAGAAAGTAAACACAAAGTGAGAAATGTCCATACTTGAGACACTAATTACTCAGAGGCTACTAGTAATTACAAAACACATTTTTGAAAACGGGGGGAAAACAACCTGTGTGTGCAAATCTTTGAAGGTACCGCTGAAAGAAGATGTCATATGACAATTAGTTCAATAAAACACAGCCATTAGATGTGTCAATACAGGGATGTGAATAAAGAAACTGCTGTCAGTGAGATGCTAGTGAGATGGGACACAGGGCACTACTCTTACAGAAGAGACAACCTGAAGTCATCATATTTAGGATTACTAGCATCATCTGAAACTAAATAAGTCAAATTTGGAAAGCAGTTTCCTATAACAGTGATTGCATGCAAAAAGTTTGAACAATATGGTTGAAGATAGGAGAACTATCCTGGTAGGAAGCACCCATAAATCACTTGGGAGTGCTTTTTAAAAAACACTGTCAGTCACAGAAAGCCTTTAGTGTATGCTACTGAAACTGCAAAGTGTAAGCATGAAAGAGACTGACAAATACATTGCTGATTTCTTATCCAGAGCAGCCTTGCAGCGCACAACTACAGCAACTTAACAAGAATGCGAAATCTCTAGCCTGATATTAATGCAGAAAATGCAGAGAGACAGAAGCATCAGCAAAGTCTGTTATGTGCCAGTTTCAAGGTAGGGGCTACAACATATCTAAGAACAAATGATACAAGACATAGATTTACAAGTGCTTGCATCTATCATTCTGTCACACTCTGTCAGGACAGCCAGACACTGTGGGAGAAGCCTTGTCTGCTTCCCAAGAATACTGGAACTGCCCAGATGAGCTGAGAATTCAAGATAGCATCATATATAAAGTCAATTGAATCATAAACCCAAGGTCAGTAAAAATAAATTCTTTCAGGTGTACACCGAAGCCATACAGGAATAGCGTCCCGTTCATCCAGAATGCAGTGACATTGCATACTCTGCAGCAGTGTTGCACTCAGCCAATATATTTGAGACCTCAGGAGTAGCTTTGTAATGCCATGATGAAACAGAAGCTAGGCTATGGAACACCATGCCTGCTGAAGATTTTTGTTCTAATGACAATAGTTGATAAAAGGCAATGAAATTACATAAAATCCCAACAGGCTTTGGAACAGCCCACAGTCATAATTATAACTGGTCATTTTGTTTGCATGCCAACACAGATTATTTCTTCATTTCAGTGTGCTATTTGGGCATCAGTGGCAAAATTCAGATTCTCTAAATTCTGTCTGGAAATGTAAGCATTTGCATGTGACTTAAAAGCATAAGATCCTATTACAGACACAGGAAATGAAGCCGACACAGCCAATGAAGTCCTTAGGACTATTCAGCTGTCCAAATATATCTGCCTGCTTTACAGAGGATAACTACTCTCCAGTCTCCAGACTGATGTATTGACAGGCCACTACCGACTATGATGGAAGTCTGGACACTTGATGCACATATAGATGTATAGCTATATTACATACAACTAAATTTAGATATTTTAACCTTGAGCTGAATCTCATGCTAGTGGTATCATTCGTGTCACTTAATCTCAGTTATCGAGAATTTAGTATTCAGCCAAAGCATGTTGCCAGCTTCTTCCTGTAGTCAGCAGAAGCATGAGAGCAAAGCCCTTCCAGAGGATGACTCATCACACCTACTAAAAGGCACCTCTCTTAAGATATCATAGTCCTATTAAGAGATGCTTATTTCTCTCCACTGACTACAGAGGCAGTCTACTGAAGGAAACTAAAGAGAACTAATGTGAAGTGAGACAAATCCCACCATAGTCACTATCAATGCTGCAGTGAAATTTTTTTAACACACATTGCATCTTATATCATACCTAAATACATCAGAGCAGGAGCAGAGCAATTTTGGTTCCCTGCCATTCTCTGTACCCATGGGCTCTCAAGTGGGACATGCGGGCTTTCCCCCATGCATTACGTTTTCCTAAGTAGCAGAAGGAAAACAGGACCTATAAAAAGTTCCTAGGAAAGAAAGAAATGAAGATGGAAGAAGGAGAGGAGAGTATGTTATCAAGCCTTGATGGCAAGAATTGTTAAGCTCGCTAGGGAGAGCAGGGCAGAGCAAAACGCTCAAGGAAACCACATCAAAGAGAATCTAACATTCACTCCGGGAATCAGGCACTTAGAAATTACTAATTGTAACATTCTTTCATTCATTAAAAATGGATAAATAGTTTGCAAAGGTTTATTAACTAAAATGGTTAGTAATTTTTTACAGAATCTAACAGAATGGTAGCGAGCTTCCATCTATCAGTAATATCTTCTAATGAACAAATTATTGCCATCTACAAAGTATTTATTAATAGTTTACCAGTATATTATGGACATTAGTACCATCTGTTGTACATAGTTATAACCATGTTGATAGGTGTTTGAATTGATTATAAGACACATATGACTCAGACTTTATTATTAATGGTTAACCATTTTAAAGAATCATTTTGTAAACTCATAAACTATTCATAAATTAATCTTTATTTAAAGGATCACAAGCTTTGTTTGTTTTGTAAGATCAGTTGATATACAACTAAATGAATGTTTTGCAGTTAAGAAAGGCTGCCAGGTTAAAGGATAGCCATTTGAAATATATATTAGGGTAGCACATTGAATAAAAATTGCCACTAATACACATAAAAGGACTGAATTATGGAGTAGCCATTCATGATATGCACAATCTGGTATACCGCTCATTTAAGTGATTGCCATCACTAATTTATGTTCACATTTAGCTTTTGTTGGCATTCTGAAAAATATACTATTAAAAAATTACATAAACCAAGGGCATAAAAAGCATCTAGGCTGAGACTATTTATGCCAAGCTTTGTTCTGGATTGAAAAAAAAAAACCCAACCTTAAATTGGATTCTTCGGTTCAATTACATGACGAAAGCAGTAAGAGAATAAGGTTTCATGATAATAACACTGACAACAATGTCAGTACAAGTGAGCACCACTAAAATATCCCCATCTATGGAAGAAAACGTTCACGTACAATACATGTTTGTACTACAGATGGACACGGCTTAGCAGAGACATGCTCAGTGCTTTAGCTGTTTACTTAGGCAGCAACAGAGTTCTAAGAAATAGTTGCTATGCCAACCCATCACAGGACTATATATATACATTCATGACCAGGGCTTATTCTGAGAGCTCTGTTACCCTTTCTTTCAAAAGTTTAAATGCACTACTGCTATATTGTCTCCATTAAGGCAAAACTCTCTCGTCTGGACAATTCGCAGCTCTGATTTTTTTAAGGTAGGGTGTGGAGTGTATGGAATAACACGATGAGATTTCAAATAAGGAGCAGAACAGCCTTTTGACGTCACATTTCTACAATCACTGAACAGACTGTTCTATTTGTGAGCCTCTAAAGATTTGGTGTTTAGATGATAAAGGGCACTGCTTTTTATAATCTATTATTAACTGTCGTGTGTGTATTACCGCAGGAGTTCTCCGAAGAGAGCAAAGCATGTTTTGGTGGTGCAATGATGAAGTGCTTTTTTGTACTATTTACTAGAACAATTTTCCATATTAACTCCATCCAGTCCATCTTCTTTTTGTAATACAAGAACAATGCATAGTAGACTGCCTCTGGAGCTTATAAGTGATATCTTCAGATATATATGCATTAAGAAAAAATAAAAATAAAAAAAATCATAGAGAGAGCTCTTTAATTACCTTTTTATGTTTATGTTACTTTAGGGGCTGCTTTTTTCAAACACATTTAAATTTTCAGTCTATTTATTTCATAATTATTGGGTGACTACTTGCAGCACTGCCATTTCAATTAGATTTTGATGCCTGATAAAACCACCGTTGACAGCAAATGCACAGACGAGTGAAGGGAAACCAGATTAGCAATGTTTGTGTCATTGCATTTAAATAAAACTAAATGTTCTGGCAGCAATGTGATCAAATCTCAAATCTGAAGAGAGAAGAAAAACAGTAAATGGGAAGGGAAGGAAGGGATCAGGTCAAAGATAATCATCTTTCTTTAGACATAGCATTTTCTGAAGAAGAGCTATTTACTTTTAAGACATAATTTTAATTCCTGGAGACTGTAGCCACTTCTTTTTCAAACAGATTACAAACCCAAAAACATTTATATAATGTCTTCTAACAAGAGTTTTGCAACTAGAAAGACTTCTTAAATTGTGAGAAAAGCAAAAAGAGAGGAAAGATTTCAATGCAGATACAGAGAGCTCAAACCACTAGAATTGATAAGGCAGGAAAAGACATTGTGATAAATTCCAAAGGTTAAGAATTTCTGGCTATTGTAAAGATCAATATGAAGGGGAGAGGAGAGGATGAGTGTGATAACACCTTCATATTCATTTAAGAATGATGATATATGTGCCAGACGAGAACATCCATCAGACAGTTATTCTTTTTAAGAATAAAACAGAGCATCACTGAAGCAACTGTCTCTTGTGTCTCTCAGGTTGAAATGAATGACATATTTTGTATTCATTCAAATGTCTACAGAGAAGATACATGAAGCTGAGGACAAGTGATGAAAAAAAACATACTGAATGCTCCGAATTAAATTTGATACAATGGGACTCTCACAGGCTGAATGCAGTTCTCTGCTCAGTTTCAGAGCCTGATTCAGTTCAGTGTTTTTTAGTTGCTACAGCTCTTTTTAGAATATTTCTCTAGGATGCAACAAATTAAGCCCATTTTTCAGTGAACTAATGTCATTTTAAAGATTAGCATATTTTGATTATTAGAGAAATCTTGCATTTCTTGCTGAAAGTCTATATAAAAATCTAAAATTTCTTAGAATTAATTTTCTTCATTTACAACTCATACAGTTTCATTAATTTCTTGGCTTTTGGACTTTTTTATTCACAATTTTCTACACAGATTCACTCTGTTTCTTGCCCTCCATCCAGGAGGCCATACAGACTCTTTGCTATATACATCCAAAAGAGACCTTACTGTGTGTCTAAGCTAGGTCCATACTGTGTTTCACATCCAAACCCAGTTCACAGTCACAATCTGTAAATATGCCTCCTCACTTAAAAATTGATATAACACAACTTTGAGGATCATTAAAGAGACAATTAAAGAGAATATATGTAGAATTACACAACTCACTAGCATAAAGTATAAGCTTACTTGCACAGTAGAAGGACAAGAATCTTGAAGGTTACCAGAACTGACTGCAACACCACCACAAAATCCAGTCTTCATTTGAGAACCGTGGATGTAGTCTGTCAAAGGGCAAATAGAAAGGACCGTTGAAGGCTTTCTGTTCAAAATCAACATGCCAGGGCTATTACAGCTCCAGATGTTCCAACAGTAGCAATACAGAGACAGAAGAGGTAGCTCAAGGAGCACATCACATCTCTTGTCTGGCCTGCTAGAGCCAGTTCAGACCCTGCCATAGTAACCAGCCATCTTCCAAACATGCTAATCAACACATAGCTTTGGCTGTCAAGAACATTGTGGTACTTGGGCTCAGAGCAGAGCAGCCAGTAAGAATTTCTATTGCAGAAGTGTTATATGTCTTCAATGAGAGGAAGAGACAGTTCAGACACTGAAGTAGTGAAGAGGGACAAGATGTTTTTGTGATTAACCTGGACCTTGAAAAGAATCTTACAGTCCGGATAACTGCAGAGCAGGGGAGGAAAAGAGGGGGGACCAGTTCTGAAGGACATAACAACCTACTTTACAAGATAACAATAGAATAGGTATCTACATTTTAGATATCGTCATCAGAATTTATCTATCCATCCTTAGTTTCTACTTGACCTTTGAATTGCTATAAAAGACACAAACTTCTAAACAAATTTGGAAATTTTAAATGTGATCTTAAAGCAATTATATCTTTTAAGTTTATCACTATTATTTTATTAGATAAAAAGTAATGAAATTTTCCATACATATGCAAAGAAAACAATTTCTCCCTACATTACATTCCATCAAATGGTCAAATTCAGGACAGTGTGCAGGAACTATCCTAAAGCCAGAATACAATAAATCAACAATGGAGCGGAATTACTGCAACATGGGGGGTGGTGTGTGTGTGTGTTCCTCCTTTTTAAATTTAATATAGCTGACTTACTTAAATGATTTATGAGGCTGGGAGTCCTCCCTCTCTTATCCTTTCAAGAACAATCACGGTAGGCTGGAATGGTTTGAAAGGGTGAGCTAAGGGAGAATCTGCATCCTTTTCCCTATAACACTCTAGTGCTCACTGATGGGTTTTCTCAGACTTCTATTTGCAACAAAACTGCTGATCTCAAACCAGCTGCATTATTTCTGTTTTAGTGCTCAATCTGTAAAGAGAGAAAAACATGAGAGATTAATGAGATCTTTTTCTTCTCATGTTGCTCTGTTTATCTCGTAAAATCTATTTCTTGAGTCTTTCTTTCAAGATCTGCCTGATATCTCTTTGTATCCTCCAACACACCTCTCCAATTTCTCATTTCTTTTCCAGTGCTTCCTCAGCAGCGTCTCATATTACCATGTTATGGGAGAAAAGGTAATAATTAATCTCACATTTCCTGATAGATTCTGGAGTCACAAATATCTAAATACGAACTAAAGATGAAGTAAAAAATAAGTTTCTGCTGGCCAGATACACCAAGGAAATTCTTACAATTAACCATTCTATACCAGTAATTTGGGGGTTTTTTTAGTTACTCATAAAAGCAGTGGAAGTCAATATGATTGAATATGAAAGTCTCCTCAAAAACTCTTAGATGTGTACAGGACATCCTAACATAAACCTAAAAATAAGAAATATAGTAATATACAGTCATTCTATTCCCTTTTTTTATTATTCTGTTATAATGAAAAATTGGTAGTATTGCTGAACTTTACTAACCACTGTGATTCATATCCATAGATCATATATTTCTATGAAGTAAATACCAGTGAAGCTTATTGCATCAGTGCACAGTGGAACCCCTATGCTACTGTAAGTAAGGGAACAGTACTTAAAAACAATACACACAGGCAAAAAGAAAAAAAAAAAACAGAAAAAAAAAACCAAAAAAACCCCAAATCAACCAAATAAACAAACACAAACAAAAAACCACACAAAACCAAAACCAACCAAACAAAGGAACAAAACAGCAGTTCTACTCTGGGAGACAATATGTTTGAGTAAAGCTGTCTGTGGTCCCCTCTCAAAGTGCAGAAGAAATTCCCAGATACTATGATCATTATATGAATTTCAGCAGCTGCCATTTCAAACCCAGTAAGAGTGCACTTGGTCTTACTTTCAATCACAGATATCCATAGTATCTCAGGCATGACTTATATAAGCATATACATCTTCCTAGATCAAAAAACTTCAGATAATTTTCCACTTGAAGGAAAGGAGTGAGAATAAGACGTGACAAATGCTAGTCACATCAGTTAATGATCTTCTGAGATGTACTCACATATTACACTGGTAAGGGCTGTATAAGAACCTTGGTAGAAGAGAGCAGAAAATTCCAGTGTAAGTAATTGCATTCAAACCAGATTCCTTGTTACAGTTTTTCAGTTAGGTACAATAATTTTATCTACTCCCCACTATGTGTTTTTGTAGGGGTGCTGTACATTGTTAAACATTTCCTGAATTTATAATACAGATGTGACTATGTGTCTGCAGTTTGTCAAGCTACTTTGTATGTTCATTTTATTGAATGCATTTTTAACCTTTCTGGATGAAAAGTATGTTTATACATGTAAGTCATTATCATTCCATCTATCTTTAGAATGCCTAAAAGTAAAAATAGTGTGCAATATGTTATCTCTATAAATTCTCTTGTAAAGCAAGAAATTGCACTAGCTATTTGATAGAACTGTCACAAACTGCATCCTATCTTCCATGCCAACACAGTTTTGGGGCCATTTTGGTAAATTAAAACTGCTTCCAATGGCATAAATGGTTCAATTCATAAAATCCAAGCAGGACTTTGATTTTAATTACAGGGCAGCAAATCACAAACAAGAATGCTCTTTTTGTTGAGTAATTCTAGATTTTAAGTGAGAGAGCCTCAGTATGGTTAGAATCTGCCTCTGTACTTTTCCACCCAAATATGTGTCAGTGCTGTTTTATTTCAACAGTCAAATGAAATTACTCTCGCATTTCAGCTGTGCATCTTCTAAAATTGTTGCTGTGAAGTCTTCCCTCAAAAGCAAATTAAGGGGAGTTTGAGGTGTGGGGAAACCTCAGTTGCCGCTATTTGAGTTTCATATGAATTAGTGTATTTCACTTATTTGATTCACTGAAACAAAATGGATTTGTTTTCTTTGGTGTCACTCAGAAGCCTGGAATTCAATTTTAAAGAAATACTGAGATAGAAACTGTATTAGCCTGCTCTAAAATACTTACTGAAGATACTTCTTTGGTAAGCTATGCTCATGTCAACAAAAAAGATGCACTAGAGATCTCACACACAGCAACGGGAACAGAAGAAGGATGGAAACCTGTGGTTCAACCGTCCCCGTAGGTGAGTAAAATTTTATTACAGATATCTTACACAGCAACTGTACAGCTAGCCCCAGTTGGCACCAGCAAAATCTTTGCTTGTAAGGCACATAATTCCTGTCTTCTATAGAAGTATGTGCAGCTTTAGCAGCCTACGAAGCCTTTGAATGTCAACACAAAAGCTTCTGGGAGTTGCTTCTGATAGCTGATTAGGAGACAAGTAAAATGAAAATCCTTGTTTTATTACTAAGCATGATGTTTAAAAATATATGAACTCAGGGGAGATATTTTTAGGTATATATATTTTCTCTTTTTTTCTGCTTCTGTCTTCTGTATTTGAGCATGCCAACTTAATAGTTATGTTTTCTATACATGGTAAATATTATATGGGGGCAAATTGGACTTGGTCTCCATGCCAAAGAGTCGAAAAAATAGAACTATATTTCCATCTATCTTATGATGGTTGACAAGGGAATCTTCGGCAGCAGGCTGTGCAGCTTGGTGAGGTGGGCTTTAAACTAAAGGACTCGGGGTGTGGGGTCCAAAGTGGCAACCCTCATGCCATTGCAACCAACTAGGAAATGACCTGGGCGAACCAGAGCAGTGACAAATCTTGCTTAACTGCCTCCCAAGATGAGAACCAGAAGACCAACCACCTCAAGTGTATCTATAACAATGCACTCAGCCTAGGGAACAAACAGGAGGAACTGGAGATCCATGCCCAGTCAGAAAGTTATGATATCATAAAATAATTGAAACATGGTGGGACAACTCACATGACTGGAGGATAACAATGGGTGGCTATAGGCTGTTTCAAAAGACAGGAAGGGAAGAAGAGGAAGAGAAGTCACGCTCTTTGTCAAGGAGAACTTTAAATGCATAGAAGTCAGCTACCGTTGTTGTGGAATCCCTATCAAGTGACTCAGGGTCAAGATCAGAGGGGTCATCTCCAAGGAGGATCTTACAGTAAGCATCTGCTACTGACCTCCAAACTAAAACAATAAGGCCAACAAAGCAATATTTGAGTCACTTAAGCAAGCTTTGAGTCAACAGACACTGGTTCTTATCGGTGGCTTCAACGACCCAGACATTTGTTGGAGAACAATACAGCAGCTTACATGATATCCATCAAGTTCCTGGAATGCATAGAGGGCTGCTTCCTAATACAAATGTTAGATGTACCAAACAGGAATGAGACACTGCTCGACTTGCTACTCACAAACCAAGAAAATCTGCATTGTAATATCTTGGTTAGTAATAGCCTTCGCTGCAGTGATCGCAATGTTGTGAAGTTTGGGATGCTGTAGACCATAGAGAAAGTTAGTACTAGGACAAAGGTTTTAGATTTTGGAAGGGCAAACTTCAGGTCACTCAGAAATCAGTTGGGAAGGATTCCATGGGAGGCTTCCATGGAGGATAAAGGAGTTAGCAAGTGCTGGAAGTTTTCCAAGAACACTCTCCTGGAAGCACAGAAAAAGTTCATCCCCTTTAAAGGTAAGGGAAGTAGGCGGATCAAGAGACTTCCTTGGCTTAACTGTGAGCTTCTGAGTCTGCTCAAAACCAGCAGAGAAGTGTGCCAGAGATGGAAAAGCAGACTAATACCCCTTGAGAACTACAAGGGCATTGCCAGAGTGGGCAGAGATGCAGTTAGAAAAACAAAAGCTCAGCTCAAATTAAAATTGGCCAGAGATGTCAAAAACTACAAGAAAGGGGCCCAACACTGCTTAATATCTTCATAAGTGATCTGGATGATGGGATCAAGTATACCCTGAAGAAGTTTACCAATGATACTAAACTGAGTGGGAAAGTGGACACTTCAGAAGGAGAGCCACCCTGCAGGAAGACCTGTATAGTCTGGAAGAGTGGGCTAACAAGAACCTTACAAAGTTCAACAAAGACAAGTGTAAGGCGGGAAAACATCTGGGAAAACAATCCAGGAATGCAGCACAGGCTGGGATCTACCTGGCTGAAAGGGACCTGTGGGTTCCGGTGGACAATAAGCTCGATATGAGTGAAGCCAACAGGATGCTTGGTTGCATCAACAAAGGCACCACCAGCAGAGACAAAGAACTCATTATCCCACTCTACTCAGCACTTGTCAGGCCACACCTGAAATACTGTGTTCAGTTTTGGTCCCTGCTTTACAAAAAAGATGTGGACAGGCTGGAGAGGGTCCAGAGAAGGGCCACAAAGATGATCAAAGGACTGGAAAGGCTGCCATATGAGAAAAGTCAGAGAACTGGGTTTGTACAGCCTTAAGAAAAGAAGGCTTAGGGGAGACCTTACCACCATATTCCAGTATTTAAAGGGTGGCTACAAAGAAAATGGAGACTCCCTTTTTATAAAGAGTCACGTGGAGAAGACGAGGAGTAACGAGTACAATTGGACACAATAGGAAATTTTTTCACAGTGAGAACAATCAGCCATTGGAATAATCTTGCCAGGGAAGTGGTGGATTCCCTATCATTGGGCACTTCTAAGACTCAGCTGGACAGGGTGCTGAGCCATCTTGTCTAGACCATGCTTTTGCCAAGAAGGGTTGGACCAGATGATCCTTGAGTTCCCTTCCACCCTGTTATTCTGTGATTCTATGATTATCCTGCATAAATAAAATCCAATCAGAAATGTTAGGTGTATGGAGTGCCTTTCTTTGCTCTTCCAGGAGCCCCAGTGCTCCTAAAGGAAGAAATATGAAGAAAATGGGGATATAGCTAACTGCCCCCACAAAAGGAATCTGAGTGAAGGCAATAGTCACTTCCAAAGATATTGCAGTTGCAACCATATATGCTATGCACACACCAAAAATTTTGAAGAGTTCTGCAGAAAACCTTCAAGCATTTCTCCTGAGATGGTGTAGATCAGTGGTTTTTTCAGAGTCAGTAAAAGCAGAGTCACAGTGACAGTAGCAGAAACTACACAGAGGTAAGAGTGAATTAATGGGAGAGTGGGAGGAAAGAATTTCATCATGCTCCTGAAGAGAATGCCTTTGGCACTGTACAATAATTAACCCTAATTTGCAACATTACCAAAAAATGTCCTGACTCAAATTTTGAAGCTTTGGAGTATTTTGCTTGTGTCTTTCTTTTCATGTTATTTTCTTGATAACAGACAAATGCAAGTAATATTATAAAGCCAAATTTAAATAATATTACAAAATGTATTGTGGCCCTAGTCCCTCATGATCAGACAGGACGCTTATTGAAGGAGTGAACCCTTAGTATCAGCACACCAGCAGTACTAGCCAAGCAGAAGATGGTCATTCATTAGAACGGCACAAATTCTGCTAGCAGGCACTCTATGTTAACCAGTTTGATTTCAAGATTATTACTGAAAGTAATATTCAGCTTACTGTCTAGTTCTAATAATTTTTTTACAGTACTTTCAATGGTACCTTAGAATCTCTTGAATGCAATTTATTAAAAAAATCTAAAGGGACTGAAGCTCATAATTGCCATTGAAAAGTAATAGTACTCTAAGGTTCTGTGAGGTGCTCCTTGACATTCTACCTCTGGTTGACAAATTTGAAGAAATTTTTCCTGCACAATTTGTAACACCAGGAGAAAAGCTCCTAACTGAGAAATTATGAAGGATCTTAGCCTCGGCAATTACATGCTCAAAGAGGAGTCAAATTCTCCTGGAGGAACAGGATTTCTCACTTAGCTGTAACTGTCTAGTAATTACACATCTAACTGAAGTTTGATTTCAGAGTCAAAGAATAGAAGTAAGCATTATTAAAGAGATGAAATTCATCATTAAAAATGAAATTCAGAACAACTATCCTAAATGTGTTAGGATGGAAGAAGATACTCCAGAGATAGTGTGTTGGATACAGAGGGTGGCATCTAGCTCAGACTAAATATTTAACTTTTTCGCTGTCTGAAGTATATGAGATGAGTAACAGCTGCTTGCAAGACTTTTGATCTTTTTGTTCTTGTGTCTAAAGAACATTAGGATAGAAGTCCTAAGCAGCTTGAAGTGAACTGTAGTAAGGTTGAAGATCACAGAAAGATTTGAAGATGTAACGATTTGCAGTTTTCAAGTGTATGAAGTTTGTGACTAGCTTCACTTTCATAGGAGTCAATAAAAGCCCTTTTGTTTTCAAAAAAAAGCACCACTATGACAACAACATCCACTTTGGAAAATTACATGATAGGAGTAAAACTGTTGTTGAAAGAAAATACACAAAAATTGGATCAAAAAAAAAAAAAAGAAAAGGATGAGGACTGACTGAATTAGGAGTGTTGACTGCACGCTCATGTGCCTGGGCAAGATTACAGGGCTGCTGGAGCAACCAGACCACAGTGCTGTCACAATGGGACGAGTGTGCACATTTACACTACTGTATTATTGACCTGATGGATAGTTCTGAGAGATAAGTTTGGTAGCTATTTTAATAAAGCATTTCTAAAAGAAACCATTCGGCAGCTTGTTTCTCACTCTTACCTTTTAGGGAACTTTAGTCAACATTACCACCTCAAGATAATAATGCTATTGTCTGCCTTTTTTTCCCCCTTCCCTGATTACTAAAAATGTTCTACTTAGTATAAACTAAGAGGATGTACAAAATAACAGAATTTCTTTCAGTATGTCCTCTGAAAAGAAATGGAAATCCAGTCTTCTTTCTAGCACTCCCTTCCTTTCCTCTATTGCTCTATCAATCTTCTGTGTTCCAATTTTGCCACTTACTCTTCTGCCTTCTTTGTGCTCTGATTTCATGCTAAAATCGATGCTGAACCTACAGAAAAGGATTTGTCTGCAACAGGTTGGCAAAAATAAAAACAAAACAAAACAAAAAAGCAGGTATTTTGAAAAGCCTGGGGACCCTGGCACAGTAGCAGTGATCTTGTCACATCCTTCCTGTCTCTTAGCAAATTAGTTGACATACATTTTTGGAATCCACTTTCTTCTTATTTTCTATTTTCTTCTCTCTCTAGCTGTGTATATATCTTGTTTTCTCCTAAAAGGAAATGTCAGATTTCAAAACAAAAAAGCATAGGAACAACCAATTTAAGTTAACTCTATTCTAATCTTCAAAAGGGGATAAAACCCCCCATTATTCCCTAAGTATGCACTAGACAGAGATTATATGTACTAAAGCAAAGCAATATAATGAAGAATTCTTCATTTCTTATGTCTTCAATATATTATTAATAATAATTTTATATGTTCAGTACAATTTTTGCTTGTCAGACAATGTCAGTTCTGCTTGATATAGACCACTAACAATCCACAAACAAAAGGAACTTTAGAGGCAAAGACATGGAATAATCTCTGTAATATTAGAAACTATTTCACACAGAGGTTTATCAACAGATAGAGAATGACATTTTCATTAATTGAATGATCACTCGGTCAGTCCAAATCTGCTGAGGTTTATGGAAATAGCTGAGTTACAAGAAGTTGGCTTAAAGCTTAATGCAAGTCACAGCACAATGACTCTTACATTATCATTACATCACTTCATTTGCACTGTTACTCTAATTGACTTTAATAGGTTTTGGATCAGAGCAAACACACAGACAAAAAGATTGATTATACAAAACCAGAATGTTTTTATTAAACTTGCCTCAAGAATATACAATCTCACAAAAATCTCTAAATCAGCAGCTACAGACTTTAGGAATTTATGGCAGCCAGCACGGAGACATTTTGTCAGCTCCAATTTAATTTTGAAAAGATAAGGCTTCCAGAAACTTCTTCGTGGGATGTGTTTAAACATAGAATCTGTCTCATGGACCACCCTCTGTTCACATTGACCACTAATAACTAATTAATGATTACACACAGTAGCAATTATTTGCATGAAAACATAATGTTAGGACATTATCTGATGACCTCTTTTACTTTTTTTTTTTTAATATAACTCATGAGGAAAGAAGAAAAACAAAAGGGATGGACTATGAGATCAGCAACAATCTTTATAGACAAAGCAAGGCTTTTTTTACAAATCATAGGCAGTCTACAAGCTACAGTTTAGGAAACTGTTCAAGCTGATCTGTGCTACAAAGCATCATTGCATTGCTCCGTTAGAGGAAGCAGATGTAAATCATAGAAAAAGCAATACAGTGTGTTTTGTGAAAAAAAAAAAAAAATGTTGTAGCCCATGCTGAGAATCAAAAATCACCAGTGTGTGTATTTTTGCCACAAAATGCTAAATAAGGGTTTGTGGGAATATTTAGATCTTCATAGCCTGATTTTCAAACTGGTCTCTGCTTATATCTAAAAGACTTTGCAACTACGGACACCTGCCTGGATGTTTTTCCAGTATGAGTTCTGTGGATGTCCAAGGACTAAATTTGCATGCATATGCCCATATATATGGATATGGTTTACATGTGGAAATTCTAACTCCAGCAACTGTCAGTGTTAGCATTTACCTGTCATGCAAAAATACTAATTCTGGAAATATGGGAGTACAAAATTCTAAGTGCATGAGTGAGTGTTACACTGAAATTTTCTTTCAGTCATAGCCTTAATTTCTATGTGTGGTAGTCCTCTTTTGTCTAACCATGTAAGCGTATTGTTCTTGTACTGTTAATATATAAGCAACAATGAAAAATGTATTTGTAGAATTAACTAGTTTGTAGAATAAATTGGTTCTTTTTTGTTGTAAATGTGACAGCAGTTGATCTTAGAACAATCATTCTGTTTTGTTTTTGACATAAATTTCTCTAGGTCTCTACTGCTTGTGCAAACTCATCTAATGTATTGGTAGACTCAGAATATATTCCTCTCTCACCCTCTGCTCCACCATTTCCCTCATCTTTCCATAACGGTTTTCATTCTGTCAAGGATTTTTTCTCCTATTCCTTAAGCTTTTTTTTTTTTTTATTGGGCTCTTCAACTTCTCTGATTTTTAAAGACAAGAGAAATGAAATGAGATATATAATCAAGACAGTTTTCACTTCGCTTGTTTCTCTAAGAGACATTTAAAAAGAGATTTTGATGAAGGGGAAAAACAGCTCTACTATGTAATGATCTTTTCTATGGTAATCCACCCACAGGGGCATTTTAATATGTAAATCACGTTATTGTCTCACACATGACAATCTGATGGATTTTAAATTCCTCATTTGTTAAAGTATAATGAACAGCACTTTTGCTGTTTTTATTGATGCAATAGCACTTTGCTCACACAAGAAGGTATAGTTGTGCCAAGCTACATGAGGTGATACTATTAATGAATTGTTTGAAAGTCAGCAAATACAAATAGTAAGGAGCTCATTTCCATAGAAATATGCTCTAACCCCACGCTGGCAGCAAACAGGTACAGAGACATTTTCATGTCAGCAAGCAGGTGTCCTCTGGCTTGCCCAGGCAAAATAATCCCCTTACTAAAATATATACACATAAGTAAATATGCATAAACATATATATTCTCATTGTACAATGATTTCTAGAAGCCCCAAAATTAAAACCCAAACCAGGCAAAGCTCTGTGGTCTGATGAATAGGTATCAAAGCTGTGACAACAGAAACAAGCTCCTCTTGCACACTGTTCTCCCTTGACAACTCCCAAGTATATATAAGCAAACACAAATAGAATGAATCGAAAGAGGACATAAAACCAACTGTAGTATCTCTTAGAAAGATGCTGCAAATATACTTTGACATGTATTTATTTGGATGGCATTTTCTTTGCTCTCTCTGTGTCTTTTGGAGAGTATACAGCATACTGTTTTTTTTTTTAAAGAAGTAAACATGAAAAACACAAGCTCAAGAATTGTGTGTGTGTTATATTCTGATCTTAAAAGCCCAACTCTATTTTCTATAAAGGACAGAAGTCTCAATACTGCTGATATCAGCAGAAATGAAGGGATATGGAGTCAGAACAAGTTCCTTATTGACCTTATATCATCTAAACATTCAAACACTAGAAAACAAAACAAAACCAAACCCTCCCACTAGATCACTGAAACTGTGAGACTTATTTTAGAAATATCAGGAACATTTAAAGATCATGAATAAAGGTCACTTCTTTGTACTGTCACCACCTTTTCATACACTACAATTGACCTACAAAAGATACTTTAAATGGTTTCAAAAGCCATAGCATTTCTTTCAGGTTCCTTTGCAGGCAACTAGGATTTGCCTAGAAGTGGATGGGATAATAATTCACCACTGCTTTTGTATTTTTCACTTTCATTTTGGAGACTTAGAAGTGTGAACATTTCTGCAAGAAAATTGAAAATGTACATAGACACTTTTTTTCAGTCTGGATAAAAAACCATAATAGATTTAACATGAAACAGGTATCCTAATAAAGTTGAACTCTGAAGAACCCTAATGGAAGGCAAAAAATATCATTCTCAGATGGATTATCAAATCTTTTCCAGCTTTGTCTTATAGCAGAAGGGAAACCACTAGACAACTGTGGAAAATGGTAGTTTACTAACGTTATGGCTTTGCCATAAGTATCAGGGAAAAGGGCACAAAATATCATTTTATTGGGCTCTTAATCAACATCTAGTAAAACATAATTGTTCAGCACCAGAGCAGTACTGTACAAAAGCTAAATGAAGAAATTAACATACATCACAAGAATTGGATAGCACATTAAATAGTACTACATATTTAAGATTATTATCTGCAGCTAGTGATTCTCAAACATTTCAAACTACTGCATCACCACCAAAGCTTACATTTCCACTGGATGCCGCACTTATCTTCAAGCTCTTTATTTGAAAATGTTATACATTTTATTGTTTAATTGCATCTATACATAAACTAGTATGTTAAAGAGAGGGGAAAATGTCATGCCAGAAGCAGCCAAAACTTGGCAATTGTGAATTTATTTATACCCTAACAATCATATTTCCGGGTTATTTCCTAATCGCATATTGCACATACAACAACCACTCCACACCACTAAATGTCTTCTGCTTTACTGCAGTCTTTGCATTTCTTTCTGGTTTTCCCAACGCTTGCAATTGTTATTGAGGTGAAGAAAGGTCTGTTTCTTAACAGATGTCATCTTTTCAGACAGGCTCCATCTAGAAAGTAAGTAGTGCCAACAAATCTCTACAAACTGGACTAACTGAATCAATGATTTTTTTTTCTGCTCTGGGAAGCTAAACATTTTTGATATTGCTCTGTTTTCCCAGATACTATAGATAAAGGTAAAGATCTTATATAGGATTCATTTGAGTAAATGCAGACATCTAGAATGTAAACATTTATGGGTATGTCAAGGTAAGACACCACAGCCTGGCCCCCAAGACTAATTGACACTGCCTAGCTAAGTTTCTTTCCAACGAATGACAGTAGGTAGTTCTCAGCAGCAATTCATCAAATTTAATATTTGTTGTTAATCATACCTTGAAACACCTATTTCTCATCACTGACTACAAAGGAAGGCTATAGCAACTAGTTGAGCTACAGAACTAGCAGTAGTGACACCTAAAGTTAGGTGAGATAAGTCTCACCTCCATGGACACTAGACCACAGAAGAAAAGGTTCTTTGAAGATTCTGCTTGCTCCCATTCACCTAGGTAATGCTGCTACATGGAGAAAAGGAGGAGGAGGTAAAACTTCAAACATGTTTCTTCTAAAAATAAAAAAAATAGCGATGCCCTGTCAAATGTGTGCACAGGTTCAACCAATTTCAAAAAGACTATGGTATATATACATGCAAGTTCTAGATTTGGTCTTTAGTCAAATGTGGGAAAAAGTCTTTGTACTGTAGCAGCCTTTAGAGAATGATTAGTATAATAATTCTCAACATAATAAGTTAAATAATTTATTATTTCAAATAGTAATTTTAAAATATGTTATAGTTTTAGCCTAGCAGAAAGATGTTAGATATACTTGGATCTACTTGTATGAGAAGTATGATATGATAATGCAGCTTCAACTTCATAAAAGTATTTTTCAAATGAGTAATTTCATTAAAATCATTTTGGGCAATATATTTTTCACCTCATTTTAAACATCTATGGTGCAGACAACTACAGTTGAATCACTTACCTGAAATTGCATTTTCAGTCAAAGAAGAAAAATTGGCATTTGAAGACACAAGTCTTGACCTGTTTCAGAAAGAGGTGATTTATACCCTACAAATGCCTATTTCCCTTCGTAAAGGGTGATTAAGATGACTAACTTGGATGTAGTCCTTCACATTCTATACTTATATTCAGTGAACTGGCTCCCACCCCTTGAAGTGTTTCTGCAAAACTTTGTGTTGTTTTCTTAACCTGCAGAATTAGAGGGGATTTGAAAAATAAGAATTGTGGTTTTGGGGAGGGATGGGGGGAATGGTGCATATATATACACATATAATTCCAATGATGATTTGGATTTTAGTTTTATCCACACTTAATTTCCTTCTGAGATGGCTTGAGCATAGCAATTCTCAGAAACTGGTATATATCTTTAATTCTCTGTCCTGCCAAGAAAGTCAGGTCAGATTCTTTTCACTCGTAAATTGTTTTCTGATCTCCTAAACAGCACTGCACCAGAGTTTTGTCTTTAGAAAAAAGAATTTTCAGAAAAGGCATGTTGTTGATTTTGATAGGCATTTTTTACAAGGAAGTCCTTCTGGTTTAAGTGCTGAAGAAGTTACTTTACAATTTTATAAAATGTACCTAGATATTTATGTTGTACTGTAATCATTAAAAGTATAAGCCTAAGTATGTTCTTTGCAACCAACCAAAAGCATCTAGACCTGTCATATTTCTAAAAATCAGCCTCTTTGTCATGTGTCACTCTTTAGTGTCAACAGACTCTGCATACAGAATAAATTGCAAATTCAGGTGGAAATGAATGTGATGAACTTTTTTTTATTAAAAGGACCATACAGTTTGTACATTATACTGCAGATAAAGAATATGACTAGAACAAATTGTGCAGAATTCTACCATTTTACCATGTGTTTATTTAGGTTAAATTTCAGTTTCCTTCTTAAACCAAATCAAAACAAAATCAACCTTCTATTCTTATGGTAAAGACAACAGTCTATCCTTTCCAGAATAACACATTCATATTGATACAGCCACATGCATAGGATCAGTTGTCTGTGGCCTTTCTCTGATAAGTACAGTCCTCAGGACTTTATTAGCTTTTGATATCAGTTTGAATATCAGTTGTTTTCTGCCTCGCAACCCCCCACCTTCTCCTGCAATCTTCTTGAATTTTCACAAAAATTTGGGGTGATATAATTTTGCTAATTCCTTTTATAGGCCAGGATGCATATTATTCAGAATCAGTATTTTCTACCTGTTTAATTTCACAAGTATTCCTTCACCTAATTTACTTCTATTTAGCTTTTCCAACTTGTTTTATATGTCTGGTTCTGTATATATCATATTTTCATTTGGTGAATCTGTTCTCTTCTTACTTGACAAACTTTATGTTTTTTTCTTTTTTAATGTGCAATGTCTTGGATTCAGTTAAAAATATTCAGGAACGTTTTCTCACAGGAGTTAGCATTCACTCCACAACAAAAGAAAAGTATCATATTCTCGGTCAAGATCCTAGACCACTGAAATTTTTATCAGGATTCCTACTTTTGGTACATTAAAAAGAAAAAAAATAGTATATTTATCATAGAATTCTGGTCCTTCTCTCTTGTACTCCTAAAACTATGAATGCTGTATTAGACTTGGTACAGCACTGCCAGTAAGTACTGGAGATGCACCTAGTGTAGTGGTATATGTTAAATAAGTACCATTCATTACTTCCCAACAGACAAGGAATTTAAAATCCATCAACTCCTCACATGTGAGGCAGATTGCGATTTACATGTTAAAGTGCCCCTGTGAATTGATTTGCATAGGAAAGACTTCTGGGGCACTGAAACAAAGGATTAGTGAGCATGACAAGAGTGCTATTAGCATAGCGAATACAGATTCTCCTGCAACACACCCTTCAAATAATGTAAATATATTCATCATGAATATATAGATCTTGGTGGGTTTCCTGGCCAGCAACAAAACAGAGGTCTTGTCTCAGGAGTGGCAAGTCTAAAGACATAAACACTGGGCAAGCCTCTAAGCAGAGTTAGAGACTGGGATCTGTGGACAGGAGTTCCATACACCATACTCGGCTGACTTCTGGGTTTGCTTCAAGCGGTAAAATGTAAACATTTACATCTGAGCTAATCTGCTAGATTTCCTTTTATTGACAGTGTATGGAAGTAGGAACTTAGTGGTGTGTTTCGTCTTATCCAAAGTCAGACTTTAAAATAATCAGAAGAATTTTCTCTTCCTGTAATTGCATATTTCTCTTCACGTCTTTTTTTTTTTTTTTTTTTTTTTTTTGGTAATAGAAAACATCTATGGAAACAGTTACCTAAGCTTCTATAATAGACAATGCAGAAGTCATTAAAGTGGTCACTGAAACCTTTTAGGATATTTACCCTAAAACAGCTACTTGTAGGTACCTGCAGTGCAAACCGAAACCCTTGTGTTGTAGATACTTCCAGTAAAACTTAACTGTCTAAACAAAAACTTGTGGCATTATATGGCTCTGTGGAGTACCCTTCCTCCCATAGGGCTAACTCCAGCAGGGAGGAGGTTTCATGCATGTCATATCTGTCTGTCTTAGATGCCTGGGGAATGTCAAATGACACTAGGTGTCTGTGTTTTGGTGCCTAGGCCAAAAGTTAGAGTCACACTTTGCAGTGAAGTAATACTGAGAAAGTCTTTAAACTATTTAAACTGTTCTAGTCCACCCAAGGAATGGGATCTACTATATAGTGTGCAGTAAGGCTTCTTTATTATTATTTGTAGAGTTCAGTGAAGTCTGTGACAGAACTCTAGACGAAAAAAGAAAACAAGTTCTAACATACACAACAATTTCAAAGGTGTGAATATTTTCCTACAGTTCCACATGGCTGCTAAATTCAACGCACAGTTGCCGGCTATGTGAAACAATCTGTGAAATCTATAGATGATTTCTTCTAGGTAACAGAACTGCTGAGCCGGAGTGTTTCTCCTTCCCTTTTTTGCCTTTATGCATATGAAATAAAACACTACTATATAGTACTTCTCAATTAAGTTCCATTTTAATACAACCTTAGTGATATCCACTTGACTTTCTTTCTAACTGATTTTATATTTTGCTTTTATGTGATGGGAATATTCTAATATAATGTTCTATTAAAGTGGACTTTCTGTGTACTCCACAGAGGACTTACAGTGCCCGATGTAATGGCTGTAAGTTTTTATATGTGTTGTTGTAGTCCTGCTCATTCCACAATCCTTCTTGATGCAAATGTATTCTGCTCATTTTTATTTCAAATTTATGAAACATCTGTCCTGAAAAGCCTTTATGGATCAAGTATTTCAGGTGTTTAAAATTGTAAATTATTTTCAAGGCCTTCAATGGCACAATGAGCACTTTCCTGCAGTAGATAATACACCAGCAGAGGGTAAATAAAACCCGAACCTACAGCCAAGACATCCAAGTTATGAGTCTTAAAGAGGAGACTGTGCGGTGCATTCGCAAAATCTGTCTTTAGCATTATCAAGAGTTGTTTGCGTAGGCTTTTTCTACAGACAGTAAAAGGGGAAGTTTCTCCTGTAGTTGATTCAGAGCAAAAACCTGATTTTTAGATCCTCATAATCAGCCCCATCAAAACTGCTCCACTTCGCTGTCAGGCAGCCCTGGTAAAATAGTCTCACTCAGCTAAATCTAACCTTTGCACATATTTTCATTTATCTTGCCTCAGATGATTTGAAGCATTACATGTAAGTGCTAATGAATACCTATGCCAAAATGCTAGCAACTCGATGCCACTAGACTAGATTCCAGTTCTGGAGTGTCTTCTGCAAGCCCTAGTCCTGCCTTTCACTGCTGTGGTCCCTGTTGTCTATGATGGGCAACCATTTAAACCACAGGGCTAGGAATTGAACGGGGCTTTGAGCAACCTGGTCTAGTGGAGGGTGTCCCTGCCCCATGGCAGGAGGGTTGGAACTACATGATCTTTCAGGTCCCTTCCAACCCAAACCATTTTATGGTTCTTCTATGAATACACTATAGCTAAGGTAAAGGAATCTCAGCTGTGGTCCCTTCTTGGTGACTTAGCCCAGTGATCTCTACTAGGTCACTCACCTTAACATGAGGGGTGCCTTCCAACTATCTTACTACTTCTCCTATTCAGTGTGGTGTGGGTGGTAAATACAGGACTACGCAGGAGCAGGGAAGACACTGGACTGTTACACGTCTCTTTTGAGGAAAAGGTGGCCAGAGAAAAGTAAACTTCAGGGTGTAGGCATGGGGAGGCAGAAATTAGCTCAGGGTCTTTGTACACTTTCATGCTATGCTGATTGAAAGCTCATTCTGGACTTTACCTAACCCAGCTTCTGCTGTTTCCCCTCCAGGAGGTTTGAGTGTTAAATGGCATTGATTCTTTCTATGGAGATAAAAGACTGCAAATAAATTAACATTAAAAGGGATATGCCCTTGAGAAAGCCATTGTCAAAACACTAAGCTAAAGAACATCAGCTTTAAAAGATTTGGCTGAGGTTAGTGTTCTTGATGTCTTAGTATTGTGGTACTGACTGCAAAACTAAAATTCGTTGTCTTCTCTAACATATTGCCTGAGGCACTAATGCTACCAGGATTTAGAACAGAAGTGTCTTTATACACAGGCACAGTCCCACTAAAGTCAGGTTATTTCAGGGTTAGGTCCCTGTTTGCTCCTTTTTGAAATGATGCTGCATATCCTTACATAGTGGTCTTGTTCTTTTTAACTACAAAAATAATTTAAAAAAAAAAGACCCAAACATCCCTATCTAATAGACATTTGCAGATGCTTCACAGCAAATGTTTTGACTCAAGGATTGTGTGACTGAATGTGCAAAAGGAATTGAGGAAAAACCTTATATTCATTAAGTTATATGAATTGCCTCTTGTATATGGAAGATTTTTAGCATACTTATTTTTATTTTAAAACAATGCAAAGCTGTTCTATATTGCTTTTCGTCTATTTAGAACACAAATTAATTGAGGTCATGATTCTGTTAGGGGAACACAGTCATATTTCTAGCGAAAACACCATGAAAATTTAATCTGTGTCTGAGAGACTTTTGACCTTTCAAACTTGCAGGGTATTTATTATTCCTATTTTATTTTATGTTGGGAGTCCTCACATTCATCTATTCTCTTTAAATATTTACATTGTAACTTCTCCGGGTAAAGTACCAGGTGCTTAGCTTATACATAATGCTCATTATCTGTGCTGCTGCCCTCCTTGACCGTTTTCCATTGTGTCAAGGGGTCTTCCAAAATTACAAGTAAAAAAATCCAAATCATCTTGACTACTTTTTATTAATTATATATTATAAATTATCTTTAAAAATTACTTCAATGGAGTATGAAAAATAACTTATTTAATGCAATTGCAACCTTCCATTTTTAATATATTAGTCTCACCTTCCCACTCTTCCCTCTACAATCATTCACTTTTTCTCAGGAAATAAATCTAAGTCTTCCAACCTCATTTATACTTTATATTTCATATTTTATTTATAATCTTTGTTTCAATTGCCTTTACTGGTAATTTATGCCACTTGTTCATTTATCTTTTTATGAAATACATAAATTCTCTCCAAGTTCCCTAATTTTCCTGGTTTGTTTATTATGTCTTGTTATATCTTCTAGATTTTAACCCCTTCTTAGCATAAAGACGTGTCCATGTTCTGAATTGTTCCTTTCTTCCCTCCTCACAATTTTGTATTTCCCTTTCACTGTTTTGTATTTTATATTCAAGTATTTTCCAATGTTTATTAGATGACACTGAACAACAGTGCTGTAATGTTACAAAAAGGGTTAGTTATGTTAATCATGTAGGGGACGATTTGAGCAGATTTCTTACCAATGACTTTTAAAAGACTTAAAAGTTCTAGAACAGAATATTGTTCAAAGTCTGATTATTTAAGTAGGCATCCTCTTTAAAGCACTGAAATCATATTTACAGTACAGTTCCTAACAGGAGCCATTGTATTCCAGACTGCTTTTTGAGATGCTGTCCCTATGCGATAAATAAAATTATCATATAAGAGTTTTGCTTCATTTGTTTTCTCTTACTACATATTCTTCGATTCTTTTCCAGGTTTCCTAATTGGTCCAAGGCAGAGTATATAGGAATAGGTTTTCACATCAGTTTATCTAAAACATTCTTGTTCTCCTTTTCGAGTTTTTTTTTTTGATCTTGTGCGATAAAGAGGTGTAAGCTAGTGTCTGAAAAAAGTATTCTAAACACAATACATATGTGTAGGAATCATATTCAGATCCTCTGGATTCAGCCCTCTAAAATATAGGCAAATGATCCTAACTGGTCATTTATACCCCTTCATTAGCAAGTGGAAAAAGACATGAATTTCCACGCAGGGTTGGGATTCTTCCTGTCCTAAGACAGGTGCCTAAGTTGGGGATAGGTATCTGATAATATAGTAAACAATGCATAGAATCCCTATGTTAGCCTCCTCAGACTTTGCCTGGCATGATTTTGGGCGATGACAGATACCACTTTCCCAAATAGCTCCTGGGCACAGTTTAGGAACTAGAGCATCCTAGGGACTATTCACAATGGGTATGTCACACATGGCCACGTGATTTTGGAGCCACAATTTACTAGCAGACATGCAGGGCATTATGAACCAGCCTTCCCTGTTCCTCAATTCTGATTAATGTTTTGATAAATATAGCCTTGATGTCTAAACTTTAAATTACTTGAGAAAAAGATTATCTCATGGGCATATTTTGCATTACAATTATAATCACAGACAGTCCCCTCTTTGTGAAAGCAATTGGTAAAGTGACAACAGGACTTTATTTTAAACATTTGTATTCTTTAATGAAATTTAATGAATGAAAATGAAAGCACCAGCAACCAAGGCTCAGATTCACCATGTGTGGCTTTAGTTACTAACTGAGCCATCCAGGACAGAAGATGAGTCTCTACAGCCAACAGGAGAAGATGTGCTGAATTAATTAATAACTACACTCTGCAGTCAACTTTAGCTCATAGACCATAATTTCAAAATATTTCTAATACAGTAGTTTACTTTTCTATTTTTAATAACTCAACAAAAGGAAAAAATATACCAAGCACAGTCTCTTCTCTTTGGGGACACCTGAGATGGCTGTAATGTCCTTTCATCATTTAACAATTGGTAATAATATTCAAATGACAAGAAATATTCTTTAACTTCCTTATTTTGTTATATTTGAGAAAATGTCATCCACTGTGTAAAGAAGATGGATCAAAATTCTTTACTGGCTTTTTTCTTTGTATTATTCTATAGAAAGATGATAAGACATAGCAAAAGCTGAAATGCATAGAAAGTATTATTGAAACTAAATAATAGCAATTCTACCCTGTCTGTGTAATTTTTCAGACTCTTGCTATGTATTAGTAATGGCTCAAAGTCTTTTTTTTTTTTTTTTTTTTTTACCACTTTGACAATACAAATATCACAATACCACTATTTCAAGGTGGGGAGGGGAAAGAAAAAATATACTTTTAAGACAAAACTAAATTTCACTTTTCATAATACACAAAGAAGTAAAATCTATAAAAATATCAGGCAAAGGGCCAGGCTTTCAAAGGGTTCAGTACACAGCAGGTCTACCTGAGAAAAAGTTTTTTGAAAATTCACTTATTTAGGTGTTGTAGTAGCAGATGCCAGGTTTGAAGTATTTTGAAACTCTGGGCACTATTTATGCTTACTGTAAGAACATGTAAGAACACGCTGGAGGGGAGAGATGCCATCCAGAGGCACCTGGACAGGCTGGAGAGGTGGGCCCAAGCCAACCTCATGCAGTTCAACAAGGCCAAGTGCAAGGTCCTACATCTGGGTCGGGGCAATCCTAAGCACAAATACAGGCTCGGTAGGGAATGGCTGGAGAGCAGACATGAAGAGAAGGACCTGGGCGTGCTGATTGACAAGAAGCTCAGCATGAGCCAGCAATGTGCAATCGCAGCCCAGAAGGCCAACTGTATCCTGGGCGGTATCAAAAGAACTGTGGCCAGCAGGTCAAGGGAGGTGATTCTGCCCCTCTACTCCACTCTCGTGAGACCCCACCTGGAGTACTGCCTCCAGCTCTGGAGTCCTCAACATAAGAAAGACATGGACCTGCTGGAGCATGTCCGGAGGAGAGCCATGAGGATGATCCAAGGGCTGGAGCACCTCTCCTATGAGGAGAAGCTGAGAGAGCTGGGGCTGTTCAGCCTGGAGAAGAGAAGGCTCTAGGGAGATCTTATTGCAGCCTTCCAGTACCTAAAGGGGGCCTACAGGAGAGCTGGGGAAGGACTTTTTGCTAGGTCACGTACTGACAGGATGAGGGGGAATGGCTTTAAACTGGAAGAGGGCAGGTTTAGATTAAACATTAGGAAGAAGTTTTTCACTTTAAGGGTGGTAAGGCACTGGAACAGGTTGCCCAGAGAGGTTGTTGAGGCCCCGTCCCTGGAGGTGTTCAGGGCCAGGCTGGACATGGCCTTGGACAACTTGGTCTAGCAGGAGGTGTCCCTGCCCATGGCAGGGAGGTTGGAACTTGATGATCTTCAAGATTCTGTCCAACCTAAACCATTCTATGATTCTATGAGAAATGCCCTAACACACCAAAGGCTCACCTTACTCAGTACTCTCTCTAACTGTGGCCAACAGAGTTGTTTAGGGACTAGTATAAGAAACAGGGTATATACAATGAGTGACCTCATCTTAGCTAGGCCTTCCTATATGTTGATGATAGAGGGCACTCCTGACAGGGATGCTATTCTGTAGGTCCTGTAGCATCAACCAAAGCTCACTTATACAATCAGACATATACAATGCAATTGTTTTCACAGCAGGAGCAAAGTATCCTGCAGCAGTAAGCAGCTGTCCAGAAAAGGAGGATTCTGAGGAGAAATATGGCATTGGTGTTGTCCATAAATGCACAAATATCTGGATTACTGCACTGTTACACAGAAACCACTTGATTTTGGTGGCCTTTTCCCTATATTGATTTGTTTTACAAGTAGCTGTGTCATGAGTTTGTCTTCTCATTTTATAAATGTAACAGAATGTATGTTTTCAGGGCTGTATGTTAATCCGTTTTTTCTTTTCTTCTGCCGGAATATTTATGAAACAAATTCTGGGTGGGGTTTTTTTTAGACAGGGAAGGAAATAGGAAGAAATTCATTCATCCCATATTAATTAACACAAAAAAGAATAGATCCTTCTGCACCTTGAGAGAGATTATGAGGTAACCGCCTTTTAAAGCAATTATTACCAAACCTTCTTTGTCAAGAATTAGATTTATAGAGGGAGTATCCATGTAAATATGGACATGTTGACAATATTCTTCTTTTAAAAAAGAAGAAAAGCAAATTTATGCGCTCCAAGCACAGCTCCCTTGATAACTCAACAAGGGACTGACTTTGTTTTCCTTTTACTAGCTCCTCTGGGGTACTTTATGGACCAGTTCTCTCATCTCAAGTGTCTGATCCCAAGACATAAATTAATTTTAGATGCACCTTTTATTCTTTGTGGCTGCTAAAGCAATATTCACTATTTGTTTTGGTTGCCATGGAGATAATTGACTTCCTGTGGTGGCAAGAGCCTTGTCTGGGGTATTAAAGGGGCTTGGGTCCAGGGATTCTTTAATTTTAATCATGCCGTGAAGAAAGTAATTTCATCAACAAAACCTTTGTAAGATTTCTCTCCCTCATAATTTGAGTCATTCTTGTTATAATCTTGTGAATATTTAGGTTTTTTTTTCTTTCACGTTCCTTTTGTAAGCTCAGTCTGCACACTCCACAATGCTGACTCAAACCACAGGGGAGGGCAGATAATCTATTTATTAGTGTTGTACGTTGGTCAGGCACAAGCTCCCAACAGCATATTTTCTGATAGAACATCAACACAAACAAAGATAATAAAACATTTGATTATAACACAGCCTTCAAGATGAACTGGTTAGAATTCAGAGGCAGAAGTTTCAGACAAAAAATCCTGTACTGAGGCTGTCAATAAAGAACAAAAAAGCAAAGGTTGTTCAGTTTGTATTAGCTGTCTTTCTTCACAGCACTAGAATTTGGGCACCTCAAATCAGACCTTCAAACTAGAGACCTCAGCATCGGTATACTCAGCAAAGAGAGTTAGGCATGTTCTAGAAGTACCAAAAAAAAAATGTTAAAAAGTACCTTCTAGTAAGTTCCAAATGCAGAGGTGGTGTGTAAGTCTTTGAGCCAAGTGCCTCAAACCAGAAAGTATGGCAAAGCACTTTGTGCAACACTCAGTTGAGTTGCGGAGGGGGAAGGTTTAGTATTCGAAAAAAGATACTTCAGCAATTTGGCTCTGGCCAAAAAGGTGAAAAGTTGGAATGGTTAACTTTGCTGCAATTGTTGCACATACTATCCACCCCTTTCCTCATGTCATTCAGAACAGTTATCATTCTGTCTTCTGAGTTCGGGCATTACCATGTTAACTATGAACAAAAACCTTAAATGAGCAAAAAGAAGCTGGGGCTAATGTTAGGTGTCCTTTTCAAACAGTACTGGGCCTATGTATGCCTGCTCAGGATTTCCAGACTCTTCAGGGTAACTTGGTGCAGCTCAGCATAACTCTGTGACAATGGTCAGGAGCCAGAATGGATGGCAATTTGGGACTGGTGGCAAGCCCTGCTCTCCACATCCATGTCCCTTTTGTATCAGAACAGAAGGCAATGTGATGTGACATAGCAACAGACATGCTCCCACCATGCACATCTTGAACTTGAGATGGTACTGCAAGTCCCTGAGGAATAATAACCTCTAAGTCCTCCAGCTGCAATGGTAAGCTTATGCGTTTCCCAAGCACAAGGTTTCACTGAAGGCACAATAAAGCCTTTGGACAGATCTTCATTAATAACGAGAATTAAACGAGGATTTGTCCTGTTTCCACACTAACAGTGGATAAAAGCATATAAACACAGGAGAGATTATAAATGAAATCTACATTAATCCCACGATTAGCTCTCTGCCCTCCAACCCCCACCTCCTATATTAAGGGTTATGCCCTTTAAAGCAGCAGACCTGTTACAGTTAACAAAAAAGCACGTAACAGTCATTGCAGTTCTTTCCTAATGCATTGGGGGTTTTGGTCTGGTTTGTTTCAAATTTGGTGTACAACACCAAAATGCTCACAGGTATTACATTCAGGAGTATACTTTTGCTCTATGGAAATGATGTCATTTGTTCTTAAAGCATCACACAGCAAAGAAAAAAAAAATTAAAATCAATAATAAAAATTGAAATCTTTCAAAACAAGTAATAGTAAAACAAACTTTAGAAATCTCCTTTTAAGTGTACAACACAAAATCAATTTGCCATGACCCTGAGAGTCAGCTATTCTTGCCCTTGTGACAACAGAAGAAAAAAGAAAAGAAACTAATTAAAGCAGTACATAAAAGTCTTTTGCTTCCCAAAGACTTTGGAGTTCTTTTGAGCTAGGAGAACACTTAAAGTGAGCTTTTGAATTTTATCAATATTGTCTTATAATATTTTCTTAGTGTCTGACATAGCATTAACCTTCTAGTGTATCTGACACTTTTCTTTGATATGCATGAAGATTATTCTTTAGGTAGGCTGTGAACTAAGAACTCCTATTGGTCCTGCAGTCATCCCGCCTCCTGTGTTTATAGTCTGTCCACCTAATCCCTTGTTATTCGTTTACTAAGGTTCCTTTTTTATATTTATCAAAATCTGCATCTGAATAATAACTTAAGATCTAAGTTTGAAGATATCCAGACAATGGTAAAATACTCATACTGGACAAAAGGATTGATCATACCAGAGCAACACACTGGATTTTTTCAAAAAATACAGAATAGCAATGTATTCAGCAGTCATGAAAATGCATTTTTTAAGCAACTGTCTCAAGGTTTCTGGGTTACTTTTGTGTTCAGCTGAAATGTCTATTAATCTCTTTCCTTAAATTAACTGAACCAAAGCATTCAGGGATCCTTTCACAAAATGTTCATTCCTCTACAATATTTCCAAAAGAAGAGCTTAATACAATGCACATGTGAGAGATATGAAGAAGGATAATAATAGGAGTACTTAATTTTGATTTCCTGAAAGGAAAACTTAAATACAGTTTCCTTACTAGCACTGCAAATGTAATTACTGTAAGAGGTGTTTAAAACACTGTGATGTCTTTCTCCCCACATCTGCACTGATACTGCATTTAGAAATCCTGAATAGAAAAATCTTATTTTCCTATTATGAGGTCAAGTTACATCAAGTTCTTGCTAGTAAAAAAAAAAGATCTTTAGCATCCTATTGGAATGTTAATATATCTAAAACCTCTGAGACTCAATATTGTGATCTTTAATGATGATTTACTGCAGATAAAACTATGCAGCTCCAGCAGCACTTTAAAACACAAGATTTTTCTAAGTACAAAAAGATTTTCAAGCTAAAGTAACCACATGAAAAGATTCAATCTAATGTCACTGAGTTTTGAAACCTGTGTTCTAAAAATCCAGCATGCAGAGACTGTTCAACTATAAAATCAGCTCTTTCCCACACAGATATGGTAAACATGAACTCCTTGCATCTTAATATGGTTCAAGAGCACAGAACAAATTTTATAGTTGCAAATAAGGTAGCCAATAAAAAAATTGCTAAAGTCTCTAACCCTTTTTTCCATCCTACCCACTTCATATTTATTCATTATCTGCTCTGAACTGTGAACACAAATATCAGGTTTACAAACTGCAAGCAGAATTCCAGCAAAGGTATGGGATTCCCATATTTTTGACCATGTAAAATACGTGCATAATTTCTGCAGTGAAAGATGAAATTCCCCTTCCAACAATGTAAAGTTTGAGCTTGGTAAGGGACTAAACTAGAAGCAGTGGCAGGTGTTTGCAATCCTGAATTCGTTAATGCTGAGGGTTAATAACGACAGGTGGTAAATACACTAAAAAAACAATAAACAAACAGCCATTCAAAATTGAACATTTCCTGTTCTTGCACTTAAATATATTGAAGACATGCACCTTTCAGATATCACAAATACACAATTTTAAGCTTACATTACAAACACAGGGAACCTGACACTTCTCTGATGAACAGTGGTGTTATAGATTTGTGGATTTTGGAACTAGTGATTGGATTTTCTAAAATAAACCTCATTTGTGAGTAACCTTAAGCATGCATCACTTCCCAAAACTACCCAGTTAAGGTCTGCTACTTCTCTTACTCTATCTCATTAAAAGCTTTATTAACTCAATGGATGTTGGAATAAATTCTTTAGGATTGTTTCCAAATGACTTCTACTCCAGCTTGTACCTTATTCCCACACAGAACCACGAATCAATACAGTGGAGTGAAATCTTGGTAGTCAGTGATACGTTGGGGCTCTTAGTGTCAAAATTTTATATTTAGGTTTAAATGTATTTCTGAAGTATATTTTTTCAGACACACAGTATCAAAATCATATTTTCCCTGTTTCCCTTCCTCTGCATTCAAATAATACTGAGCCCCAGAATAGGCAATTCTCCCTGTCCCACAAGGACCGTGTTTAAGGGCCAATATCTTACAACCGCATAAGGCTATAAATGTGAGCTTTACACCATTGAAAAGGGGCCTCAACTTCTCATAATGGAAGGTCAGACAACATCAAGCCATAAAACAGTGACATTATTATGTATAGAAAAGCTATTTTACAGAAGGTAATTTTTAGAGGCTTCAAAAATTTATTAGCTATCATTTTCCTCTCTGTCTGTATCCCATGCTCTGGAGGGCATGGTAAAGAAGCCAACCTGACTCAAAGTAGAAGGGCATGAAAAATAGTAATAATAAAAAAAAATGAACCAAAATATTTCTAAAACTTTCTTCTTTTTTTTTTTTGTCCCCAAAATGCACAGCATAAACAACATGTATAATAGTATAGTGTGGTCTGTAGGATTTATGGCATATGATAATGGAGTAATAAGAGCACCTAAATCCTCAGCTGGTAAAAATAGTTGTAACCGTTAGAGCCAAGCTATACATACCAGCTCAGGACTGTTCTCTCTTTTCTGCTCCCCCCAAACATTCAAGCTATCAAAGCCATCAAGATAAGCTAGCACCCTGATATACATAGATTGAGTCATAGTAGTTATTTATGTGCTTATACACACTGATTCATCATTATTATTATTATTATTATTATTATTATTAAATTCCTACCTCCTTCAGTTAACCAGAAGGACACACGGAATTGGCAAGCTATCTAAATACTCACAAAGATTCACAGTGGGACTTCTACTGGACATGGGGTTTAGCTCTAAACTCATAACTATTGGATGCTATTTTATATTTGAGTCTTTATGTATGTATCCCCAAATAACATTTATCATGCATGATTCTCTTATTTTCTTTTGCACATTGTCCTTGTGTTTCAGTATTTTAAAATAATGTATGTCCAAAAAAACAGATTATGCTATTGTCCAAATGGACCACTAAAATAAAATGAGATTTAAGACTTGCCTACACATATCCTATGCTGCACTACTGGAAATGTTACCTGGTGCAGAGACTCTTGAGCTGATGCCAGTCCAAGCCCATAAGCTCTCATGTTTATTGAAGAGTGTATGGAGGCTTGGAATTGGAAAGACTCCTTCTTTTACATGCATAAACTGTTTCCAGAACTAAGCTGACACATCCACACTGGACAACACAAGTGTCCGTTAATATTTTGAGCTAGATGTAAACCATCTAGACCCTGATTTTCTATGGTCAAAATGCAGCTTGCTTTGTTTTCACTTGCAATTTGTAGGTGTTAGGATTTCTCCAGTCATTCTCAAGATGGGGAACAAGAGAAGTTGGGGGGGATGACAATCTAGTAACATCTATTCCTTTCCATTTTCCATAAAGGAAGATGAGTTTAGTCATTTGAAGTAAATTAGAAGAATTACATTCCAAGTAATCTGAACAGGCAATGAATAAAAAACATTTATTGCATCATTTTTCATTTAAGGGCACTTGTGGCAGAAGTATGTCCAGGGTGATATTTGACTTCATTAACCGCAAGAAAAAAACTCTTATGATCCTCAATTCCCTGCTGAATTCACTACAAACACATCACTCTCTGAAGTAAACAAGGTAGGAGTCTTACAGGCGAAACCTCATGAATCTTACCAGTCTAACTCTTCCAGGTAGTCTCAACAATATCTAGCTTTGTAACAAATGACAGGACAAGGGGCAATGGGCACAAGTTGGAACATAGGAAGTTCCATTCAAATACACGGAAAAACTTCTTTACAGTTCGGGTGACAGAGCACTGGCACAGGCTGCCCAGGGAGGTTGTGGATTTCCTTCTCTGGAAATTTTCAAAACCCGTCTGGATGCAGTCCTGAGTAATGTGCTGTAGGCAATCCTGCTTTAGCAGGGGAGTTGGACTAGATGATCTCTAGAGGTCCCTTCCAACTCTGAAAATTCTGTGATTCTGTGAAATGAAGCAAGAGAACCACCTAAAAATATGTGATGTCATATCAAAAAGGTACACTGAAAAAGAGGCAGATTTAAGATAGCTTAGGCACCTTAAAATAATACATTTGATAATTTAAGTGCTTGATTTTGCAGTTCTGATATTCTGGTAGTTCAAGGTTCAACTGAAGTATACAGAGTGAAAAGATTCTTTTAAAACTTACAAATTGCTCACACAAGTGAAGACCAAGCATACGGTCTTCAGTCAGACAAAACTGAAGTCAATAGGATTGAAACTGACAGAGGAATTCAAGATGACGCCTTAACGGCACACTGTCGGGAAATAAGCGAAGAGACCTGCTTATGGGATGTGTAAGATTGATGCGTATGATGGGATTATTCACTGGTCTTTCTCAATAACCCTTTGTTACCAGCCTGCCCTTCATCGCTATTAAAAATATTTGTATTTATAAAGGTTATTCACCCTGAAAACATCTTAAGGCTAATGTGTGCTATCCAGATCAAGCTTTTCATGAGATTAAGGCTTTTAAATATGTCTACATATTTCCTTACTGAACAATACGTTTATATTCCTGAAAAAGGAAGATAATCTGTCCAAACCCTATTAACATGCTTTATTACACTTTTTTACACACATTTCAAACAACCCTTACTTATACCTAATGTCCAAAATATTTGAAAGCATGTTTATGTTTCAGTTCCATCATCTTTTTAGGCGAAAGTTCTGACTAAAGTTCACTTTTTAAGACACTGCATGATAGTTAAATATGTTATTTTGTTTCAATACATTAAAAAAAAAAAAATCCACAAATGTCTTTAGTACAATTCCATGAAGAGTGACCATCTGTTTGCTGTCATTATTTTTAATCATGTCTATATAATGCCTTGTGCTGAAATAAAATGTATCACCAAGCCTTAAACCAGCTGGCTTAACATGTTATTTAGAAATTCTCCTGCTTGCACTGTCTGTCTTCCTCAGGCTTCTTGAAGAAACATGTCCAGAGCACTTTTGAACTGACACAGCACCCCACTACTATAATGGTTCCTCGGGGCTTTCTGAAGCTGTTTTGCAGAACTGGCCTGATGCCTCACAACATTTACAAACATATGTGCACACACAGAAAGTTGAGATAGGATTCATTTCCATTCCTAGCATAGAATTTTTGGCATGAAGAACTGACACTTCAAAAGGCATGCAATGATCAGATAAGAAAAATATTGGGAAAGCTATCTGAACATGACTGATTTGGTGTGTTGGGAAGTGTAAAACTGTTAACTTAGCCATGTACTCATGCTAGCCAAAGGATTGATAGCACAGGTTGATCTATATTGTCAGCTTCAAAACCACAAACATTTAAACTAATAATAAACAATTTCTTTAGTTAGGAACACAAGACTGGAGAGGCCCCCTTGACCTTCTGAATTTATTCTCAGAAGACTTTACTAAAGATCACTTTTAAATATTCTTTTACCACATTCTATAAAATGCTTCCACACATCTAGAAATAAAACCAAACCTAAAGTAAAGTTAATCTCTATACTGTAGTTTCAGCACAGCTGTGTAATATTGGCAGTGCAGTGAGCTAAACACAGACCCTGGGGTATTCCCTCTCACTTCTAGATGGTGGCCCAGAAGAGAGAGTCATCTGTTTCTTCCAAATCTCCCAGCCTCAGGTATCTCCCACATACCCTAGAAAATTTTCAATAGTACTCAACAATTATGTCTAGGCAATTGAACAGAACCTAATGAGATAAAGTGGGTCGGATTTAGCTTACAGGTTGAGAGCACCAAGCGTAGGTGCCTATAGGACAGATGTACAGGTGAACTAGCTAATTTTCCATTATTCTCAGTGGTAATCTATGGCATGATTCAACAATCCGAATAGAAGGTCCAGTGCCATTGAAGCTTCTCTATGGTTTCCTTCCTGGCCTTTCAGAAGGACACATGTCTACCACAGGTCTTACATCGTATGTGTCAGCCCCATGTGGATATCTCAGATACCCTAAGGCACCTCAGAGATTGAGATATTTATCCTGCTTCTGGTCAGTACAGTCAGACGAGTCTGGAGAGCCATCCAGACGACAAAATGTATGTGACCAGCGTAGGATAAACTTGTGTGTCACAAGATAGCTGCAGAATGAAGTCTTTCACCTTAATTCTCCATTAGAGTCAAGCGCAGCTATATATAATATTATCGGCAACCATGGTCCTAAGCCAGGTGTCCCAGGTGGACATGAGAACAGCAGACGCTTTAGTCATCTCTATGACTATGTGTCCGTTCTTGTGGGGATTGTGTATAATGGGCTTTGGTTCCACAGTGCTCTTTCCGCCCTATGCGGAAGATCTCAGCGTCCTTGACATTTACTCCTTTTACCCTTTGACACTAGGAAGAGCGACTGGCTTGGTCCGTGGAAGCATAAATGTTCCTTTTCACAAAGGATGATCTTTGTTCACTCTCTTTTGAAGTCAGGAAATGCAGTATGCAGTAGACCTAGTGAAGTGGAAAATCCATTCTATAGGTTCTGTAGAATGAAATACAGTTATAAAAAAATCCTCTACAAAGTTAAGAAATTTAACAAGAAAATAGGTTCTTTCTGTTCGAGGTTTAATCCAGTCTATAGAATTTAATAGAGAATTACATCCTTGTTATAGAGAGGTTTACAGTTCCTGGAGAAAGGTGATTATTCTCTATTTAATTCTCCAGATCTTTTTCTATAAGGGTAATTTCAGATTCATTCAACTGTTATGCTGGTTCTGCCACCTTGGAAATTCTCCCGCTTTCATGAATTTGGCATGGATCCATCAACAGAACCAGAAATATGAAATTTCCATTCCTAATATAAAAGTGCAATGCTACACTGTTTCATAACTTCCCACTTGATAATTCATATGTAGCAGTACCATCACCTTCCGTTGGATTTAGACTGTAATTTTTATGTTTTATTCATACAAAGGGCTAAAATGATTTGGAAAAAATCATGTTAGAACTCTGGTATTTCAGGTTGAAGTACCATTATGCCAGTATCTTACTTTATTCAGCCACAGTACAGTACAGTACATTTTCATCCTAACCTGGCCTTCTAGAATACGAGGCATGTAATCTCTTACATAGCGAGTGAAATATTTGAATTATTTTTGTGTTGCATGTAAAAATCTCATTTGATCTGTAAATGTATATGGATTGCAAGGTCATTAGGACAGAAACCTTCCCTTCTTATGTTTGGCAAGATGCTGTATTGGGTTTGCATGGCAAGGGTTTGATCACGGGGGAGCTACAGAGGTGGCTTCTGTAAGAATCTGCTAGAAGCTTCCCCTATCTCCCATAGAGCCAATGCCAGATGGCTCCAAGACGGACCCACTGCTGGCCAAGGCCAAGTCCACCAGTGACTGTTGTAGTGCCTCTGTTGTAACTTATTGAAGAAGAAGGAAAAGTTGCTGTGCAACAACAACTGCTGCCGGAGACAGAAGTGACAATATTGGGGGTTGGACTAGATGATCTCCAGAGATCCCTTCCAACCTGGACCATTCTGTGATTCTGTAACATATGAGAAAACAGCCCTGCAGATACCAAGGTCAGTGAAGAAGGAGGTGGAGAAGGTGCTCCAGGCTCCGGAGCAGAAATTCATGTGCAGCCCGTGGTGAAGACGATGGTGAGGCAGGCTATCCCCCTGCAGCCCATGGAGGTTAATGGTGGAGCAGATATCTACCTGCAGCCTATGGAGGATCCCATGCCAGAGCAGGCCAATGCCCAAAGGAAGCTGTGACCCCGTGGGAAGCCCACAGTGGAGCAGGCTCCTGGCAGGACCTGTGGACCCATGGAGAAAGGAGCCCACGCTGGAGCAGGTTTGCTGGCAGGACTTACGACACCATGAAGAATCCAAGTTGGGACAGTCTGTTCCTAAAGGACTGCACCCTGTGGAAAGGACCCACACTGGAGCAGTTCATGAGGAACTGTAGCCCATGGGAAGGACTCGCGTTGGAGAAGTTCATGGAGGACTGCCTCCTGTGGGAGGGACCCCACACTGGAGCAGGGGAAGTGTGAGGAGTCCTTCCCCTGAGGAGGAAGGTGTGGCAGAGAAAACGTGTGATGAACTGACCACAACCCTCATTCCCTGTCCCCCTGCACCACTCAGGGGGGAGGAGGTAGAGTATTTGGGATTGTAGTTGAGCCTAGGAAGAAGGGAGTGGTGGGGGGAAGGTGTTTTAAGATCTGGTTTTATTTTCTTATTATCTTACTCTGATTTGATTGGTAATAAAATTAAACTCTTTTCCCCAAGTTGAGTCTTTTTTGCCTGTGATGGTAATTGGTGAATGATCTCTCCCTGTCCTTACCTCAACCCATGAGCCTTTTGTTATATTTTCTCTCCCCGTGTCCAGCTGTGGAGGGGGAGTAATAGAGCAGCTTTGGTGAGTAACTGGTGTCCAACCGGGGACAACCCACCATGAATGCTATGCACAGAGAAACACATAAATAATAAATAACAATTCCCTCTGTGTTTTATTCCGTACACAATGGCTTTTATGAAGATCAATGAGTTTCAGTCAGTGAAATGTGGTATGAGAGGGCAGAAATTACATTTGGAGAATCATTAATAATTGTTCACTAGCATTATGAAAGTCTTGTTCATATCAAGAATATTTACATGTAACTTCTGTATATTTTAAAATCAGGTAATCCCAGTACAAGTCACTAAACGTATTCTACATTCTGTAACCTGACAAGTATGAAAACACTGAAAATAGATAAGCCAAGGACCACTAGATTAGTACACCATTTTAACTGAGTAGACTAACTGTAATACAGGGGTGCAACTGTCACACAAACAGGACAAAAGTTATGTGGACAAAGGTAAATAAACAGTGAAGCGCAATTATATCATGTCATACAGTTTCTGCTTGGGGGATATACCCCTGAGCTAATGACCTTAGGGGTTTGGGTTTTTTCAGCAGAGACAAGTGTACATGTTAAGATTTACATCAGAGTCATTTGACCTAATTAGGATGAGAATGCATGTCCTATGTACACCTATGTCTCTTTACTCATTATAAAGGCAGTCTGTGGCAACTGGTTCACCAATACTGTAGACGTCAGCATCTAGTCAGATGAATAACAACCTCTGTGTCTGATTGTAGTAAAAAGAAACAAAATAGACATCACCAAATATCCATTTTTTTAAACCTATGTCCCTAAAAATATTTAGTGAGGAATCCAGAAGAGCTGATCATTTGCATCACAAAGCATTGCTTTATATTAATGTAAAGGAGGTTCTGTAAAACTGGTGCTTACTAGCTCCAGTGAACTGTGTGCTGTTAACCACAATTTTTCTGCCAGTGTTCTGCCAATGTTTGGGAGATTGCACTCTTAATGAATTAATAGACGGACATGCTCTGTAGTTTCTTGAGCAAATATTTCAGACTCTGCCATATCAAATTCAATTTGGATAGCAATTAATAACAGCTTTCTGTAAAGTTAGCTCTGATTCTAATAATACTCACTCACTTCTGCTAGAGATGGCTGATTTCTTCACAAATTGGTCTCCAACAGTTTTAACAGATTTGTTGTTATACCTGTATGCAAAAGCTTCTGTGAACATGCAATACATTTAGTTTTAGATTCCCCTTCTTTCTCAGGCCATGTGAAACACACATCCTTCCAGTACTGTGTTCCTTTTTTTACTTTAGGTTTCAAGTTGTTCATTTAAGGTGAATCCAAGGTAATATGCAATTGTTCTTGAGGAGAAGCATTGTGTAATTACTTCTAAACAAAAAACTCACTTAAAGTTTTGTCAAGAATATTATGGAGTCACTGAGTGGCCAAACTTAGCTGCCTTCACCTAAACTTGTGCTGAGTTCAATTTTTAAGGTGCTAATAGAAATTTAGAGTCTGAGTACAGATTTTGATATTTCCAAGATACTTTATGGTTCAAAAAAAAAAAAAGTTTTAAAAGTTGTTAAATTACATCATTTCAATCTGTACTTTTAAAATTTCTTATACTTAAAAATTTACACATCGCAAGAAATTAACATAAATTGAGCAAAACAGAGTACTGCTAACATCATAATCACACAGAATTGATTGCTGTAAATGATAGGGAATGAAAATAAATTTAAAAAAAATCAGAGTAACAATTAAAAATAGCAATAAAGATAAAGTTTAAAATACAGCAGTACAGTCTTCTTCACACCTATATAAAAAGAAAAATGAAAAAAACAAGATAAACTAAAAAAAAGCCAACAACAGAAATGGACAGACTGAATTCACCTTCTCCTTAACGTATACTACAAAACACTGTAAGAATTCAATGTGTTTGACTTGGGTGATAGAAAATTCAATACTGTCCAAAGAAAGAAATTAAAGAAATACAGGTGAGAAAAAATCACCTGGACTTGCCAGCTGCAGTCCAAACCTATTTTAAGAAAAATTGGGTATAAGAGACTAATAAGTGTGACTGTTACCTAATGTGTATATGTGACATCTTTCTTCAAGTAACAAGCTTCTGTGATAGAATGCGCATGTATGTGTTTGTGTACAAATCTTTTACAGAAAAAAAAAAAGAAAGAGAAAGAGAAAAGGAGAAGGAGAAGAAGGAGGAGAGGGAGAGGGAGAAGAAAAAGAGAAAGAGAAAGAGAGAAAGAGAAAGAGAGAAAGAGAAAGAGAGAAAGAGAGAGAGAAAGAGAGAGAAAGAGAAAGAGAAAGAGGGAAAAGGAAAAGGAAAAGGAAAAGGAAAAGGAAAAGGAAAAGGAAAAGGAAAAGGAAAAGGAAAAGGAAAAGGAAAAGGAAAAGGAAAAGGAAAAGGAAAAGGAAAAGGAAAAGGAAAAGGAAAAGGAAAAGGAAAAGGAAAAGGAAAAGGAAAAGGAAAAGGAAAAGGAAAAGGAAAAGGAAAAGGAAAAGGAAAAGGAAAAGGAAAAGGAAAAGGAAAAGGAAAAGGAAAAGGAAAAGGAAAAGGAAAAGGAAAAGGAAAAGGAAAAGGAAAAGGAAAAGGAAAAGGAAAAGGAAAAGGAAAAGGAAAAGGAAAAGGAAAAGGAAAAGGAAAAGGAAAAGGAAAAGAAGAAAAGTTTTCCTGTAAAAGCATTATTTTTTTTTTAATTCCTGAAAGATGAAACATGTGAAGAAAATCAGAAGCTACTTTTACTTCTAAGTGCCAGAGGTTCACTTTGCTGAGACAGAAATGAAAAGAATAATGTTAGTGCTCATGGAAGATACATCTCCTACCTAAAATATTTACTTCAGAGAAATTCACACTGGTATAAATTGTAAACCCGCCCTGGGAAGCCAGAGCCTTCATAAAGGCTGGATTTTGCCTTTAGGTTCACATATGGGCAAAGCAAAATTTAGTATAAATGAAAAATATTTCATTTCGCTTCCATTTAATAGACCTGAGGAATTATTTTGAGAACAGCCTTAAAACAAATACACAATTTGTGTCAGCATTTTAATAGAGTATATTTTTTTTTCCCTGGACATTGCACTTTGAATATGTCCTGGTATCCTGCCCAACTCCTCATCAAGATGGCAAATCTCAATGGGAACATTTGTCATAAACAAATTTCCCTATCCCAGTACAGAACATTTTTGTTCTGTTGTAATATTTTCTATATTATCAGTCATAGCTTATAAACTAATCAAGTCCATCTTAAAGTGAAAAACATTTTAGGATTTTTTTTTGCACAGCCTCTGGATGAAATTCTGCTTGATATATCCTGTTTATTTACATTAATACTGTACTCTCTGGTTTTTAAAAGTGTATTCTCTAGTATTAAAACCCGCTGGCTTCTGGTGTAGTTCTCTGTGCCCACAAGTAGTCTCACTAAATCTCCCAGAAGGAGGGATTCCAGGCCTGCAAATAATTGAAAAAACAGATTCATAGTCTGCATGTTAGGATAGTAATTCAAGGGTGAGGGAAAAAAAAAAAAGTCTAACAAGTATTGCCTGCCACAGAAATAAACACAAAGTAAACTGAATAAAACAGTCCCGCTGAGTCACTAGATAATCGCTTTACATCCTCTGATTTTAACACAATTGCTCACTGGGTGGGGAAAAAAAGAAAAAAAACCTAAATAACTAAAGCCCCCAAAACAACCACTATTTAATGTCCCTAAACCTGGGAGAATGTGGTAAGTTTCAAACTGCTTCCTAGATTTAAAAATCATCTTACAAATTTATGTGTCTTTCCCTTATCTTATTTAGCAATTCCAAATATGTTTGCTTTTCATTACTTGTAATGTGCTTTTATTGTGTTATTTTTATGGTGCCTTAGTTGGTTTATGCTTTGTAACAAGAATAAGAAGCATATGTGTACATATGTAGTATTTAATGAATAAATTAAATCTGAGTTGATTTATCCGCTCTACCTTTGTTTTCAAATTACTATTCTGCAGAGTAAGAGGATAGGGTGTGTGCTGCTTGTTTGCAGTAAGTATTTGGGAAGCAAGCCTTAATTTAGAATAGGTTCATTTGCATTAAAATCTAACTAAAGTTATTGCTTTAAAAAAAAAGTTTGAATGAACCAAGAGTGAGTTTTTGGCAACTGAAAACGGTAAAACTCTACGAATAATTTACATAGATTTTGTTTATGCTAATGAAACCTCTCATTTATCTCTATTTTGTGCAATTATTACACAATTGCAAAGATTCAAAGACAAATGAAAACGAAACGAGAGGATCTGGAACAGTTTTGTTGAGTACTGTTTGGCAGGTCAGCAGAGTTCAAGGTTATCCTTTTAGCAAATGTTACAACTCAGCTGTGGATTAGATTTGAGCACCCATCACAGATGGGAAGACTGCATTATGACCCCAAGAAACACAGTCAAGAGAGTGACGGGACAGAAGAACATCTCTGTTTATTCTAGGATTCAAAAGGTGTGATTGCTGAGAGGAAACATGACAAAGAGTTACAGCTATACATGCAATTTTCTTTTAAAATGGGCTGACATACTTTAGGCTATTCTGCAGTATACATATTACACCTTTAATTAAATTTCTTTGTTTTAAAAGCTAAACACTGAAGTAAATCAAAATACACACATGGTTTCTTTTTGGATTACATTTAGGAAAGTATATCATTGGTAAATGGAGGAGCAAGTTAATGCTGCTTCTGCTATTTTTGCTAAAATGCTGTGAACACAATGGAGGGCATGTGAATCCACAAGCTAATTTCTAAGTACATACTTTTACTGCAAAGTTCAGATCCAGACCTGATCTTATCAAGTTTCATGTACAGGCTATATTAGTAACAGTTTTTAAATGGAAAAAAAAAAATGGTTCCATCCTTTGTGGCTACAGAATCCCCCTAAAAAATATAAATGAAGCATCACAATAACTCAAAAATCAGTACATCACATCAATAAAATCTAAATGCATTCTATTTTTTAAAAAGTACATTTAAAATTCACATTTAATGATTATTTTTTTTAAGGTATTAAAATGTAACTTTTGAAAACTTGGGTGGTAGATAAGCCTGAACACCCAGATTTGATTTTCAGTAGGAACAAAACCTAAAATAAATCTATTTTAATAGGGGTTACATGTTTAGACAGCAGGGATTTGGCGCAGCTGCTTTTGAATGTCAAAAGCAAGTTTCTGGGGCATTTCCATTCCTCCTTTTATCTTCTGCCACAGAGATCAGAATAAAAAATTATCAGGAGGACCCAGTGCCATATAGGTCTAAACACAAATGAGACAAGTGAAGTCTAAAACAATTCTTCCAATTTCAGCTTTCCCTCTGGCTTTATTCTTACTACTCCAGGAATATTAAAAAGAAATGGGATGTTTTTAATGGATTGTCGGTAGCATTGTTTTCGTTAACAAAAGGGAACTCAATCAACTGCTCTGCCAAACCTCTCTGTCTGTTCTTTGATGGGCATGATAAATGGTGCCAAGCATTGTCAGATCCTGCCAGATTAAATTAAAATGATAGGTGTTCAAAATCTTTTAGGACTAAGCCTAACGTAATTTTGATCGTATTTCTTCCTGAAAGAAAAAGAATAGTAAAAACGTAAGCCAGAAAGACAATAAAAGTTGAGAGATAAAGTAGATTAACGGAAACATTCTATTATTAAAAATTTCTTTCCAAGGCAGTGATAGAGATTGACTGAATCCAAAATATGTCTATTTACACATGACTGCCAGCACTAGTAAGAACATGATGAAAAATGCTAACTCACAATAGCACCACAGAAACAAATTTTAAGGAAGTGACATAAAATTAAAATGTGTTTAGTGATTGTCTTAAAAGACCTCAAAGTTTATCAGGCTCTTAACCAACTATGTTAAAACAGTAAGATTCTGCATGGGATTACTGTCAATCTTAGCACATAAGGAGAAAACGCAGAGCCTTTTTAGGGGACAAGGGGTTAGTATTTACGGATACAGGGTTAAACAGCAGTAATAGTTCTATTTGTACTAGTGTGAAACAGTCAACTAGTTTAAAAATATAATGTGCTTAAAAAGGCAAATTTCATTGAATCTTTCAAACCAGTAAATTTGTTCTTCATGCAGCCACAAGTTAAACCCCCTGGGTTCAATGTATTCCCTCCCCGCCTCTTCAAATTTAGAAGCCTGCCCTGCTGTCCCATTTCATTTTCAGAAGCATAAGCACCCTTAAGTTTCAGCGAGTGCTGTATTACCTGAATTTACAGGTAGTATTATCCAGATTGTAAAAAACCCCAAACCACTGTTACTACAGTAGTGATGTTTTCAAACACAAATTTCAGTGACAGAAATGCTAGTTTCAGATAATGACTTTGCATGGCTGCTCTTCTTGGCAATGAGGGAACAGCTCTGGCCAAGTGGCACACCCTGAAAATGGCTCTTATACCAAACAAAACATTAACACAAAGTGCAAGATTATATTTTGCTTAGAACTGAAGGTTGGCAGCAGCTTTATAATAAGTCTTCAGGAAGTGTTGTATGATTTACCACTATTATATTTATTGTTGGTGGTCTTGTGGGCCAGCGCTGGATAACATTGAAGACATTTATGAAATATTCTTTACCTTTCTAACTCTATTTTATGTCAGACAATTTACAACTGCTGTTATGTGTACAACTGTACAGTGAAATGGAGCTCAGTGCAGGAGCTCCAGGTCTCATGTCTCCTCCTATATAGTATGTGTCTTTTTAATTTGCAGTGCTGCTGACACAGTATGCTTGATTAGGGAGTAGTGTTGAAGATAACTCTGTAGGATAAAATGCTTGCTTTCTTAGCTGTGGTGTTATATAAATTCCACCATGTGTACATGCCAAGAGAGAACTTGAGAGATGTAAAATGTAGCTTGGTGCAAACAGGAATACCTCTATTGCTTTTAGTAGAGTTGTACAAAAAAAAGCCCTCTGGAGATGTTGACCCACGGCAGTCATGAAATTAATATGGTAGGATGATGGGGAGCGTTGTATATCCTCTGTTACTGATTATGTGACAAATCACTGTTTTGTTTTATGCTAGGACTGAGGCCTTTGTAGGTAAAGGGAGCAGTCCCATGGCTGGACTGAAATGCAGGATGTCCAACATCTGCTCTAGTGAAGTAAACAAAGACATTTTGAGAACTGGGGGGAGGGTGTTAGGGCTAAAAGAGGCGTATAATTTAACACGGATGTAATATACATGATTCTGCAGCATGCTTTTTAGAGACAGAAGAGATCAATTATAGCTAAATTGAGATATGATAGAAGGAGATTTAGTGGTATGAGGAAGCTTAAATTAATCCCTCCTAAGGTAATATCGACAAATGCTACTTGTTGTCATCAGTTTAGTGCTTTCAGCAGTCTGTGACAAAGGCAGGAGAACGGCATCATGTGAAAGGAAGGAAACGGTTCATCGGCAACCAAAACCAGTTCATCAGATTCTCAAAATCTAGAAAAAAAAAACCCATGGATAATAAAACCCTAAATGCTGATTCACCTCGAGGACTTGATTTTTGCTGTCTTGTGTGATTGCCCTTGAACTTAATGCCTTGCTTTCATTCAAGGCCAAATCAGAGTGGCCTACCACAGCACAAGACCCTCTCAGGGAGGGTCTCTGAGGACACCCACCATGTGGTGGAACAATTGAAGTTCAAGCCCAGCTAGACTCACAACCATGCCTAGAGAACTGTCTGGGTAGCCCAAACAGCAACAGCATCAGCCATATTGGCTTCTACCAGCATTCAGCCTCTTTGCCCTCACCCCCTACCATGGAAGGTTTCTAGGTGACCCAAATGTGCCTAACAATCAGTGATGACATACCCATAGCTGACTGTAGTCAATCGCTCATTGCCAGGCAAGCCTTTCACACAGGGCAGGCCCATCCTTCTCTTAGCGCTACACCTCAGCAACCCCTAGTCCGTAGAGCTCCATTCCCTTGTCCTCCAGTCTCTCTCCTTGGATCTGGGGCTTGCCAGTGACAAAAGGCCAGACAGGAGCAGTCTCTTGTTTTCCTGTCCCCTACTTCCTGTCCCGTTTGCCTCCTGGCCCAGGATGGCTGTGGTGGGAGGAACAAGATGGCTGAAGGTCCTCATGGGGTGTCCCCAGCCACTGCAGCACAGGCAGTAGCTGCGGCTGCACCTGGCCCTCCTCCAAGACTGCCTTCATCATCTGCGCCTTTGCTACAGATACTGCTGTCTGAGGGCTAAAACTTAAACCTACACCTTTTATTTTTCCACAGGGTGAAGAAACTATGGAAGCTGCGCATCCTACCCTATGTGAAGGACCATTCTACTTTTCACATATACCATGATTAAACACTTGTTCTGATATCACTGAGGTTCAGTTCCTTATGTGATCTTCAAAGGTGAAACCTAAAGTCCCCCCAGCCCTCTAAATTCAGTGGAACTCTTCATCCTTTGATGGTACTCCACATAAAACACTTTGAATATATGGGACTTTAATTTGATCTGATCCTGAAAGCCATCATACTAGAGAAGACCAAAGGTTCATGTAGTCCCCTGCAGCGGCCAAAGGCTTCATGGCTCTCAGTGGATTTCTCTTCCACTTGAAGTCTGCCCTTGAACCTGCTTGCTCTCTAGATAACCTGGCACGATGGCACTGAAATCTGCCTGTCCACAGAATAAACAGTGCCTTAATGAGGCAGGATACTTTTTGAGAGAGGCTGCAGAAACGATAGGTTGTGGAACATCAGATACTGCCTTGAAAACATCTGAAACTGCATTAATGAATGTTGCTAATACAGCTTTGGGGTGGATTGAGGGAAAGGAGGAGAGAAAGGAGCTGCTGATCCTAAACTTCAGAGATCTAAAATTAGAAAAATCCTGTTTAAACAGCAGCTTTGAAAATTATAAACTGAACTACCTTTTGAGGGCAGTTAAATCCTAATCTCAGGGGATGGTGGGCAGAACGTGACAGACTTCAAATGTCTAAAGCAACATTTTCTAAAAGATGCAATAAAGCTCGTATGCTGCTATCTTACACCCTTAGACAGGGAAAGTTAAAAAAAAAAAGAAGATATATTTTAGCAATTAGGAACTGTATTGGTGCTATGAAATATAAAACAAAAGAAATTTGTGAACTCTTTGAAGATTTCTATTAACGCCTTTATACTTGCAAGTAACAGGTCTCCAGAGATAAAAGGTCAGATTGTGAAGGCTAATATGTCTAGTTACTCAGCAGAATAAAAGGCCAGGTTGGACTGTCCTTTTGAAGCTAAGGAAATTCAAAAGTGATTTAAAAAATATGCCAGCAGGAAAAACTTCAGGGCTTTTCCAATTCCCTTGTGATTTTTCTTTTTATATTTTTAGAATATAGTAGGTAACACACATAGCTTAGAGGACAAATTTGCTTTTCCATTTTGATGGAGGCAAATTTTATGCTTTCCTATAATTCATAAACACATTATAAAATGTAGATATTATGGATCCACTTTCCTGTTTGTCTAGTAGAGTATTTTCCATTACTGCAGCCACAAGAAATAGAAATTGAGTTTATGCATAGATGTTTGTTGAGACGTGCTTCAAATTTGGTAAATGCAATGAATTAGGTAAAGGTGGTGAATTAGGAGAATAAAGGTAGAAAGGAAACTGGATATTGCGTGGCTGAGCTCAGTTTGAAGGTGAGTTTCATTTTTTATTTGGAGAGACTGAACCTCCTGACTGCAATAAATTCAAAGCTGAATTTATTTCTTTTGAATGTTGTGTTACCTTGAAAAATCCAGGTGTACATTACATTGTTCTTGAACTCAGCAGAAGCACCAAAACTGTTCCAACTACTGGCTTCCAAAGTGTAAGTCTTTGCCTTAGCAGTCAAGCTCAAGCAGACTCCAGATTGACAGGCTTGTGAACTTCCATAGTGGGCACCCACCTATCAGCTATTTGATATGATGAAGCACCCCTGTGCTTCCTCATCTTGCTCTTTCTTCCTGCCTCCTGAATTCTGCATTAAGACCTTACTACTGATCTTCAGCAGACTTTTGACGACAGTGTGATCTTGCCCAATGGTTTGGGATTTTCCAGATTCTTCTCTCAGCTTACCCTGATCATGGTACATGGATCTAGCTCCAACCCCTGAATCTCGCTGGGCCTTAGCAGTTACGTGTGACTGCTCACATCCATCCATCCTTACAAGCTCAAATCTTGCATATGGCTTTATTAACATTCTTGTGTTTCAGATACACAGCAGAACTATTTTAGTGGAGCTGGAAAGTTATCAGTGTAAGGTATAAAGACTTCCACAACACACTAATGATTAGATCAATTCTAACTTTGCTTATAGGGCAGGGATATTATAATGATGTCACAGAATCACAGAATAAACCACAGAGTGGTTGAGGATGGAAAGGACCTCTGGAGGTCACCTTGTCCAGTCCTCCTACTCAAACAGGGCCACCTAGAGCAGGCTGCCCAGGGCCTTGTCCAGGTGGCTTTTGAATATATTTAAAGATGGAGACTCCACATCCTCCATGGGCAACCTGTGCCAGTGCTCCGTCACCCTCATAGTAAAAAAAGTGTTTCCTGATGTTCAGATGGAGCTTCCTGTGTTTCTAGTACAGTCATTGGGTGTGACTGAAAAAAGCCTGACTCCATCTTCTTTACAATGTCCTCTCAGGTATTTGTATACATTGATAAGATCCCCCTGAGCTTTCCCTCCTCTGGGCTGAACAGTATGCCCATGTCTTTCCTGTACTGGGAAGGGTGCAGGACTTTCCACTTTCCTCTGTTGAGGATCTTATGGGATATGGTATTGAGAACCTGTCAGTGGAATTCCTTCAAAAGCATCTTCTCTGGAGGCCTGTAATGTGATATTTGACTACTGCTGGTCCCATGACAGAATTAAAATATGGTCCCTATTTGGTTCTCAGCTTTCTTTATATATTGCCATATAATCTTTACGTATTTCTGTTGGTCATTTCACAATAATCTTAGAAAAATGTATCTTATTTCATTGTTACAGGACTTTAAAAGACCATGTTAGGTTGGCAAAGATTGAAAGATAGACTGTGTTTGCTCTAATGAAAGCATCTCTTTCATACCTTTAAAAAATAATTTATTACTGTTTAGACTTCTGCACTGATTGCTCTCTAAATACTGCTAGCGTTAATAAAAATCTTTCTGGCGCAACCCTAATAAATGTTTTATCAACTTGGGAACTTCTCAGAACAGATGACTTTGAGACTGACATGAATAAAATTCAACTAGTGAGAAATTATCCATAACAGAAAGAAGCAAAGTACTTTTTGGAGTACTTGCTAATAACCTGTTTTCCTTACCAGAGGCAGCAGCTCTTCTCCAAATTAAAACTACTCAAAATAACTGAATTTTAATAAAGATCTTTACTTGTATTGCATACCCTCCCCGTTCATTTTCTGCAATTTCTGTCTAAAGATATTAAGGTTTATATAGCATCCAGTAATGTTGCAGTGGAGCAATCTTCATGAGAGGTAAACTCAGATATCTTCCCCTCCAGAGAAGTGCTCTTATTATAGGGCTACAAAGTCAAGCTTCTTCCTTTTTGTCTCCCTAATGCACAAGTTGACCTTCCGTTTTATGCAGTAGTGATGGAAAATAATTTGGAAATCACAGAATCACAAAATAATTCACATTGGAAGGAGACTCGGGAGGTCATCTAGTCCACATTCCTGTTCAAAGCAGGGTTAATTTCAAAGTAAGGTCAGGCCACTTGGGGCCTTGTCCCCTTTGAAAATCTTTGAAAATCTTCCAGGAGACAGTTTCTAACATCTTTTCCGGGCACCTTTTCCAGTGATCAACAGACATCAATGTGAAGAATTTTATCCAGTTTATCCATCCAGAACTTCCCCTGCTGCTGCCTGTAACTAATGCCTCTTGTCCCAGACAGTGCACATCTGAGAGGAGTATAGCTCTGTCTTCTTTGTAACTGCCCTTTTAGAAGCTGAAAGTAGGAAATGGATACATATTCACTTCTCCAGGCTAAACAAACATAGCTTCTCCTGACTCCTTCTGTATACGAAGTGCTCTACCTACTAGGTGACCCAGACAGGCAGCTTAGTAACTCTGGACTGGATGCTTTCCAGTTTGTCAATGCTTCTTTTGTACTGGGGAGCTCAAATCTGGAGATAGTGCTCCAAACCTCAGAAGAGTGAAGCAAAAGGAAATAATCACTTCCTTTCCCTTGACCTTCTGGCTATCCTCTTGCTAATGCATCCTAGTATGCGGTTAGCCATCATCTCCAGGAGATGCTGCTGATTTATGTTCCATTTGCTCATGAGGATTGCACCTCTTCTACCATTGCTATTCTGCATAGCTGCTGCCTGTCCAGAGGCCCTGCCTATACTACATGGGCTTATTCCATCACAGGTGAAAGACTTCTAATTTGCTTTTGCTGGGTTTCCTGAGGTTCCTGTTTGCTCATTCCTCCAGGGCGTGTAGGTATCGCAGCCCTGCCTTCCAGCATCAACTGCTTCACCTTGCCTAGTGTCATCTGCGAACTTGACAAAGATGCTTTCTGTCCCATTGCCCAAGTCATTGATGAAGATGTTAAATGGTATTGAGAAGGTTGCTAGTGACTCAGCCGTATAAAAAGCTTGCAGAGGTAAAGTGGAGGATGGTTAACTGCTCATTTCTGAAACGTTCAGATATAGTAATAATAGATGCCATAGGGAATACCCATGCGGAAAGCAATAATTCAATCATCAGAATGACATTTGAATAGCGTGCAGCAACTAGGGCCTGAGGCCACACATCAAATACTAAGGATAAAAGAAAAAAAACTAGCATGTGCTCACTCTTTGAGCGTTATCTACCTTTTGTGTTGAAAGGGCCACGGGTTCCACAAAAAATAGCCAGTGATCATGTGATCATGAAAAATAACCAGTGGTCATTTATTTATGTGGACAAGGGGATTGAATCCAGTACTTACTGTTTTACGCATGCTTATCATTGCAATCTGAAAAATAGTATTTTGAAAAGGAGTATTTTGAAAAAGACATGCATGTATGTATTTGGGATGGATGAAAAGGCTGTATCTCAGAGCAGAGACCTCCAGTGAAGGGACACGTGTTCCTGCAGTTTAGTCAGGTCTTGCCACTGGTATCCTACATGAAACTACTGCTCTGGACAATTTCATTTTAGTTGATCACTTCTACAATATTGTAATAGGAGAGGAGGAGGACATTTGGTTAACCTGAGGAATAAGAGAAAGAGGAATAATAAGGTAGAAGAGGACTAGATACACTGATAACCTGAGGAATAAGAGAAAGAGGAATGGTAGAAGGTAGAAGGTAGAAGAGGACTAGATACACTGGATTTCATATTTTGCGGAGAAATCGAGATATACTCTACTTTACTAAGCTACTACAAATTTATTAATATATGGTCATCTTCTCTTGCAATATGTGTATACTGCTGCTACCATTTCTGTGTTCTTTATTTTGCACATTAGATGTCTAGGAATTTGGACCAAATTTCAAACTCACACCTGTGTTTAATCAGTAGTTCTTACTGAAACTAATACCAAAGGTACCTTTGGTTATCGTATAAATATCTAGATGTTGAAATGGGCTGCTGACATCACACAGCAACAATTCAAATATTTATTTGCACTTTCTGCCAAGCGGAATGGTGTGAAGAAAGTGATGTTTAAGATACTTAAAAGAATTCCTTTTCAAACAGTGTCAGTGTGTTAGTGTCCTGTGCATGCAAATGTGTATACACAAGCACTACGTTGAAACTGGAATGAAAATAAATTATTGCTACTTGTATTTTATTACACTTAATTATTGTTTTATTTATCAACTATTTTCAAATTCTAGCTGAAAAAGAACAGCAAATTGTATTGCATAGGTGTAAAAATACAGCCTTTTAATCATATGGCTCTGATGCATGCTGCATAGCTTATGATTTTCCTCTAGCTGGCAGATACTTAACGGTTATTAAAGAACTGCACATGATAATGGAAGTGCAGAAATCTGAAATATATTCAGATGCTGAAAAATACATAGCTGCTCTTAGTTGAGTGAAAATATGATTTATACTGCTTATGGTTTCTTCTAAAAGAGGAAATCCACTAACTTGCTTGAAAAAATAGGACCTGCAAAGTTCCCACTTGTTTGCTTTTCAAGCAGATTAGTGGCTTTTCTCTTTTACAAGAGAATATGAAGGGCACAATAAAGAATGTCAAAAGGAAATTTGTTCAATTTGAAAGGTGCTGAAACAATTAATTGGAATGTCACCATTATAATGAGGCAATCATGTATTAACAACTATTACTTTTATTAATGATCTGCAGAAGGCTTGTATTTTCAGCTAGCTTGGGTGGACTTTTTACTTCTGAAACTTTGCATATCTCCCTGTCTCTTTTTAAATAGTGCTGTAACTTGCTCAGAAATTTAATTTTCACCTGAGTAGTAGAAGAAGCATTATGTTAATGACAAATATATTAATGAAATCTTTGAAGAATCATGATGTTGCTTGAACGGCTGCACTGATTTCTTTTACTGTGCAGTCCTCAATCTGGGGGACTTTAATTCTGTTCTCTTACATGAAAAGATGTGCATTTCTTTTCACTGGTCATTGTAATTGCCTATATAGGTGGCTATGGCTTCATAAAAGTGCCAAACTTATAAATAGTTTTTTCCAGCTATCATATATATATAGACATATGATTTTTTTTACTACTACATTTCACTTCCAGAAGAGTGCTAGTGTTAAATAATGCATTTTAAACAACTGGAAACCATAAATTCTAATAACAGGATTTTTAATCTCTTTCAGAAGACAGGTCTTTTACTGCTGACTTAAAGATAACAGCAGGGAGATACTCAATGTTAACATTGAAGGACACTTCCAGCTATGTAAAAGTAAATGTCATATTTTGAGATTATATCCTGAATGAGTGGGAGATACTTTTTAATTAAAGAAATGAAATGTCTATGGTCTTTTTTTTTCGTTGTTACCACATAATGAGCTTCAATGTTTCACAGATCCTCTTGCCCAGCTCTTCAGGAATTGACCTCTGTTCTTCTGCTCTGTTAAGAGATAAAGTAGTGTGCCACTTCGTGACCTACTGACCAATGGCACTGGTTGGCAAAAGCTCTTGACAATGACAGACAAATTGGCTCTTCCCAGAGAAGCTCCTCAAAAAATGGAAATCAATTCTAAAGATTTAGTTTTACAGTTGGGTTTCAAATTCTTCTGCATAAAGCATCTCAGACAGGTTTACTTTTACACTTATTGCGCTGCTGCACAGCACTGATGTGAGGTGGGACTATGGAAGCTTGACTTAAAAGATGCAGAAATCCTTGGCTAGCTTCTTCGAATCCAGAGATGTACAATGCCAAAGTTCAAGTAAGGAGTGGATGAAAGGTTTCATATGTGATGAACAAGTAAATATATAGGATACAATATGCAAAAGCATTTTCAAAATTACTGTGAAAGGGGTTTACATTTTCCTTTTTAATTTTTAACTAAGCATATTATTTATCACACAAGTGGTTTCATGTCAAGTAGGCAGAGGAATTATGTGAGCTCTAGTGATTAAACACAGAGATGTTAAACCTTGTCACAGCCTTGTGTTCATCTCTGGGGCTGTCACTATAGGAGGTACCAGCTACTGAGGCCTGTCAAAATCCATTAAATGTGATCTGCTGCTTAGTGCCCTGCATATGAAGACAGGATAGGGAATGTGACAATACAAGAGGAGCAGGTAAACAAAGCCACACACATAAGAGAATCCCTGCTGGAGTATGGAGAAGTTTTCACCACCGGTTTCTGAAGACCTTTTTTGAATAAAAAACAGCTGGGAATTTTAGAAAAAGAGTGGTTCATAATTGGAGAGGAGACACTGGTGAGATTCTTCTTTTTCTCCAAGAAACAAATAGGAAATAACTGTCTGGTTCAAGCTAAGCACACACCGGTTTTCTCGGGATCAGGAGAATCTGGAGTATTTTATCTATTTGGGAGTGCTCTAGCAGCCCAGACCGAGAAGGTTATGGATAAAAATACACTTCCCAGTGAGGGCACAGAGATGTAACTAGAAGCCGGAACACAACAAGGGACAAACACTGCACTAGACTGGCATTCACTGCTGCTGTGTGTAAACAAAAGAGGAAAAAAGACTTTTTCCAGTAATTTCTTGGTGTTGATTACTCACACCACTGCACAAAAAGAATGTGAGCCAGAGCTTCCTGTTTTCCTTTGCATTCATTTGCATTCAGATGTGTGCGAGCAGAAAAAGTACTGGGAATTACACAGTGCTAGGCCCCTGGGGGGCTGCCTGTTCCTGCCCACCCTACAGGGCTCCCCGACCCTGCCCAGGACCCCATTTCAGCCCCCAGGGCCATCAGTCACTGCCCCAGCAACACCTCAGCATGGCCGATCTCCAGTTCCCTACAGCCCTGCCCTGCCTAGCCATGGACCACCCAAAGCCAGGCCCATCCATGGGCCCATGTCCTGTCCCAGCCTTGGCCTGTCCCCATCCCCAGGGATGTGCCCGATGCCCAGGGCTGGGGCTGCCCTGGTGCCCACTGGCTGCCCTGCTCCTGGCTGGGGTGGTGGGACAGGTCTATGGGCAGCCCCTGCAGCTCCATGTTCCTTAAAAAGATACAGGCACTTGCTGCAACCCTGATTTTGAGAAGCTGAGGCATAAGGAGCTGAATTATTGAATTTGCTATGAGTTGATCAGTCTAAGTAATCTAGTGCCTGTTTTCCGTGACTTCTATGGAGAGATTTTCCACAGTTTAATTTGTCTTTGCTAGTAAGATCACTGAAATGAAGCCTTCCTGGCTTGCAGAGGTTTTTCATTTGACTGAGAAAAGCCTTACACTAAGCCTTTATTTGGGCAAAACCAAGCAACATATTTAAAATTCATTACCTACACACAAGCATGGTAAGAGGGGACATACAGTAGATTTGAACTGGAGGGGCACCTTTACTATACTGAATGTTTGCTTGTTGGCTAAAACATGAAAGGTTTTTCAGCACTCATAAAACAATCGTGCATCTTGCGTCTTTCTTGGGGGTTTTTTATTACCTTGCCATAAAAATACTAGTTTCAGAACTGCTATACCTTTTTTTGATACTTACTGGACTATTAAATCTGTCCTGCTTCCTGAATTGTTAAATATACACACAAATACACAAGAGAATTAAAACCCAGGGAAATATGCCCCTTGGGAACATATTTTTATAGCCATGAGATGCCGGTGTTTTACATAGGTCTGAAAAAAATATCCTAGGTCGTAAATCAAGAGTTCTCCTTTTGCAAGCAACCGCATACACGACTTTATAAATTTATCAAGTGCCATATTAGAGACTGGGATTTTAATCTCATTACTACTACTGGATGGCTGTTCAAAACCTCATTTCTGTAAAGGTTAGAAACCCTTGCCTAATTCACAGCTTAATTATGTTTACACAGTTAGGTTTTGTGCCAGCCTCATCCTTTAATTTAGTTTTTCCTTCCCATTTTTGCAATGTACTTTTAGAAACAGGTGACGTTGCTTCACAGCTTTCATCTTGCTGGGTTAAAGAAAGCCAGACTTCACTGGAAGGGTTTGCATTTTCAGTCCTTATCCTAACACCTTATGTCTAAACCAGCTGTAGTTTTTCTTGATTCCAAATGACCAGAATAATTTACTGTGTCCTAGATAACCACTTACAGATCATAAGAAAATATAAATCACTGATGGAGTATATTCCATTTTAGTAATACAGTACCGTGCCCTTTTAGAAGATGCAGAGAGCGTTCCACTCTCATCAGGTGGAAATGTGGTTCTCTTCAAGGTAGTTCTTGTGCTGCCTTCTGTGAGGCCAGTATTTCAGCTATTCTTTTGAACAGATTTAGGAGTCACGGACACACCTCGACATTTTGTGAGTAAAATAAATCCCTTTAATTATAACAAAATGTTAAAGCTCCACAAAGGTTCTATGGATATTACACAACTGGGAAATGAGGCAACACTTAGGAAAAAAAATACCCAAATATTTAAACTGAAGAAGAGATGGACTAGGGAATAATATTGCTCTCTTGATAAAAGTGATAGTGGAGTGATATTTATAGCTCTTCGTTTCCACTGCCTCCAGCAACTGGGGGAGCTATCTGGTTTTAATGACAGTTGTTTCTTTGGTCAGTGCATGCATCCTCTAAGCATGCAGTTTGGACTAAGAAAGGCTGTGTATGACTAGACATGTGGCTCAGGTAATAATTAGTGGCTTATAGTGTCAATCTAGACTGAATCAAAGGTAACTCTTGCTGTATAGCAAGTTCAAGTTCATCTTTGCATCCATTCCAGTATTTTCAACTGTTGCATCTTTGCAACAGTACCAATCTGTACTATTTCAACAGAGCTGTTGTACCTCTGGCACAGTGGTAACCTTTCTTTTCCTTGTTTTACTAACAGGCTGCTGGCATGAGTAATAAAGAACTGTCTTGAGACACAGACGCCAGGATCTGATAAAAATTAGCATTATATCCTGATGGCATCCTGTTGTATGTCTTTTCTTCAGTAACCTCGATATCAAATTTAATTACGTAGGTTGAGCTTTTTAGACTTGTCTCGGGATATAAAATTAATTCCCATAAATCTCACGGTCTCCTCATTCTGCTCTGTGCAGAGGTTAGTGAACAAGTGTCCCCCTTCCTTGCTGTTCAAGCAGGCTTTCAAAAGAGCTGTAGTCTTAGGCATAAATATTATTGAAAGACTGAGAGACTTCTGCAAAACTAATTTTCCCATCGTCTTATCAAGGATTTGTAGACAAGCAGGCACCTAGAAACTGCTGTTTAAAAGCTGGACAGTGAAGGCTAATGCTTCTAAATGGAATTGGCTGCTGTAGGTACATTTATTTGTTATTTTACCTATTCCTATCCAGATTCATTCTCTCTCCTCTCTTCCCCTGGATTCTTATTGAATAGTTATTCACTTTCAATTGGGTGAAAATAAACCGGCAGAGAAGATGAAAGCTCACCTCAGTGGTATTAGGAGGAATTGCATTTCTCAAGTTTTCTGTAGACTACCAGGTCAGTTCTTCACTGTGTTGGAGACTTGTCCCTCAAAAAGGTATAAGGAGATGGAGAGTGTCTTGCAAGTGTTAATCTGAGAGTAAACTGTCACCAAGACAGACTGGGAGTGTGCCTTTCAGGGAATTGTTATCACAATTATATATCTTTTACAGCGTTTGCAGGGCCTTCATGGACTTAAATTTTAAAAAGACTAGAGCAACTGTGTTATAACACAAGGACATATACTCAATGACACTTCCAAGTATTATCTATAGGAACACAAAGAAGTACAGAAGGCTTTTGTGGAATAACATGAGAACAGAATGCATATCCGATAGCATCACCAGGGCATTTTAGTAGCATCTTGTAAACAATGGACTTAACTCTGCATTTATGTGCAGCATATGTATAATTTGTCAGCAAAGCAGTAGTCTATTTAAAATATAGAACAGTGAGGTTATAATTGTCTGAAGTAGAACTGGCCAGGATTTTTCCAATGGGAAATATTATTTGATGGAAAAAGTTATTTACAGGTAATAATTTTAAAAATGCAGGAATACATATGTTGGTTTCAACAGTAGTGGAATTTGCGATCAAAACAGGAAAGACCTTTATCCACTAGAACACCTGGTAGCCCTGAGCTGTTGAAGATGAGGTGGGAGATCAGTATGAAGATGCTGTTCTGTGTGATTCAGAAGAAGGACTTAATTTGCAGACTTTCCATTCTTAGATGAGCAGCCTGATCTTCACACATTTCAGCTACTCTGGATGTATCTTTCCTTTTGGAGACGTTCCCCTTTGTATTAATAATGCATCGAGGGAGAATGAAAGAGACTAGTTTCAGCACTGCTTTTGGGTATGGGAGATGAAAGTTCTGAAGGATATTTATTTATACAGCAAGTAGCAGCTCCAACAAGAAATACTAGAAAACCCTTCAGTTTCCTCTGCCTAGTAGCTTAGTGGGTTAGACATTCATTTGGGATGTCAGAGACCGAAGTTTCAGTTGCTGGACTGGATCACCTAGAATAAGCACTTGAATTTTAGTCTTTCTTATCTTAGATGAACACACAAATGTGTGTGTGAGGGTCTCCATATTTTCCAGTCTTAGTCTCAACTTCATACATACTGGGAAATTTCATGGAGCATACGGAAACCACAACACTCTGCATTTTGCAAATCCTCACTCAGGCGTTTGAACCCACAGTACATATCGACAGCAGGGTAGAAGGGGTTTCGTTCTCAATGGTGCCATCGTTTGGCTGTATAAAGTGATGTTCAAGCAATTCCCTTTCTCTAGTGGTACACCAATTGTAACTGACAGCTCCCAGGGCATATTTTGTAGTGATAAAGAGATAACTGTAGTAGCCTTGCAAGAATTCACCTCTTATTCAGTCCTTCAGACATACATATGCTCTCTAATATCCACATGTTCTCCAATATTGTTAAATAAATTACCCATCTAGAGCATGAGCTACTAGATATAACTTTTACAAACAGCTTTAGGAAACCTGGGGATTAAAAAATGTGACACAAAAACGGTTTTCATTCCTTTCCATATTAGGAGGGGTCTGTGTCGTTCACAACAAGAAAAGCACAGTTTTGTCAGTTAGGTTTTCTAAAGATTGGTACCTTTTACTTTTCTTCATGATAATCTCAAAGTGATGAAAAAGATTTAGACTTCTAACAAAAAGAAAAAATTTGCACACACCTAAAGCCATTTAATCTGAATCATCTCTATTTTCTTCTCCTTTCTGCTTTCATCCTACTACATTTATTGTTGTTTTTCTTGTCAGTGGGTAGACATAAATGCTGTTGCTGGAACAATTGGAAAACAGGAACATATATTTATGTAAACTGGTATTGATTCAACTTTAAAAAAAAAAAAAAAAAAGGAAAAAGAAACTAAGGCTTTCAACGCTGTGCTGCAAATCATTATGACCAGTGCTGCCTATGTGCAAAGAATATGTGAATGAGTTCTGCTGATATTGCTTAGGTCTACTATGAGCTTAGACAGTTAAAAATTAAAATTGTTGTATGTAATTAAAAACCTCTGCACAATATTCATCTTCAGATGTAGGTCCTTGTGGGTTTTTTTCTTGGTCTCATAACAATAATGACTGTTTTATTTGTTTATGTAGCTCTGTGCTCTATGGTTGACAGTTCCACATTTGGGAACATCCAAAGAAGAGGTCACATGACCTTTCCAAACACAGGAAAACTCTGTTCTTCTCAAGATGACCTGAAATGTTCTAATTATTGGTTATTCCCTCTAGTTGGTGATGCAGCCAACAAGCACGTAAAGTTCAATGAACCCACAAGTGTACAGCTGTTATCTTTGACTTGTGGCCAAAATAAAAATTGGAACAAAATTTACCCAGACAAGTATAAAGTCTCCTGTTTAAAGTAGTTATTTTCTAAGCAAAATAATCAGATTGAAACTAAGGAGGAGTGAATCATTTTCCTAGAAACATTGATTCAAACCAGGGTCAACATTGCAGAGATGAGATGTTAACACGGATTACTGACTCGACTGCACAAGTCTCCCAAAGAACGCCCAAGTCTCAAATCTATTGATGTGTGCACAGGTTTAGCTTGTAATCCAATTGTTCCAATTTCATCATATATGTCATCTTTTTTTACAGACTTGAAAATAAGTTGATTTTATTGTCTGCTGCATAATCATTGTGAAGGTTGAAAGATGCCAGTGACAGGTATGCTGGTATAACCTGTTAACACACACCAGTGATATCTGCTCTGATGTACCAGTTTGGAGTAGCCAGAAATAAGAAAGCAATAGTTCCCTACTATTTTTGCCATTAGCATTTCCTAGAAAATTTCTGTAATTAACTAATCCAAGTCTTCTTATATGAGGTCAAAAAGGTATCACAGAGATCAGAAACATAATAGAAATTGTACACACCTCCTCTTCCTCCTGCTTATCCAGACACTGCTGTCTGATCTGTTCTTCAGATCAATTTTGTATTACCCAAGACTATATGGAAGGGAGACAATGTAATCAGAAATAAAGTTTCACGGTGCTTTTCATAGCTGTGCTTGCCTGTGTTGTACAGCAAGTAGATATGAAAAAGCTGATTCCTGAGCGTATGTAAGTCACATCCATAGTAAGCCAGAGGAGAGAGGTCTTTCCACTACAGTGAATGTGCATATCAACTCATCCGAATGGATATTTGATTTCTGTTGAACTGTATCATGAGTTGCAAATCAGCTTCTACTTTCCAGGTAGTATAGTCTGCTTGACTGATAACAAGGCTTAATTAATGTGCATCTGAAAAGCTCCTTCTTCTCTCTTTATTTTGAGACGAGGCACATTTGTACAGGGAACAGTACAGGTCTTACTTAACAGGTGTAATCCTATCCAGAATTCTCCCTGCACTATCTGTTTGCGACAATAACAGAAATGCAGCAGTTCACTGAGATAAGACTTTTTTCGGAATAGAAAGTACCTTGTTACACTGGATGGCAAAAACAATTGTAACTACAACTTCTTACAGCAAATTCTAAAATAGTCCGCATTTTAGACCATCAGCTCAGTAATCTGTGATCAAGGACAGTTTTCAAAAGTCTGTTGAACAAATGAATGGATTTTCTCAAATTTATATGAGTTGTACACCTCAAAAAAACAGTAGCTGGCTGTTCAAGTCATACTTTAAAAAGACAGGTTTAAATGTGAAGTGATTTTAAAGGAGCGCTCTTTTTATATTGGTGGGAAATTGGATTTTTCATCAAACAAAAAGGAGATATTTCAAGGTAATGCTTGATAGACCGAGAAATAACTGGCAACTAATCGGTGGTTGGACAAATCTGTCTATAAAGGCACTGTTGCAGTCAAAAGTTTCTACAAACATAGCAGGCCATCTAAACATTTCTTTGCAACTGTTGTGCATTTTAGGGAGAAAAGTTCTAGCAAAATTCATCCCCTCCTAAACTGTCTCTTTCCTGTCCTTAAATGGCCAATAACTTCTTAGCCAGGAAATGGATTTTTTCTTGTCTTTTTCCTTTGAATAAACATTTATTTGAATGCATTAAGCAATCTTTCTACCTCATTAAGTTCTTACTAAGATGTCTCCCCACTCTGCAGCCCAGCCACTTAACAAATAAATTGCTGGATAAAGTAATATATAAGCAGTCATCTCCAACCTGTGAGGTAGTGAAGTGGACCTGTTTCTTCTCAGTATTCCACGTATTAAATGTTATCTTTCCTGTTTCACAGTTCAATCGCATATCTCTCAGGTTTTGGGGTGGGTTTTTTCCCTCCTTCCAATGGGTGCTCTGTGTTGTCCTATCTATCTGATGTTTTACTTGTGTTACTTAAACTACATTTTTCCTAGAAGACAAAGGGATAGGAAAGCTATTACCAGGAGGCAAACATGACAGATTAATCTCTATGTGATAAAGTAATCAGATTTCAAGATAAAAACAGAAGAATTACCATGGAATGTTATGAAACACAAACACACACTACACAGAGGGAGGAAAGGGTATCACACTAGACTATGTATATTTAAATAAATTTGCCACACAAGTCATTTTTACTTTTCAAAGTACACATTATAAGTAAAAAGTATACCCATAGATTATTTTAAGATCAATTACAAAAAAAAAGTCTTATATCGTGAACTGCTTTTTTACCATCAGAGTTGGCGAATGTTTCTTTATCCACAGATCCTTCTGTGCCTGTATGATGCAGTCTCTTTCTTCAGCGGGAGGAGAGAGACAGAGTCAAGTGCTTGAATGAGAGACAGAGTCAAGTTAAGGAATGAAGTAATTTCTTGCTGCTTCGTCAGAAGTCAGTACTAGTGGGAAGGATATCCAGATGGGGAAGCTTGGTCTGTTGCCCAGAAACCCTGCTTGTGCATGACATGAGTGAGAGTTTGACAGCCACCGAGAATATCAGGTTGCAGCTCAGGTAAGTGTGTGGCACAGTCCCACCTGATGAGCCATTCAAGCAACCCTGCTGGATAATTTGACTCTTCCTGGATCTTACAGAGCTGATAAGATTTGTTATGTTTTGAGAGAAGAGAAGGAAGAAGATGCCCATCAGGCAGATTAACAGGGAGCTTAAACATTAGCTGGAAGGAATGCTGGAGAGGAAATATTAACGAAAGGAGACAAAGACAGCATGGACTTAAGAATTTGATGTGACATGGTGGGACCCATAGAGGAAAAGTAAGCATAGGAAATGTGTAGATAGCCGTCAGTGAAGGGACGGCAGAGAAGAATGTTTTCAGTACGTAAGAAAGGCTAATATGCTAAGGAGAGGGTTGGGTGAGGGCAATACCAAATATTTATGGCAAAGGAGAATGAGATGGGGGGGGGTTGTGAATAATCAAAAAGGTAGTTCATTCAGTGGGCAGGAAGAAAGCAGGCTGTTAGAATGGCTGCAGAAAGATAGGTGCAGTGATGTCGGATAAGAGAAGGAAAGGGGAGAGGCAGGAAGCAGACACAAATATTGATGGAGGGTAATGAAGTGATGCTTTTGGGGGTCAGAAATGACATAGGACAGTTACAAGTCTGGAAAGATGGGGGGAGGTGGTAGTTGGCACGGAAATGAGTGAAGGATTTATGGAATAATCTACTTTGGGTGCCTGGCAACTTGCAAGACAAGATGATAGTACTGAGTGGGGTGCATGTAGTGCGTGTGCTCAACTCAGGTAGACATGCTGCTACTGTGTCTTACGGCCACAGAGACGCTCACCACCAGCACGCTTAGACAACTGAATGTTAGAGAAGGCGACTCACTAATAAGAGCCGAACAGGGAGATCCTGTCTGCTGCTCTTTTCTTTAGTGTGCCATACCAACCTTAGCTAAACAAGTTTAAAGAGCATTTGCTGCAGTCTGAGAAGTAAAGTGATTTTAAACATTTAGTGTCCTAGATTTGCAGTTACCCTCTGCAGCAGTACAGACCATCATTAAGGTTCATGACATCACACTGTAAAATACAGCACAGTAGAACTGCATGTACAAAAGGTTGCAAAGTTTATGATTTAAAGAAACAGATTATAAGCAGGTTGAGGGGCTCTCCTTTTATAAACTGTGGTAACACAGGATTGTTGGTTATATGGTATAGTTGTTCCATTAATCAGTTAAACTTCAGTCTTATTTACACTACAAGCATGTAATTTTTTCTGTATTTTAAAGAAAAAAAATATCCATAAATGCATTAGGAAGAATATCTATCGCCATTTATCATCTGAACAGGGGGACAAGGTCTACTGTACTTGTGACATGAGCACAAAAAGATCGTGTTAGATTTATGAAAGTCTCTGCTAGAAAATGAAACTCTTCTATCTCCTGTCCTGCAGAGCCCCCTATCTATGGGCTTATTCTGTGCAACTTGATTAATTTGGGGATGTCTTGTAAACTTTTGATTTCCCTGCACTTAGTGAGATTTTCCTTGCCAGAAAACAATGTTTTGACTTCCATATACAGCAGCTTGTTAAGTTTTCTTTGTTTTGCTATTAAAGAGAAGGTTTTCTTTGAACATCATAGAACTCTGCAGTTTGTAAATTGATGCAGTTGCCATGTCAAGGGACGGAACTTAAGATATATAGAATCGTAACCTAACAGGTCAAGGGACGGAACTTAAGATATATAGAATCGTAACCTAACCTAACCTATTAGTTAGGCAATGACATAACCTTAAACTAGTTAGTGTTCACTGCTACAGGTCTATAAGGTGAGAATGATTTTCAATGAAGCTGAGAATCAATGTCTATTAGTCTTGAGACGGAGTGAGCCTATTTCTTCTAAATGTGACTGCTCCTAGTTGTTGGCAAATCAGTTGCCAACAAATGTGACACAAATTTGTGCCAGGAAAAACACCGTCAAAGAACTTCAGGGAAAAGTTTCTCTCCTGGGTGAAATAACAAAGTGATACTTTCCCCTCCCTATCTCCATTTTAAAATGTGTGCAGGGAGAAGGGGACTTGTACACAATAAATTACAGACAGATAAATTAGTGAGTGATCTCAGTGGTTTTTACCTCCTCTTCTGTTTCAGTTTTTATGATATGCCTACACTGCAGCCAAAAATGCAATGCAACCCCTGTAGGCTGCCAGCTCTGCTACAACAAAATGTAGTGAAAAACAACACAGAGCTTAGAGCTTGCAGAAGAAACCTATGCAGACTGCAGGTATATAACTAGGAGATATAACCATGCTGAGCTCCCATCTGCCCTCATGACACTGCTAGCAGGACCCAGCTTAGCTCGTGTTAAAGCAGCCTCTGATACATCAGCATGAGCCACTCTCAGAATTTTGCAGTTGAGAGCATAGTGACTAGGGCAGTCATTCTTGGTATGGCCCCATTTCAATGGGTCTGATGAAACAATCCAGCACCACTGGATGAATGTCTGTTGCTATACAAAAGTGGGCTGAGGAGCAAGCTTGAGCACTGGACCTTGATCATCATTTTGTAATTATTAGTTTTGTCCTTTTCTGTGCATTGGACTGCTCCTACTAGTTGCCTCCAAGACAGACCTTACATGATCATTTGTAGACAGATGCAATGTAGTTTCACTTGTAGTCTGAGTCAGACAAGAGTGAGCCACTGTCTGTATAAAAGCCATGTTGTGCTTTACCTCAGTTCTGTGCTGGTACCACTCAACTTCACCAGCATTAGCTGTATTTGTTTTTAATTAACTCAATTCTGTAAGCATCTGTTAGGCTTTTTTCAGCATGGGCATCTATGAGTGTATATGAACCTAACCATCTCGGCCTGGGGCTTTGGGACTTTGGCAAGAGATGGATACCTGCCTCCCAAGGCAGGGTACATCTGAGCTGTATCTAACTTTTGGTTGCCAAGAGAATGTGTAGAAGGACAGTATTCTGCTTCTGATAGTGGCAAAAGAGGATGCTTTCTAGGGAAAGCACATGGGCCTGACTCCTTTCTGTGATCCTTCCCTTATACTCCCCCGGTATCTACAACTGTTGTATTCAAGCTGTTGCATCCCTGTCTATTCCTTTTAGTACCCCTTAACAGATGTACTGCCTATGAATTTATCTAACCTCTTTTAAATCCTGCTGATACTGTCTGCTTCCACAGCCTCTGTGGTCAGAGCACTATCTACTGCATAAAAAAATACCGTCCTTTATTCAGTTTAAACTTAACTCCTACAGTTCAGTCCAAGTTTAGTATGTGAGATTTGGCAAATAACAGTTCTGCATTCAGCTTATCTATTGCCTTCATTATTTTGCAAACCTTGATCATTCCCCCTCTCTTGCTTATCCTCTCCAATCTGAAGAGTCTCAGCCTCTGCTCCTTATAAAGCAGCTGCTTCTCATCTTAGATCATTTTTCACTGTCCTTTTCTGTACTGTCTCCAACTCCACTACACCGTTCTTTGAGACTCAGAGAACAGAATGACACACAGAAGTTGGTGTGCATACAGGATAGCTTTTGTACAGCAGCAAAGTGACATCCTTTCTGACTTGTCCGTAGCACCCATCCTGGTGATGACCAAGATTTTGCAGGCTTTTTTGACTGCCACTGCACACTGAGCCAATGATTCAGAGAACTGTCAATTGTTACTTTAAAATCTTTCATTAATTTTAATATCAGTTCTGAAGTCAGCACCATGTAGACAGGGTTTAGATTCTTTTTTTCTGGATGCATTACTTCATGTCTGTCTACGCTGAAGCTCACTTGCCAACCTTTTTGTCTTATGCAGCCTTGCTTTCTGCAGATTAGGAAATGTCACTGTTTATTCCCTTCTCCAGGATACTGATGAAGACATTGGTAAAAACTGCCCCTCCACTGATCTTTGGGAGACTCCACTGATGATTACTCTTCATTTACAAACGTAAGCATTAACCCCTCTGTATAGCATCTATTCTTTAACCAGATTTCAATCCATAGAAGAGCCTTTCCACCATTTCAAGTAACAACTTAGTTTCTTTCGTAATCCTTGTTGTAGAATCTTATCAAAGGCTTTTAAAAAAACACATATATTATGTAGACAGATTCCTTTTGCACCTCCTGACACTCCATTCGAGTAGCAGCAGATCAGTGTTGCAAGATTCCACTTTACAGAACCTGTGCCAACTCTTTTCGCAGCGGTCCATGTTCATCTGGGCTCTCAGTGATCTTATTCTCCATCTTAACAGCAAAGGAAGCCAGAATTGCCATTCCAGTCTGTAGCTCTCAGGACCTCTTCTAGTGTCATTCCTGTAGGTGTGGTTTACATTGCTCATCCACCTGTACATTTGCACAATCACTGTTTGTAAAAATAGGCTTCCTGGCTTGGCCAACCTCTCTACAATTTCACATTTGAACAAATAAAATATGTACTGGTGGAGGGTCGATTAAGCATCTTGGTACCTGGCTAGACATCCAGCTTCTCACATACAGTGTGTTTCTCTAGTAACTCACATAGTACACATCCTGCGCGCCTTAGAGTCTCTGTGTAAAGCTGATATTGCCTTTGGCAACTACAGAATGTCTCTCACTCTCAGCTTCCAGGAGAATGGAAGATGCTAATACACTCATGCTGTTCTCTACCTTGTACTTTCTGTTTCACTCAGTATGTCAGTTCTTGAAAAGTGCCAGGCATATGTTGGTTGCTGCATGTCACTCTTGCTGTCTTGGAGTCTTGAGACACATACATTAGATACATGACATATGCTAAGAGTGAACTGTTAATGTTTGAAAAGGATTTCTATTGCTTAACATCAACTTTGTGAGCGTTAGCCCTCCAGCTTCTCATACCTAATTCTGTTTGTGTCCCCTGACTAGTTAACTCTGTGCTCTTATGAGTCTGCACAGTACATGGAATTTGCAACATAACTATTCAGTGAATTTAATCAGTTGCTTATCAACCTTTTCTTCGAGCTCTGTGAGGATGAATTGACAAATCCAAAATGTTTCCATCCACTGCCCTGCTGTACATTCTTTCATCTTTCATTTGTTTTTCTTCTTTATTTCCCCTCTTTTCTGTATGTAAATAATATATTTTAGTGTATTTATTGACTCTTTCCTGTTTGATTCTTTTCTCCTCTCTGTCTTTCCCTCTTTCCTTTCTCCAACTGATTTATTCAGTCCATCACTCTACAGAGTTCAGCAAGCTGATACTTCCAGAAACAAGTGAATTAATGACTTGGGTCAGAAAGACTTTAGCCTCATATAGTCAGCGAGAGATGGGTTAGAACTGTCCGGCACAGAAGGATACAGTCCAATTTATTGTTAATAGGTCAAAATTCTCGATATCATCTCTTTAGATGTTCTAAACTATGCTTCATTTGGACTGGATGGTTCAATGACATTTGTATCAATGGAGAATTTGGCCCTTGAATATTCTTTAGTGAACACCAGTTGTGCTGTGTACTGTGCTTTTTGTCCACTCAAGCAAGTAAGAAATCTAAATAATTATGTAATGTCTGTATCACAATGAAAATAATTTTCTACACATATCACACATACCATTTCAGACTTAAGGATAATCTTAATCAATCCTCAATAAAGATCATAGAACTGCTTGCTAGCACAAACATAGTTGAACACAGAGTCATTTAACTTAATTTAAAGTGTTGTAACTGAGCTTTTTACTTCATCAAATAGAACTTCAAAACAAATTAGCGATGTAGTAGGAAGGACATACCAGCTGTCTGCTATCTTCTATCCAGGAGGAGCAAAAATGCCTGGCTTGCATGTAGAAATAACATTGTAGCTGTGATGATTCAAGGGTTATAAATGAGGTCAGTTTTGCAGGGATACGCGGCAAGTTTGATTGAACTTACTGATATAGCTTGGGAGGGGAAAAAAAGGCAAGTTCAATAAGTATTTTAGGGTGATTTAGAACAATCTGCAAAGAGGCTGAGTATGATCCAGTTTTGCTGTCTTTCAGTCACTTGAAGCATGTTTTTTTCTAGTCCTGGTGTATTTTGGGGGGAGATGAATAGATGAAGTGAAGAAGGTGGTTTTTGCAGATTCTCTTTTGCATATAATGTCATTGTAATACTCTGATAATCAGGGTTATGCATGATATATTTTCTGAGGATGATGTCATATTTCATAAGCCTCCAACAGAGATGATACAATCATTTCACAGAGGGAGCTATATGATGTAATTGCCAGCAACACCATACAGATCAGTGGCCCAGCAGGTTACATTCAATTCACATTTCATATGGTGCTAATATGTCTTTTTTAGATGTTTTTCCATCTGAAGATGTCACAGTGAATTTTTTTCTTTTTTTATGTTCAGATGTTTTATTTCAAATCTGATTTTTTTGTTTGTTTATATAAATAGTCACTAAAAATATCATCATGCTTTTTAACTTTTGGGGTTTCTACCTGCTTTACCCACTTAATAACCTGATACTACTTCGGTTTGTGTGGCAAGGGTTTGGTAGCGGGGAGGTGACAGAGGTGGCTTCTGTGAGAAGCTGCTATAAGCTTCCCCTATGTCCCATAGAGCAAACAGAGCCAACTCCAGCCGGCTCTGAAATGGACCTACTTGGTCAAGCTCAAGCCAATCAGTGACGATGGTAGCGACCGTGTGATAACATATTTAAGGGGAAAAAAAACCTGTGCAACTGCAGCCAAACAGAGAAGTGACAAGATGTGAGAGAAACAACCCTGCAGAGACCCATGTCAGTGAAGAAAGAAGGGGAGAAGGTGCTCCAGGCACTGGAGCAGAGATTCTCCTGCAGGCCATGGTGAAGACCATGGTGAGGCAGGCTGTCCCCCTGCAGCCCATGGAGGTTAACGGTGGAGCAGATATCCACCTGCTGCCCATGGAGGACCCCACACCAGAGCAGGCCAATGCCCAAAGCAGGCTGTGACCCCCATGGGAAGCCCACACTGGAGGAGGCTCCTGGCAGGACTGATGGACTTGTGGAGAGAGGAGTCCATGCTGGAGCAGGTTTGCTGGCAGGTCTTGTGACCCCATGAGGGACCCGTGCTGGAGCACTCTGTTCCTGAAGGACCACACTCCGTGGGAAAGACCCACACTGGAGCAGTTCATGAAGAACTGTAGCCCATGGGAAGGACTCTTGTTGGAGAAGTTCATGGAGGACTGTCTCCTGTGGGAGGGACCCCACGCTGGAGCAGGGGAAGTGTGAGGAGTCCTTCCCCTGAGGAGGAAGGTATGGCAGAGACAATGTGTGATGACCTGACCGCAACCCCCCATTTCCCATCCGCCTGTGCCAGTCTGGGGAAGGAGGTAGAGTATTTGGGATTGTAGTTGAGCCTGGGAAGCAGGGAGGGGTGGGGGGAAAGTGTTTTGAGATCTGGGTTTATTTTCTCATTATCCTACTCTGATTTGATTGATAATAAATTAAATTATTTTTCCCCAAGATGAGTCTGTTTTGCCTGTGAAAGTAATTACTGAGTGATCTCCCTGTCCTCATCTTGACCCACCAGTCTTTCGTTATATTTTCTCTCCCTTGTCCAGCTGAGGAGGGGAATGATAGAATGGCTTTGGTGGGTACCTGGCATCCGTCCAGGGTCAACCAACCATAATGTCATAATACCTTTTAAATTTGAGTGTTTCTACCTGCTTTCCCCAATTTTTAACATGATATTAATTTATAAATATTCTAGGCATAAAAATACTTGAAGATTTATTTTTCTCCATTTTCCCAGTTGTTAGCAGAACATTAGGCTTTTCCTCAGCTACTTTTTTTCTACTGATCAATCTAATAGGTAATGCATGGACATCTACTTTGAAGAATGAAATCCTTCAAAGGATTTGAAGGATAAGAAAGAAACCCAAATACTCAACTGATAAACACATAGCCCACCTGGCACTTCCTATTAGCATTGCCTTCTGCTGTGTTATACTTCCACAATCCAGAAAGCTGTGTTATTTCAGTTTAATAATGTAACTTTGGTAGGGGCACAATTCCAAGTCAGTGAGACTGAGCACCTAAGAAATTTATAACCCACTCAAGTGCTTTAGAAAAACCCATTCTGAAATGCCCTACTGGCATTGGTGCCCTACTGGGAATGCCATGGACCCTCCTGCCAAATGGTGTCTTCCTGCAGGTTTCCAAGTCATTCTGTAAACAAACAAATAACATCTCTAGTCTTTGTGAAAATAAGCTAATGTAAATGTTAGCCTACTTTAACTTCAGCGTGATATCAGGGGAATTATTGAGAACCAAAGAGTAAGGAGAGGATAGAAAGGAATCATGGAAAAAACATACAAACCTTCCTCTAAAACAGAGACAGAAAGCGTATAGCAGTACTCCTAAGGTTCTCAGCTGAGCATGACATTAGTTTTCTTGCTTTTGTATTCAGCTTTCTTTTCTGCTGATAACAGATTAAGTGTTTCAGAAGATGGGCATTGGTAAAATGGTACGACTTTTTATCCAGTTATCTTAATATTTAAATTTATGTCTGAACTTTGGAAATTTTCCTTTAAAAATAGGTAGTGGATGCTTGATGTCTGAGCTGGGGGGTTAAGTACAGAGAGGTAAAATATTATACAGAAATAGCTTTTGGTAATACTGAAGGATCTTTCAGCTGGAAGAAATGGGAGGACATGCCAATTATTTCTTTGCTATCTTTGTAAATGCTCTCTGTCCATTTATTTTTTGAGGCTAAAAGGGAATCCATTGTAGGAGTCTACCTGGGCTTAGTGAAATAATTATTAATTGTGGTCTCAGTAGGTTCAGCATTCATCTGGAGAGAAAACATTCTCATCTTTAGTCTGCTTGATCTGAAATATCAGACAGAGCCCTGTCTTGTCACCACTAGTCAGTTTTGTGTGTGCATTGTTCGGCGAAACCATCTTTCCATTTTATTAAACTTTTTATTGCTTAATTATCCCAGAACTTCTCACCTATTGTTCTTTTCCTTTCGCCTCTAACTTTTAGGTTAATTCAGTGTTCACAAATGTGAAAAGCTGCAGATGCTTCTCTGTGCCAGATATGGGCCAAATAGATACCATAAAAACACCCCCACATATCTCTGCTAATACATGGCCGTTCTGTTCCATTGCCTTCCTTCTGGCAATTAAACACTACTAACTAGTGACTAGTTGTAGGATGTAAACAAACACAACACCACATCATTATTGCCTCACTCAGTTTTTACTGAGGCTAATTGCTCCTTGAAGTCTTTAACAGTTTTTCCTAGATAAAGATTGGGTTAACTAAGATTCAGTCCACTGGAACTAAGAATAATGGAAATAAAATTGCTTCCACATGCAATGTAGAGACTGACTTCAGACTCCTACAAAATTGTGTTGGAACTTTTATTTTCCAGTCTTTTCTTTCAGTCTTGCCTCCTGAAAGATTGTTGAAGAAATTCAGTTCTGATCCCTCATTACAGACTCCTCTCTTATTACTAGCACTCCTCTTTGCATGTACATTCAGAGGACAGCAACACCTCTTCTCTGTACATGTTGAGTAGCACTGATCTGTTCTTTTTGCCCTCTTTCCTTTCTCTGGGTATTTATCCTCCTCTCCCCCTGTCTTGTTTATTTTCATGCTTCCAAGCTGTCCTGTTTCTGAGATTATGCAAACAAAAATATAAATCATTAAGGCTCTTTCTCTGAGATGATTGCTGTTGTGATCCTGTGCATATTCTTCTTCAGGTTCCAAACCACAGAGGCCTAGAAAACAAAAAAATTTATTTCGCATTCAGCATGTAATCATAAAAGAGGGTACCTGTGTTGTGTGTGCTTTAGAAGTAGATGGATGCCCATTTTGACTTCTCATTACATTAAGAAAAAGATCAGCAGCATGTCTCAGTGGCATCTGTCAGTGTTCTACATTCTTTTTAAGTGCCTGACCTCAGATTAAGAGGCTTTGCAAGTGTGGAGTAGTTCCAAACTCTTTAGTCCCAGATGTCCACCAAGGTTCACCGCTTTTAGTGACTAAACAAAAAATTGAGTCCTCCCCTAAGAGATATCTCCTTGTTAGGCCATATGTGCGTTGCAAGACAGCTTCCGACTTCTATGGCCCTCATTAAAGCTTCAACTGCAATGACTAATGCCAACACCCATTTGCCTCGCAAGCCAATTTACCATAAACATGGGCGTAACACCGCTCTTGTTGCTTTCTTGCTCTCCAGAGATACATAGTCTGAGCACACAGCCTGGTTCCAGTTTGGTGAACTGGTGCGTGCAGCTTTCTGTAAAGTGCCCTTAGATAACAGATGTATTCCCTGAGCCCTCAGATTACTGTCCAGTAGATACTGCTCCTGCATTTCACGTATGAAAATGGGATGTTTGTTTGGCAGGAGTTCATACTCTAAAGTATAAAAAATCAGTGCAAGTTTTGATGAAGTGGCCATTGCTTTGGCACTCAAGTCTAAATGCAAAATGCCATAGGAAGAGCTGTGAACACAACCATACCCATTAAAATACAGATGCAAGTTTTTTATTCTTACTTACAGGAAGAGAAAGATTAATTTTCTGCTTCTGTTTGGATACATTGGAAAGAAACAAGCATTAATCTGGTCAGATTACATACGTACTTAAAAGATATAGATCACGTTATTGGATGTTGAATCAGGATTAAGGAAATTCCAAAGATACAACAATTAAAAATTAAATTTAAAACTAAAAATATAGCACAAAAGTGGTAGTCAGTTTTTTTAAAGTACTGTCATCAGAAGTACAAGTTGTGAAGAAAATCAATTTACAAAATGTTGTCCGTCCAAATTATTTTGAAACACAGATATTAATCCAGCTATCCTAGTGTGCACAGTATCATCCTGTTATTCAAGCTGTACTCACTGTTTGGTAAACTTGCTCAGTTATAGTCAGATGTGAACTAGATTTGACATCCATGTTTCAAAATTGCCTCTCTTATTTCATATATTTGTTTTAGTTGTTTAAAATTACTTTTTAAAGTAAATAAAAGTAAAGTTGTTTAAAATTACTTGTTAAAAAAAAGGGGGACCAGTTTGACACTTTTCACTTGTGAGCATATTTACTCAGAAGTGGATTCATTTTCTTGCTTGTTATTTATCTCTGATTGCTCACATTTACATGGTCACAGTCCTTTATGAAGGAGGTGGTTTTCCTGGATAATATACGTAAAAATATTGGAAAAAGGTGACATTTAGATCTGTCTTCATCAATATTTCTTTATGATACTTCTGGATATAAATGTGTTTCTTCGTTCTTTTTACCCAAGGATCCTTCAGGCAGTCTCTGTCCATTACCTTGGACAGAGCTGGACACTAACTGCTGTTGCTTTAGAAACTGACTGTTAGTCAAATGCTTTAAAATGAGATTCATTTGTTTCCACATTGACTAAAGAATTATCCTGTCTATTCCTTTCCCATTTTGACCTTGTAGAAACTTTTGTCTTCATTTAGATAGACCTCGTTTCTTGCCCATGGTCTGTCCACTCAGTTGTAGTGAATTTCCTCTTTAATCATAAGAAATAAAAGTGGCTTACTCCAGAGCAAGGGGCAAGAACAGAAATTAGAGGAATGTAAGGATGTTGTATTCCATTTGATTTTTATGATGGAGTCTCTGATTTCTTTGGGGGTGATTGCTCAATTTATGCTTTTACAAGAACTGAAATCAAGTGATTACTTTGAAAATATGTCTTGACAGATACGGCTGTGCAAAATGCAGTCTCCATCATTTCCTCACACCTATTATCTGTAGTTTGTTCTCTTCAGAAGAAAAAAAGGCTATCTTCTGTTTAGGTAATGATATTTTTTTTTTACCTCTGGTCTTTTTTTCAAGCAGAGACCATCAAATAGAAAATGGATCTATCTGTAACTACAGACCTCCATCTCATGAAGCTCAATGATACAGAGCAGTGTATATGGTATGAAATTTTCTATTCAGGACTGAACATAACAGCTAATATAAACTACTTAACAACTTCTGCAACATTTTTGAAATTTCTTAAAATAGTTTTACTATTTGGTTAAAATTAACAATTTTAATAGTACTTCCTTCTCCCTTTATTGCAATGTACTTTCCTTTAAAACCTTATTATTGCCGTCTTGTCGATGTTTTGTGACCATGGCACTAATTTTAAGATAGAGGTATTCTTCCTTCATTCAGTAACTTGCAAGAAAAAGTGATTTAAAGAGAGATGCTTAGCATAGAAAACTCATAAACTTCCACCTAAATAAGCAGTTAGAGAACAGCAGATGGTTTTAGATTGCATTGGTAAATGGTGCAGTGTTATAGACCAATCAATACAGTTAATGCTAATTGTAATGCACTTTTGTCAAAACGATGCTTTTTCTTAAAGTTAATTTCTGATTTATTTCATTTTCCATAGAGTAATTCTGCAAACCTGGTGTCTTTTGCATTTCATGTCTGCTAATAGAAAGCTGGATTCCTTTGGGTATTAATCTGGCTCAAGTGTATTAAAACAGATTTCTACATGCTTGATGGAAACGTGTATCAGATATTTACAGAAGACTTGTTTTTCACTTTTTCATGGCGTTGTGTTAAGTTACTTGGCTTGGCATAAACCAAAAAATGTTCAAGAACTTTCAAAGTCTGAAGTTCTTGAAATTCTAATCTCATGCACTTGTACAGTCACATAATGCTGTTGGCTTTGGAAGCTTAACTGTTGAATTAGAAAGCAAATTGGATTTTTTGCTATAGAAAATCGCATGAATTTTTTGCCATTTGATTTCTGAAATGCTTTAATTTAAAATACGTGTTTCTAATGTGTTGTTTAAGTTTTCTCATAAGATCTTTGGAACAGAAGCAGTGCTGTATTTTCATTATGTACAGTACCTGGAAGAGTGGAGCATTTTTCAACACAAGAGTGCTGCTGCAATATCAATTGTAGCTGTTCTGTGAAGTAAAATGGTTGCTTTTTAAATAGGTCAGTTTATCCTGCTCTTCTCTTCTGGTGTCTCAAATGCCATTTTGTAGGCCATTTTTTGTTCATAATACAATACAGTACAAAATGTAGTAATACAATAAAGGGGTTCCCGTGGAAGACAAAAAAAAAAGGGAAAAAACAATCCCTGAGACAATTGTGATAATGAAAGCAAAATGTAATTAAGTAATTGAAAATATTAAAGAGCTATTATGCTTATGAAGTATCAATATCTTCCTCCATCTGCATCATAGGATATATAACTTTGCTGCACATACAGAAAGGGAGTTTCTCATCCCAGCTGCACAAAATTAAAAGAAACCCAAATGCAGTTAGTCTAGACTTACATCAGTCTAATGCTTGGCTCATTGATTTAGCACACCTATATTTTATACACACACTTTTATTTACATCTGCTCAGACAGCTCTCCCACTACTAAAGTCTAACATTTCACAACCCGTATAACAGCAAATTTATTTTTTCTGATAAATACTTGTTCAGAACACTTTCTTTTCTGTCCTCTTTTCTTGGAAGAAAATAGTATTATGCAAGTGCCTACATCCATACAGCAGTGACAGAAATAGAGAACATTGCTCTGACTTCAACATACTCGCTGAAAAATGAACTGAAAATATTCTCTTTGTGAGACTGCCAGTCTGACTTTTTACTGTTGCTTGTACAAACACTGGCTCTGACCGAGGAAGGCTCTTTCTCATACCCCCATCATCAGTCTGAAATCATCTCATTAGCCTAATGAGGGCAAAGATGGGCAAGAGTTAAGAGAGCTGATTTGATCAACAGGCATTAGAGTTGTTCTTGCCTGGACAGTGGTGGACAAATACAGACTGTGTACTGACAGGGAGGTCATCTCTGAATTTCAAGATGAAGGAAAAGAAAGGTTTAGTTCAGATTTTCACCTGACTTCTTAACACTGCGGCTCTCTGTGTTCCCTTCTGAAATCTTTCTTAATACATTCTGATACTATTTAGATTAAAAATGTCATTCACATTTGGATACGGCTAAACCTCCAGTGTCCCTTTCTGCCAGTGTTCAGTTATCACAAACATGGCTCTATTGACTAGGATGAAACAGGACTTTCTTATATTACGAAGATTATTGGTAAAATGACCCTCTGCTATTACCGGAATTGCTTCCCTTTGAAGTATTGAGAGATACAGAATAAAAGTTTCTGAATAGTCAAAATCTACAATACATTGATAGGTAATTTTTCTCTCTCTTGGGCTATACCAGATGTTTTAAGCCAGAAAGGGGCTATTTTGTCCCACACCAGGGCTTCCGGGCAGGCAAAGATGTAGGGAATGACAGATGTCGAGTGAGGTGCAATAATCCTCAGACAGTGTTTGCTTGGAAAGCTTCCAGATTGGTCTTACTTTTTTAAAGCCTGAGATCATCAGCCTTGAGGCCAGGGCTAAAGAGAGCTCCCTTCTCCTCTCTCAGCCAGTAAGTATGAGATGTTCTCCTTTTCTGCCAAGACAGTGACTGCACGCCAGACTACCCTTTAGGCTCCCGCAGTCTGGGAACGTGGCATGAAACTGGTATGTCTCCCTGACGTGGCCTCTGACGAAGGAGAGGAGTGAGTACCCCTCACCATCTCTGCCTCCCTGCAAGGAGACACACCGGTGCGGGAAGGTAAGGTGAGGAAGGAGCTGAGTACAAAAACTTGATCCAAGTGTTCTATATTTGAAAGGCTTTGCTGAAAATCTTAGTGGGTCTGGGAGGAAGGAGATTAAGGGCCAGGTTTGAAAAGCTGGGTCAGAACTGTGCCTACAAATGTAACTTTTGTTGTTGTTGTTACTTCAGGCCTGATTTTACTGAAGGTGGGGAGGCAAAGGGGGTTGCAATGCTCTTGGTCACAGAGCATGTTATTGGTTATACAGCTGTACACCCATTCACATTCCACCAGTCCCATATTTTCTCCCTTACCCATCTAGTATGTGTTAAAACTAGTCACTCAAAGGCACAGATCAAAAATCTTTACAGAGATGTTGATCCCAACCTCAGTTTTCACATAGCTGGTAAGTAAGTTAGACTTTCACAGGCCACTCTATACCATTATATTCCTATGTGAAGCATATATTTGCCGTGATCTTTTCTGAAATGAGGACAGATCCTGAGCACACCTCCTTGAAGTCAGAGAGACAATGTTACCATAAAGAATTTATCATTTCCTAATAATAAAGTTGATTTCTGTGCTTTTCCTCAAGACGGTACTTTCTGAAGTATTTCAGGATTCAACAGAGATTAAATTAATCTAAAAATGATAGAATGTAATAGAGGATTACACTATCTCAGTGATGCAACTTCACAGCAGTCACTTCTTCTCAGAGTCTTTAGGATTTTTCAAAAACCCTGAAATGTCTGCATTTTAAAATAGTTTTCTGAAAGGAGTAAAGCAAACACACAGGACATCAGTGACTTTAAATCTTCATATGAATCTCTGTCTACTGTCTGATCACGGCTGTATGGTGACAAGCTGCTTCATTTTTGCCCAGGTAATTAAATATTATTTCAGCCTTTTCGAGCTCAATCTAATGATAGAGGATTGTATCCAGGAAGAGAGTCTGTGTGGGAGCCTGTCAGAGATGCTTTGCTTTCTTCAAGAATATACAAGCGCTCTGTTCACAGAAACATGCTAACTAACACTTTTTTTTCCCAGCAGCAGCTTGTTACAGAGGAGTTTTGCCCACAGTGCAGAAGCGCTCACATGGTGCTCGTACCTGCTAGTGTTTCTATTCCAGCCGAATGGGTCCAGGACTGCAAAATCCTCATGAAGATATTTTCTATGAAGGTTCCCTGAGGAAAGTGGGTAGGGAGACTTTTGATAGCGTCAGCCTCCTCTATTGTTCCTTCACGGATATATACATCGCTCACAGTTGGAATTTCCGAATTTGAAAATAAAGTAATAGTAGGAGAAACTGATGTTAATCTCCGTAGGCCCCATTAGCTCAACAACTTGCTTAGTCTCTAATGTGTGATAGCAGGGTGCAGGAGGGGTTGCTATAGTGTCAGCTTGGCTTCCTGTGTGTCTTTTAGTCTTAGCAGCTATGCAAAAATGCCAGCGTAACTCAAAAGTAATTGTTGTGCTGTGATAACCAGAATTGCAGCACTTTGTCAGCTCATTAGGGAGGCAAATATACCCCATTTACAAAGGAACTTTTCGGCTGATGATTAAAGTACAGGACTGGAAGTCGGTTACCTAAGATCATGTTTCCACCTCTGTAGTGTTTGGAGTTTTTTTCTGTGTCTTTTTTTATTTCTGTGAAAACTTTGATTAACCATACTGTGCCTCAGTTTCCTTTCAGATACCAGGAAGATAGTACATTGGAAGCTTTGTATTGACAAATGTAGTGTTTTTCAGGTACTTTGACGTGTTTAGACAAAAGGGTCTCTTGAAGTGCAAATTACAGAGGCAAGCATGGCTGAGGTGGAAGTGCCCTATTCCTATTTTCATGTCAGCAGCTGCCAGTCTTTTAACTGATTTTTTTGTGAAAGCCTGTCCGGCAGCACTGACTAATGTTCTGTTTCATTTCATTTACGGGGACAGAGCCTTGTTTTGCTAGGAAGCCATTGATTTGTTTCCTTTTCCCCACAGGAAACTTTATTTCTATGGAGTGTTTAAGGAAGTCTGTAAGTTGGACATATAATACGTATTGTATCTAAGCAAAGTAAAGTATTGATATTTAGTGAGGTGACTTTGCTGCGTGGAGGTAATTTCGGCTGATTAGCATCAACTAGTTAATGTCTAAGCTCAAATATTTAAAGGTGCTAAGGCTATACCTAACTATCCTTCAGTCAAAAGTCAGTGTAAAGATGACCTCAAGACATACAGTTAAGGTGCCTTTGTCCCTCCTGAGCCATCCCCTTTATCAGGTCATCAGCTATCACCCTTGTGGTGTGGGAACCTCTTTCCCCTTTCACAGAAGTGATTTAGGGAGGAAGGTGCTCAGTGACTCCCTCTTTTGGACTTAGCCATGGTGAGTTCATCTGTTTGCAGCTCTGCACACACACTGCAGGAATAACAGAAGTGAGTCAGGCCGCTTGGTAACCAGACACTTGACATTATCCTCTGCCTTCATACTAGCTTCTGTTTAATGGGTAGACTCTTCTGGTGTTACCCCAACACAAATGAAAATGAGTATACCTACAATAACTCTTAGAAAAATGAAAAAAGGCGGATATTTTAAGGGGGAGGTCTTCATTAGGCTTCATGAATGAATTCTTCATTTTTAGAACTTACACAGCATTAGAGGGAAAAAAGACTTTTTCAACCAAAAAGGAATTCTCACCAGGGCAGAGGATATGTAAATTGGTCTTAGCATGTTTTATCAGAGGCTTTTTCATCATATCTGGATGATGTTGGGAGAGGTTGGCAACCGGGGGAAGCTATTAATCTTGCATTGTTTTCACTGTACCATGTCTATTTCTGAAAAATTACCTTTGATTTAGGTGCATTACTTTGAAGAAATCATTACAATTTATTAACCAAAACCTTTTCCAACAATCCACAGTGTTGAGCATATACATGTACATATTTGTGTGTACCTCATATATTCGTCTAGCTATAAACCGAACAGGCTTGTAGTTTCTGCAAGGATGAGTTCAACTGTGTGGACTTCATTTGCCTTCTAGCTAGAGGTCACCACCTTGTAGGAATAAGTCAGTAGGCTGTCCCTCCCCCCCACACACCCCGTATTGACTTTTCATTGTCATATTTGAAAAGTGGTAGGTAATATTTACAGTTTTAACTTCATTGAATATTACTGATATAATAATTACCATCAGTAGCAACGTCTCACAGAATGCAACCAGTGATTTCCTATTAATTATCATAAAACCTTGCACTCTTTTAATTCTGTGGTCCTATTAGTCCCCCTGATAAATTCTCAGGACTCTGCCTTAACCTCTAAAAATGAGGCATGCTGGGGGTCCAAGAACACTTAAAGACCACTGTATTTCAAACCAAGCAAGGACAAAAGTAGCTTTATCAGCAGCAGAGATAAGGAAGCCTGGTTTCCAAAGGAATTTGGTCTTCCAGTTGATTTATTTGAATGAATTTAGCTGAAGCTTTTTGCTAGTTAGAACGTTCTTAGCGTGCTTTTTTTCACTGCAGAAATTTGTTGTTGTTGAGTAATATCTGCAGCTTTTCCCTTGGAGGAGAGGGAAGAATAGTGGAGGTCGGTCTTTACTTACTCGCTTACTTTTGAAACTAAGATTTTGCTGAAATACATCTCTATACTCAAAAATTGTAAGGGACAGAAAGATGTGCATGTGTACTAGCACACATTTTGATTCTAAACATCCCGTAATCTAAGGAATCCGGGCTAAAAATTAAATCTGCAGCATTAAGAAAAAGTGTTCTAAAGCAACAATAAGGTTGATTTGATGGGAATATGCTTAACATGTTTCTTGCAATCTCTGCTGAAGAGATTTAAGCTGATGTGAAGATAGAAAGTGCTTCCACTTTCCATTGTCCTTCCTTGCCTCAAGAGCACACAAGACCACAGAATAGAAGATTTGGTCAAGTATTCCCATTTTACCAGGCCTTGTTCAGAGCCAAAAAGTGAAAGAGTCTGTTGTTATTCTATTTTGCTTTTGCAGACTCTAGTAGAAAAAGTCAGCACTGTTATGAAATTCATTATAATCACAAGTGTCAGTGTGTCTGGAGTAGCTGTGGAAACCATTGAGTCCTCTAGGGGATGTTTATTTCAGTTGTTTCATTTGTTCTAGCTATTTAGATTGTCCCTTGTCTGGATTTCTTTCTCTATTTGCTGCACCTTCAAAGCAAATACATATCTCAGAGTCTGAACAGCTGACAGCTCTCTTGGGCTTAACAGAAGAAACATATTTTTCTCCCCCACCCCCTATCCTGTGAATAACTTAAATGCAGTGATACGCTCTCTCGGGCTTTCGTGTTTCTAACTATATATAAATAAACCAGATGCAGGTTCTTTAGAGCAGGGTTGCTGTCATTCTGTATTTGTCTGTAAAGCACCTTAGTATTTATCTTTGGAATTAAACAAACCATTCAGTTTTATATCTGATAAAGCAGAGCAAATAATAATGATTAATCAAAAAAAAAAATTGTAATCTTCAGTCTAGCTTTAAGAAATATCTCCAGCTGTCTAGATTTACTAAAACCTGTTTCTTTTTCCTATGTAAATGAGTTGTTTACAGATACTAAATTTAAATCACCCATTATTTTCATACAGTTTTTGTAGGGTTTTTAATGTCCTGCTTTAGAATGATCCCAGCTATTCTTGTGATCCCAGCTATTCTTGTAACCCCAGTGAGTAGGTGGACTTTTTTATTTTTAGTCGGTGAGATATTTATTTCAGCAGTGTGTTCTGATATCTTTCTGGGATTCATAGGATTTTATGTTTAGTTATACTGTTCAGCTACAAGGATTTCCTTGAGGACTTCTCTCTTCAGGCAATAAACACAGTCCTTCAGTGTTTCCTTACCAGCCCCTGAAAGTATCAAGAAAGAATGCCACTTGATTTTTATTTTTACCGAGCTGTTACATGACCATATTTCCCTCCAGAACATCAGCAAAAGGTTGCATGGACTGCAAGATCCTGAAACTCATACACCTAAAAAGACAATTTAGCTCAATTTGTAAGGGTCAGCTTGATTTTGCCCTTATATTCTCTAATAACAATGCCATGTGCTTCTGAGCAAGAAAGTGATGTAACCAGAGACAAAAATTGCATTTATAAAGCTTTAGTTGGACATCATTTCCACCTTTTGCCTGATAGCTCCGTATTGTATGAGTATGTCCTTACAGGTGAATACACTAATGCTTTTCACCGTCCAGTATGTATCTGTGATAAGCTGAGAACAAAGCTACTTCTGCCAGTCCAAAACCTGAGGGCAGAACCAAATCTCTCAGCAGCTGGTACCAAACACCACCATATATCCTCAGGGTCACGTCAAGCATCCTGACTGCAAAGGATAAATTTCAAATTTCATTTCCACCTAGTAGACTCAAAATCAGCCTTGTAATGTATATAAATCTTGAGATATTGTCTCTTTTGCTAAACATTTCTTCCAGACAAATACAACTACTGTTCTAAAATACGCAGTCCTCAAAAATGCACTCTTTCTGTAAGTAAAATCAGGAAAGATTCCTTTGCTGGTTAAACATCTAAGTCCAGTCCTTGGGAAGAAAGGCAGGAGTAGTCATAACTTCTCATTTATTGGCAAATGCTGAGCTGCATAGCTCATAACATATTCTCATCAATATGCCAATCCATCAAGTTATATATCTTGAATGTTTTTTCTTCGTCAATTCCATTTTAAAGCAGAAGCTTTAATTTACTTTAATACCCAAAGCATTTCTTGGATTTTGGTTTTGTTTGGTTTTTTTTTTTTATATTGAACACTATTTCATCCTGGTATCTGCCTTGACAAGTAAAAATGATTGCTATGAAATGGACAGTTTACCTGCTTTAGAGAGGAGAGTGAAACAATACATCCATGTTTACCTGTGAACTTTCATTTTTCAAGTATTAATATCCCCTGATTTAGGTGACCCTAAGATAAAAATCATCTAGAAATAAAAATGGAGACTGATATCCAAGGATTTGTGTTTGCTGTTATAAGGTGAAGTTTGCCAGGGTCATAGAATCATAGAATGGTTTAGGTTGGACAGGACCTTGAAGATCATCAAGTTCCACCCCTCCTGCCATGGGCACGGACACCTCCCACTAGACCAGGTTGCCCAAGGCCACGTCCAGTCTGGCCTTGAACACCTCCAGGGATGGGCCTCAACAACCTCTCTGGGCAGCCTGTGCCAGTGCCTTACCACCCTTAAAGTGAAAAACTTCTTCCTAATGTTTAATCTAAACCTGCCCTCTTCCAGTTTAAAGCCATTCCTCCTCGTCCTATCACTACATGCCCTAGCACAAAGTCCTTCCCCAGCTCTCCTGTAGGCCCCCTTTAGGTACTGGAAAGCCGATATAAGATCTCCCCAGAGCCTTCTCTTCTCCAGGCTGAACAGCCCCAGCTCTCTCAGCCTCTCCTCATAGGAGAGGTGCTCCAGCCCTCAGATAATCCTCATAGCTCTCCTCTGGACCCGCTCCAGCAGGTCCATGTCTGTCTTATGTTGAGGACTCCAGAGCTGGATGCAGGACTCCAGGTGGGGTCTCACGAGAGTGAAGTAGAGGGTCCATCATGTTTAGAGCATTGTTTGACTGAAGGCTGCAAATTTGAATGAATACGGACACACAAATTAAAAGAAGATGCTTATTCTTTTGCTGTCCATGGCTGGCAAAGCTGGCTGCATTCCAACATGCAAGTAGATTTCAATGTGAGTTATCAAACACAGGTATTTAAGTATTTTTCAGGTAACAATGTTTAACTTTCTGCTTGAGAGCAGAGCTTCAGTTTTCAAGCTGCTGTTCACTGTTTTAGCATCACAGGTAGGGTGTTCAGGGTCCTACCTAAACTCGTTAGCTCTGCACTTGCTGTCCAAGTCTGCATTGCCTATAGAGTTCTTAGGCCAGGCTATAGCTATGTAGGCCATTGTCCAGTCTGGCAGCCCAAGGAGATCCCTGATGGATCTGGGAGTCACCCTCTCCTCATCAGGCTGCCTTCCTCATGGTGGAACTACATGAGCTTTCTTGTACCAAGTCCAGTCCTGTGCCCACCTCCCCCACTGCCTCCTGACAGCCTCAAGGTGTGAGGTGCAACTAAGGCAGCATGGCAAAACAAGTTGAGATGTGCAGAGATTGGCTCTCACTCTCTTGCTCTATCTCAGTATAGGACCTAGTGCTGACTCTTAGGTCACGTACCACCTATGCGATCCCTAGCCCTTTCCATCACAGGGTTGTCTTTCTTGGTGAGGCCTGGCTGAAGAAGTGCAAGGCAGAAGTATGGCATGAACCAAGAGTAGGATGATGAGGGGTCCTCTGCTGTGCCTTGCTTCTTGGACCTCTTTTTATTCCTCTATTTTTACTTGAGTCCATTAGCTGGAACTTTTGTACGTGCTCCTGGGAAGAAGAAAGGGAGGGTATAGACTACAACATCTTAGATAGTGCCCTTTCCCAGAAACACTTTTTAAAGTATTTTTTTGAGAACCCCAAGATGGTAAAATTCAGCTTTGCCTACAGAGCTGAGAAGTCTTGATCCAGGCATGCTGACTGGTAAAATCCATAGTTTCTGGCAAGCAAGCAGAGTAGGTTAGTTAGTATTTACATTTCTTTTCAAGCTTTTCGGTTTGCTCCTGCAGGTCATAGGAAAAAAAAATCCTTATAACAATCTCATTGATTTGCACTTCTAAATCCTGTTCTCAGAAGCAATTTAGGAACAAAATGACATTAACTGTCAAGGAGACTTATGATTCAAAATGTCTGCCTCTTTTAAAAATGGGCTTTAGCTTCTAAATCTGGTACTTTTGGAAATCTAAACTAAGCAGAACAGAGTACAAGACATTTTTGGAGAAAGACCAGATTTTAAAGACTACAAGATAAATGTATTGATAAATATGTAGGGTAAATATCCAAAAACATTTTATTTTTTCTTGCAGCTGTCTGTGGAAATGCTTTCATTTTTTTGAAAAAGAACATAGAGTAAGTGTTCATCAAGTAAATAATAACCAATGCTTAGGACCTTCAAATGTTGAAAGGGGAAAATCATCTGTTACTGAAAATGTTTATCAGCAACTAGTTCTGAGCACTTTTTCTGCTGTATGTATGTCTTTGCTACAGTTATTGAAATGTTGCCCACTCTGTGGCAACAACAACTAACAATCCACTACAGAGAGGACTTTTTTTAAGGAAAAAAACAGGCTTCCTTTTATTCTTTTCTTTTAACTCAAAGACTCTGGATAAATATGAGGAAGAGATATTTCTCTTCATCTTCTCTGTATACTTCTCAACAAGTTCCACAATTTTTTGAGACTCTTTACTAAAAAAATGGCATTACAAACCAAAGTCTCTGGTTTTTGTAACAAATTCAGCAACAAAGCTTCACAAAGTTAAATGCTTCTTTGTCCTGCATAACCTATAGTGTGTGCACTAGCGTGTCTGTTATCAGTACAATGCACTATGTGACTGCAAACAGTAATACAATCAGGTTTTCATTTATATTAATGTGACTAAGCTCTGTGTTTGATCATGTTAAAAGATACGCACTTTCTAAATGTAATTCCCATATATTAATATATTACCTACAAAAGGCCATTGTTTATGTAGTGTGACTCACATGAGGATTCTGAATGAAAATTTATCAGTGAGATTGGTAAATATTCTCATTTAGTTTTAGATTAGAAGAATTTTTTTTTAAAAATAGAATTAACATGATATCTGTAGATTACCATCAGCAGCAGATTTACTATCAACATCACAAGACAAAAGTCATCATTATTTGTAAAACTAAATCCCACAGTCCTGCTCAGGAATACATCCATTATTATTGAGTGAAAACTGAATTTTACATTGCTGCCATGGAGAAATTGCCTTCTTTGTGCATGGGGTACTTTGGCAAGATAAAATCCAGAACTCAACACTGTGGTCCATCATGATCTCTACATTACTATTAGGGCTGTGCCACTAATTGATTTTCCAGCAGCTGATGTTCATAAAGCTGAAAGTAACCAACAGCCTTTTCCCCAGTAAAACAGTGGTTAGAGAACAGTCTCAAAATGCAGAAAACCTGGTTCCATTTCTTCCTTTGCTTGGAGCTCTCATTTCCCAAAGAGGTCCATCTTGCATTTGTTGTTAAATGAACATGAACTGGAACAAAGACCTAGGTGCAAGTATTCACATGCTGAGATGTCCTACTCTCTGTTATCATAATCTTGTGCTTTTCCTCACTGGATAATTTTTTGTAAGGTACCGGCACTGGATTTAAACCCTTTCAAAGAAAGGAAGGAATTTAACCTGAGCCTAACCACATCCTAAATAGCTGGACTCCCCACTGAGGTATGAAGTAGAAGGGGTTTATATGCACATACTTACTGCTCTCTAGCTCTCCTGAGAGCACAGGAAATTGCATTCTTCTGGACACTTCCTTATGATTTCTTTTCACACAGTACAGATGCTAAATTAGTAGTAATTGGAGCTCTGTTCCCATTTACTTTAAAAATGTATCTGAATGGCATTTTATGTTAATGTCACTTGGCAGAGAATGGGAAGATACCAATCTGATTACTTATCAATACCCTGTAAACCTCCATTTACAGGTAGAGATTATCCTGCCTGCCCAGACAGAGTTAAAGGTTTCAAGAGGTCAAATTAGGAGAACAGAGAAAGCTATGGGAGATGGAAAAGATACAGTATTACACTATGGAGTTTCTCCCTGGAGAAGTTAGTTATTGAGGAGTGGTTTAGCTAGGCTGGGAAATTTTAGTCTACCAGGACAGACCTAGTTTCAGAGGAGATAATGAAGTCTTAAAGATGGCAGGATTTAATGGGAATGAAGATGAATAATAAGTTGTTACCAGCAGCTGGATAGGAGTCTCTGACAAAGAAAGGGATGCATAAATTGAAGAAAGCAGATTGCATGTACTGGGCTGACTGGAATATATCAAAGCTTCAAGGAAAATTTACTTTGAGGGAGGGAGGTAATATCCGGAGAAGGTTATTTTATTTTTAACTCTCTGCTCTGCATGTGTGCACCTTTGAAAAAGGGAGTGCTTTGTTCTGAAAAAGCCATTCTGAAAAACTTCAGTCAGCTCAGTAGTCACAAATCCCTGAAGGAAGAAGGGTTCACAGATGCCAGATGCACTTGTCATGCTACCAGAGTGGAGAAATGGGAATGTCTGGCCAGTGATCCATTTCGAGTTTCATCCTTTGAGAAAGTGGCCTGGTCACTGACTACATGGAAGAAAGATGGAAACAGTCCAAAGGGAAGCTCTCCCAAACACAATGAAGTTCAGTATTGTTCAGTGACCATTTTTAGCCAGTAACAAAGATAGTTGAAGAAATCTCTGTCCCCAGGCACTTGTTCCACAGCTTACTAGCCCATCAATTTTGCAAACATTACTTTTACTGGGGCTGCACACTAGCCTGGAGCAGCAAAACATAGAATCATAGAATGGGTTAGGTTGGAAGATCATCTAGTTCCAACCCCCCCGCCATGGGCAGGGCCACCTCCCACTAGACCAGGTTGCTCAAAACCCCATCCAGCCTGGCCTTGAACACCTCTAGGGATGGGGCATCCACAGCTCCCCTGGGCAACCTGTTCCAGTGTCTCACCACCCTCATAGTGAAAAATTTCTTCCTAATATCTAACAGAAATCTACCCTCTTGCAGTTTGAAATCATTATCCCTCATCCTATCACTACATGCCCTTGTAAAACGTCTCCCTCTTCAGCTTTTTTGTAGGCGCTGGAGAAGGACTTAAACCATCAGGCTGAAAAGAAACCAACCAGCCTGGACTGGGTGCTTCTTTAAATCTCAGTTGGTGGTCTCCTGGCCACCAGGTCAGCATGGCCACTCAGACACACTTTGGCATAACAAAAGGGGAGACAGACTCCACTGTTAAGCTCTAAGGGAACAGATGGGGAATGGGGTGGGTGCCCTTTCAGCCCTCTCATCCAGTGTGGTTTACACACCCCTGTGGCCTTCCCTTTCTGACAGTGCACCCTGGGGCTGGCTGTGTAATGCAGACTGCTGCCTGTGTTTCTAAGTTAGACTATATGTTGGTTGATGACTTGCCGTAAATTTGGGAAGATATGGTTAAACGAGCATGAGATCAATGTAGACACAGGTTAGATTTGTCAAGGGTGTGAAGAAGTTTTGTTTTTCTGAAAGTATATAATAGCCCTGATTTTTTGCTTGCCTACCACAAATCAGCATTCGTTTACAGAAAAGCTCAGAATAAGATTAGCTTGGAGGTAATTAAAATCTTATTCTTATCCATGGGTAGGGGAATGACCTGGGATGTACCTTTTATATTACATGAAGTACAACATAAAACCACTGAAGCAATATCAGATGGTTCTTTGACAACATATTATGTGATGCCACCACATTACTGAAAAACTACTGTCATTTTTTAAAGGGAATATTGTGGTGCAGTTTTCCATGAGATACTGATTAATATGCTCTTGAGTCTATAAATAAGGTGCCAACCAATGACAGTTGTGACAGCATTTCTGCACTTTGCTAGGATGGGACCTAGATCAGTAACTCAGTTCACATAGGCCAGTTATCTACTATCTAACAGTAATGAATGGTGAAAGGCAGGATATGAGCTGCTATTTAGAGAGAAAGTGTTCAGAAAAAAAGGACAAGATGAGAATTTCCTCATACAACTTTAGCCATGTTACGAACATACTTAGACAGAAAAATGAGAGAAGTGTCTAAGTGCAAAACAAGCAATAAATCCAAAGATAATAAAAAGCAGTGACTGACAGTCCAAGGCCACACATCACATTTCACCATATGTACAAAAAAACACAGAGAAAAAAAAAACCACCTAAACAGCCCTCTGATCTTTGCTTTAGGCTTGAGGTAGTTAGTTCTGTAGGCCTGTGTCTTTTCTTATTGAAGTCCCTTTTTGATACAGCCTCAATCGATTTACAACTGAGCACATAAATAACAGCATAACCCTTTTCTTTTTCCTGTGTTCTGGACCAGATTCTAATTTTGAAATATCTTTATGGACTTCTCAGAGGTTTGTACTGTGGGTATAGCGAGGCTGCAGTAGAAACACTGGTGGAATGAGAGGAACCATTTAATGAATATGGTCCCTGGGATGCTCTGCTTTGGGAATAACTCAAACACATGGGTTTGAGTAGGCACTCCTCTGTGTGCAGTTTGCAATTTCTAAACTCTGTTTTTCCTAGGAGATTAGCAAAAGTCCATGCAACCTTTTTGTCGCCACTAAAAGTAATGAAATGGGATAGCTTCCTTAAAATTACAGTATATAGCAGGAAATCTAAAGCGAATGGACACTATAAGCAACATAAATCTCACACAAATCACTGATATAGACTATTGAAATAATAATATCTTCAGTATTCCAGACAGTAGTTTCTAACTACTGGTATGTTTCTTACGGCAGTTGTGTATCCTAACCAACAGTACTTTATACAAAGACTTATTTGTATTTCAACAGTCTATATCAATAATTTGTGTGACATTTATTTTGTTTAAAGTTTTACCCTGAGCCTTTTCTTCTCCACTCTGATCATCCTCATCTCTTGTAGCCTCTCCTCATATGGCAGATGCTCCAGTCTCTAAATCACCTCCGTGGCCCTTCACTGAACTCAGTCCAGCACGTCTGTGCCACTCTTGTACTGGGGAGCCCAACACTTGACCCAACACTCCAGATATGTCTCACCAGGGCTGGACAGAAGGGAAGGATCACCTCCCTTTATCCACTGCCAGTGGTATTCTTGCCATGAGGGCCTTCTTTGGCTTCCTTGCTACTTAAAAAAACATCCTTTCCTTTGACAGGTCTTTAAGAAAAATTGCATTTTATGCAACTATCAGGAACAATAACTTGTAAACTGTAATGAAATGTAGACACAGCATACTAATTTAGGAATTGTCATACTGAGGGTATTGACACTGATTGATTTTTGGCACCTATGTGCCTGTGTTTGGAGGATAGTCTGCATTACATAACAGCTAGTACCAAATGCTTGTAGGATACCAAAAGCTGGTAGGATATCATACGGTTCCTAATATGTTTTCTCCTTACAGGTCAACCCTGACAATTTAAATCCCACCTTTTTATTTTTGTTTGGGTTTGCTGCTTGACGTTATAGCTGGACAATTTTATTAACAGGATTACATGTAGACTTCCTTTAATTTTGCTGGTTTATTAATCTCAAGAGCATCCTGTGACAATCCGTTCCGCAGGCTGCTCACACTTTTTTGTTTTGCCTACTCAATCAATCTGTTCTTCTTTATTCATATTTGGATTTTGTGCCTTTCAGTGTATCTGGATGTCATTTTAGTCTTATCCTGAGAAAAGAAGAAAAAAGATAGCAATTTTCTTTCTTTACACTATTCATTATTTACACTCTTTGTTATTTCTTGCATCTCTTGTGATTTAAATGTTTTTACATTAAAAAATCCTATTGTCTTTTTGAGATTTTTTTTCCTGTACAAATTACTCTTGTTGCCATAAGGGCTTTGTTTTTGCAAATGATGTCAGCAGAATCATTTTATGGCATTTTAGCTTTATGCTTAATGGTTGTATATCGAAGTATATAATCACTTATGTCTGATGATCGACTGATTACTGTTTTCTACTGTAAATATGCACACAGCTATCTCTCCTTGTATTTCACCTCACCAGTGAAATTGGAGTGGATTTTCCTTTTGTTAAAGAAATACAAAAATTGTTTTCCTGCTTTTTTTTTTATTATTATTTCTTACTTTTCCTAAGCAAAAATTCCATTCTGCTTTTCATTATTTCCTTGCTGTTTACCAAAGGGACATCAATTAAAAAGATCAGGCATTATTAAAAGTCATTATTGCTTAAAGACTTTAAAATCCATGCTTTTGTGACTCCCTTGTTACCTATTTTCATATAACCTCTTCCAAATTTGCTAAGCTGATACGAATTGAGACAAATTAGATCATTTGTAGCCTAGTCTTTACTGCCAAATTCAGATCAGTAGCCTATGTGCTTCACTGTGCAGAGCATGGCATTTTATGCTGGGTTCTCTTGGAGGATGAAATCTCAGATCTTAGTTCAGACAGTTATTTTGCTTCCCCGGCATAGGTAGCAGTCCTTGCTTTCCTCTTTTTTTTTCCACAATCGTCAACACTTACATCCCGTGTGCTGGTTCTGTCCAATGTTTTCTGTGCCACAGAAATCACCAGCAGGTTTGATTGCAGTGTTCCATACCTCTTTGCATAATTTTAAAAATACAGAGTTGAGAATATCCCTTCAGGTGCTGCTAGCTATCATTCTCTGTTTCATAATGATGGCAAGTTACTTCATTGCTCTCACATTTCTCGTTTACAAGGAAGGTGGGAATTCATTCATCTTAAATGACAATCTTCTTGAAATCTTGTTGAAATATTACCTTGATTTATTTTGCACCAAATAGTAATTTCCTATTTCAGTATTTAATGAGACTCACATGGGGGAGAACATTTGTACTTCTGTGAACTATGGTTGACTCAGTCTTGAAATAAGTGCTCGATTCTGCAGTCTTTTGACCTTAGTTTTGGACTTAATCTACATCTTTTCTTCTTTTAAGAAATACATATATTGTAGAGTTCGTTTTTGCCTGTAGTACTCTTTGGAAGAGTGACATTTCTCCAACAAAAAGTGGAGCTTCAGTAGATAAAAATTAATTTGAATTTTTATCTGAACTTTCCAAACGACAACGGTTTTGAATAGAATCTGTGTTTAAAAATGCCCCCAAGTTTGGCTTTGTAACAGTTAATAAGATTTTGAACAGGGGAAAAAAATCTTTTGTACATCAACTTGTCCCCCTGAAACCTGGCAAATTTAGACTTGGAGAGCAAAGTTGGGATTACATTAGGAGTCCTGGCAACCTGCTGGGTATACTTATCACTTTGGAAAATTGGGTAACTTCCATCTCAGTCAAGGATTCAGGAGAATGACAAAGTTGCAATTGTTTACAGAGACCTGGTCCTAGGCTCTGTTTGCCCAAGGCTTCATTGACCTGCTTAAAATGGTAAGTCTGGTTTTATTTACAAGGCTCCTGCCGGCTTCCAAACACCGCAGGTACTCTAGGGAATAGTGTTGAATTGATCATCTGTGGTTTGAAAGGATGTTAAAGCTTAATTGGTAGAAACTCTTCCATGACTTGCCTTGCAGCATGTGTGTTGAGAAGCGGTTTTAAGGTAGGTGGATCACGGCTGCAGAGGTCGCAGGAGGTGGGTCACACTTGAGGGAGTAAAGTGCTGCTACTAATAGGCTTCTGCACTAAGGATCTGTTCACATACAAAAAATGAAAGATTTAAGCACATGATTAGGAATCACAAAATGACCAACAATGATTGTGGAGACCAGCTGTTCCACCATAAGCCAGCTGTAGTTCACTGGCCACATAAGCAGAGTCAGTGAAGGAGGTGGAGGAGGTATTCACATTGTGCTGGAGCTAACCTGCTTAACAAAAGTGTTATCATAGCTATAGTACTGACACAGTACTATGTGGCTGTATTCATACAAATACTAAACAGAAAAAAAAAAATAAAATTACTTAAAAAACAAAATTATGATTGTGTTTCTGTGTATTTGTATTTTTTTTTCAGCTTTTGGAGTGTGTTTAGGACATGATTCAAGATTATCTTCAGACACACAGACTGTGAATCTGCTCTCTACTTAAGTTAGTTCTGAAGCACTGAAAAAATCACCAAAAGTGGTTCAGGACTGTAAGGCCTTGTACAGACTGGAGTCATAAAATGCCACCCTACATGATGTAAATTCTCGGAATTACCTTTTCTGGGAATAGGAGTATGCGGTTGTCATTTGTTTATTGTCATGAATTCAAGGGAAGGTGGATAAGCACCCCAACAAAGTCACCTGAAGAATAAACCCCAAAAGTTTGGAGTTTGGTTGATCTTACTCCTAACTTCATCTGGGGAGGAGGTGAACAATTTACACCTTCAGAAATCAAAAAGTAGGACATACCCAGGAAATAGGCAAACCTCATTCTAACCTTCATTCAGCCTGAAACAGCTTGAACACCAGTCCCTGATAAACTATGGGAATGCTCTGACTTCAAGACCGTGGGAGTGTTTTGGGTAAGAAGACCTAAAATCACTCCTTTGAATGTGGGCAACTGTATAACCAAGCATGCAAGAGTCCTGTGGATAGCTGGGAAAAAAAAAAAAAAAAAAAACCAACAACAAAAAACAATCAAACAAAAACCCAGCCAACCAAAACAACAAAACACATAAGTAACAACGACAACAAAAAAACCCAAACTAAAACCAAGACATAGAAAAAAAAACCCAAAACATGGGAAGCCCTTATTTAGCCTTGTGCCTAGAGAACCTAGCTGAAGTGTTAAAAATCAGCTCAGGGTTTTATGTATTACACTTATATTAGACCACGGCTACATAAAATGAAACAAGAAGCAGACCCCAAAATCACCCTATCTGGTGGAGTGCCCCAAGTTCACACTGGATTGCCTTTTCACGTCCACCAGCAGATCTAGAGCCTTTTGCAATCCTGACTGAACAGAAATCCAGCTACAAGAGGTGCTGAGAACACCCTGCCTGTGACTAAACCTCTAAGGGAGATTACATCTCTTTGTGTTGAGTTTGGAGTCTGAGGACCTCACCACCTCCTTGAAAGTGAGACCTTTGTGTGGAAGCTTTGTACTCTTGTCACGATGCTCTCCTCCCCTGCCTGAAGAGAGGGCTGCTGATGCTGAATCCTGACCAAGGAAGGATGAGAACTTGGTCTGCACTGGACTGACAGACACAGTTTCTCATTGCCATCTCCTCTTCTCTCTCCCATCCCTTTACTTTTTTCCTGTCGTTGCCATGGACTGAGCAGCAGGTGACAGCACTCTGTCTCTCTCTTTTCCTGTCTCTGTCCTTTACTTTTGGTGGCTGACACCCCACAGCAGGCAACAGAGCTAATGGCCTGGAGGATGTTGTGAGGACTAAGAGGAAGGAGAGGTGGGGCTGCACTACCAGTGGCAGCAGAGGAACACCCAGCAAGACTCAGAAAATACAGAAAAGGTAATAGCCTATTGTGGTAGTTTCTGCATTATGCTGGCTGCAGTATTCAGAGAATTTCGGTGAGATCCTTTCTTCTGTGAATGAAATGTGCGATCGTCCTCCAGCATGTAAGCTATCACCGCAGACGCACCAGCGCCACATCGAGGTATATTGTGCTGCACTGAACACACCTCACCAGCGACATGGTGGTCGATAGGGAAAAGCAGTGTGAAAATGGCTGGCATAAAGGAAATATTATAAAATAGATTCATCTGTGCTATTCAGAAATAGGGGTATTTTTGCACAGTAGCTGCTAGAGGGGAATGTGATCTGTGCAGTTCTGCTTTGGTAGCAACACTGGAACAGAGACAGCATTGGAAGACTTAAGCTTTACAATGTCTGTTCACAGCACATCAAACTGATGCAAACAGACAAAATGGGAAGATTGGTTGACAAGAATTCGTGCTTCCAAGGAGATCATCCACCACAGATTTTGAAACCAAAATTAATGGCCAAAATGCCTAAAAACTGGACACTTGGGGGGGG